>NC_140247.1:26313803-26386303 GCF_949987555.1 Borostomias antarcticus | reverse complement strand
TTGGTGCATATGCACAAACCACAGTCAGAGTCCCCCCCCCCCTCCTTCAGCCCTAAGGCGTAGGGACGCAACCCTCTTGTCCACTGGGGCCACTCCAGAGAAGAATAGAGTCCAACCCCTATCCAAGAGTTTGGTTCCAGAGCCGGCTCTGTGCGTGGAAGTGAGCCCCACCAGGTCTAATTGGTATCGCTTCACCTCCCTCACAAGCTCCGGCTCCTTGTGAAAGACTTTGAGTTGTAGCAGAAATAATTTTATTTTGCAACTGAGCTGGAATGAATTTAACACTACAGGAATGCCAAATGAATGCAGTTGGCGAAAGAAACCCCTCTCCAATTGCTCCTTGCTGTGGAGCACCCCTTCTCCGCCATGTGACTAAATAGCTCATCTGACCTGAATTAAATGATATTCTTAGATCGATGTTTTATGGTGTGTATTGTTGGTAATTTCTGATAGTACAAAACTTCACAGGAGACCCAAGTCGTTTCAGCCTTTACGGGTATTTATTACAGTAACACACTCAATACAGCTTCACAATGTTCTGATACAGCCCCCAGCCCAGCGTGGGGCATCACCTTTTATATGCAGATCCTCAAACTCAGTGTGTGCGTCACATAAGGCTAATGGCTTTTCTTGGAACTTACCTAAGTATATATTAATCTTGTTATTGAGAGACACTGTGAAATGGGACATTCCAGTCTAGAGCGCTCTGACCTGCACAACTCACTAGGGACCTCAACTGAGCTTGCTGTTCCCTTCCTGTTGTTCTCCTCAAACTCTCTAAACACTGCCAGTTTCCACAACATAATCTGTGTGACATATAATATGCTTGTGAATACAAATTTAGAATTTAGCAAGCTCGCGCTGAGAGCTAGCAAGAATTGGGTTGCCAGTTTTCAACGGCGAATCTGATGATGGTTATTACGGTAAGTAGGCTAACGTTTGCTACTGTGTTGGACCTTGCTACATTTTCAACTTGATTAACGTTAGTCTTTATTATTTTGTGTGGATTATTGAAATTAGAACAATTTAGTTGTTCATAATGGCAGTGAGCATTTGGGACACAGACAGAGCTAACGTTAGCTACCTGTAGCATACCTAGGCTGGTTGCCTGTTGTATAGTGCTAGCTAGCTAGCGGTAGTGCTAGAGACAAGAGACCGAACCTCAGTTAGCTAACTTGAGTTTATCTAATGATGACGATAGGTGAACAACTAGCTAACGTTACTGCCCTTCCACTTTCAGATTAGCTCACTGTTAGCTACAGTAACGTTAACATTACTATGATTGATTCCGAGAGTGAGAGTGGGGAGCGGGGTGGAGAAAGGAAGACACCCGGCGTCCTCGATATGAGTCGCAAAGGCTGAATGACCGAAGTTGGGGCAAGATCAGGGTGAACCTAGGTCGAGCCTTTGATCGCTGGCAGGAGATCAAAGACTTCCATGGCGTTAAAAGTCATGCCAACATGGCCTCATTTCTCCCTGACCGGTTTGCAAACTATTCTCTTGTCACGTTTGCTAGCTCCTATTGTGTGGTGATGTGTCTGACTTGTTTGAGTCTAGTTTACATACGTTATAGCATGCATTTCAGACATCAGTGCGACATCAGCTAGCTCACGTTATAGCCAACATCTTGCGTAGCCTTCACTTTGCTAAAGATCTTTGGATTACTCTGATATCAGAGGTAGCCCTGACAAAAAACTGTCAAACACTAGTATGTAGTATAGCCTATACATTTAGGCTATGACCGTCTTGGATCGGGGGTTAACATGAGTATAGCATAGTAATTATTGTTTTCATATTTTCATAGGTATGATCAAAGTGGCACAGCAGTAAAAGGCCCAGCGACCTCCACTCCCTGTAAAGGGAGGAAAAGGCTGCCTGGACCCATTCCCGCTTGTAGCTTGACCAGTGCGGTAAGAATCCCCTCTCACTAGCCCACATCTGTGTCTGTACGGTGCATGTGTGTGTGTGTGTGTGTGTGTGTCTGTCTGTGTCTGTCTGTCTATTTGTCTGTCTATTTGTCTCTGTCTGCGTCTGTCTGTGTTGTGTGTGTGTGTGGTGTTTATTTATTCACCATACTGAAAACTGACTGACATTTTTATTAACAATACTGACATTCTTATTTGTAGGGAGGATTGCCAGCCAGGTCTGAACCCTATCTCAGAAATGAGATACCTGGAGGACAGGTAATCGACATTTCAATTCCATCATCTTTTGCCCTGTTGTAATTTCACATTATGCAGCCTATCTGATATTTAGTTATTTTAAGCTCTCAGGATATGACTGTCCAGGAGGACCACACAGAGAGGAGCTTTGAGGAGATCAATGATCTCAGGAACAGCATGTAGGCCTAGGTGTCATTGAGCCAATGTTGAATGTATTTGGAGAACAATTTACTTGGTGTTATGAATTTCATTCTAAGCTTTTTATTATCTGCTAGAATTGACTGGACAGAGGAGGAGCTGGAGACAGCCAATGAGTGTTCAGATGAGGACTATGTCCCTGGCCTGTCTATATCTAGCAATGTGTGGGAAAAGGTGAAGGGGGGTTGATACGTTGTGGTTGCATTGTATGTCATGAATTCACCATGGAGCAAAATTATTTCTGGTTACACAAATATTCTGGCTGGCTACATCTAACCTGCTCAAGTGCTTACCGTGTGTGTGTGTGTGTGTGTGTGTGTGTGTGTGTGTGGGTGTGTTTCATTCAGACATGTTCAAATGGTAATTCCATTTGGAGGTTCCCAACCCACCATTAGGGGGGGGTTAGGGGTGAGCGTGGGAGGGTTGGCATGGAAGTGTATGTGCACCAGAGTTGGCCCTGTTTGGGGGTTGTTTGGGGGTTTTGAGGAGGGGAATTCAGACTTCATTACTTCATAGAGGAGAGAAAAGCAAATCCTCTCTTTCACAGGAATGGCAGAAGCTTTCATCAGCTTACTGACTAAAGGAGGGTGTGAGTAATTGTTACAAGTGATGTGTGTGTGTGTGTGTGTGTGTGTGTGTGTGTGTGTGTGTGTGTGTGTGTGTGTGTGTGTGTGTGTGCGTGTGTGTCTGTGGGTGCATGCGTGCTTATGTGTGCATGTGTGTGTGCATATGTGCATACTGTATCTGGGTGTGTGTGTGTGTGTGTGTGCCCGACCTTCCTGTCCCCTGCTTTGCCATGTTGTGTAGAGAGCAGCTCTATGACATTCTGCACAGAACACAAAGACACACGGAGCATTGTGCCACCTGACCCTGAGTTGCCAGGTGTCTCTCTGCGTCTTGATTGAGGTGACACGGGTCACACTCCATGATGATAGGACTATTATGCTGACAGAGTCACAGCCAGGGCAGCAGAGAATAGGAAGATGTGTGTGTGTGTGTGTGTGTGTGTGTGTGTGTGTGTGTGTGCCTCCTCTTTCGTCCCTGGCCCTCCTGACCCTGCCCGAGAGGGCCTTTTCTGCCTCTATGTGACTGTTACAGGCTGTTACCAGCTGTTTCCCTGGGCTACGTGGCTCCGTCACTATAGATTAACCTGTAGGCTAGAGACGGTCGGCCAGAAGGCCTCATCTTTGGTGTCAGCTGTCTGGCCCGGACAGGCTGCTCTGATGGCCAGAGAGTTCTCCCCTTGCCACTCGCCAGACCTCTCTATCTCTGCCACCCCTCAGCTCACAGGCCCGATCAAGACAGAACTCCGGACCTTTCTTTCCCACGGAGGCCCTTGACATGTTTAGTGAACTTGTCTTTCAATGAGTCTACGTATGCATCATTATCAATACAGTGCTGTTTACTAGTGTTGTATAAGTGACCAGAAATCCACCAAAATCCAGACCTGGTTCAGACACAACAGCAGAGGTGGGTTTTATGGTGTCGAGATGGAATGTGTTTGTGAAACTGCCTATCTTGAAAACAGAGTTTTTAAGATTCAAGCATTTTCCATGTGTTTCTCAACCTGTCGATCCTTATGCAAAGGCATGGTCTGATGGATGCCATAAAACTAGCTTCTTGTCTCAGCAGTTATACCCTCCCTTGACCTCATGTGTGTTTAATACTGTATTATATGACTGACATTGGAAATAATTTAATTTAGACAAAGGGAAATTAATGTGCATGTTATGATCTAGACTTCCATCTGTGGTTGTGCCAAAATGAATCAATCACTATGTCTTGAGTAAAGTTAGGGGGCGTTCTAACTCAAGTCCTTGGTGAGAACCTTCATCCCTTGTTAGCTACCCTGAGTGCCTAAGCTTACTTCCTGTGGTGGCTCTTGCTGGAATGATGGATGAAAGGAACATGGTCATCCTCGCTGTCATCCGCTGATACCCCTTAAATACTCTCTTGGAGAGAGAGAGGGGAGGGGGGGGGTATTGAGGGAATTGGGGAGAGAGGAAGAAGAGAGAGATAGCAAGAAAGACAGAAGTAAAGAGAGGGAGAGACAGCCCTTCTAGGCTTATCTAACCTCCACCTCAAGAAACCTCATTTCCCCCCTCCAATCTCTCCCTCCATCAATCACTCCTCTCCTCCCGTCCGTCGGCATGTCCGGTCATCATGTGAGTAATGAGTAGCGGCTTAGTTAGACCTATTAGGGCTGTAATATCCCTCCACACTAACACTGTTACTACAGAGACCTACTTTCTAGTTTCAAGGTATCCTTGCCTGTATTAATCTGCTTAACATGAGCAGATTAATAGCCATAAAACACACATTAATCACATTGGGCCAACCTTGTGGTCCATAGCCTATTTTGGTTGGGTTCGCGATGGGTGGTACTGCTGCTTACAATTTTCGAAATGTGAATCAAGGTCTGGAAAGGCTCTTGTCCAGAATGATCTCTTCTTGGTTAGATTTCCAATCAGGCCAATCAGCATAATTTGAATGGATCCTTTAAATTAAACTGTGCAATGTGATTGGTTAGGGGATAAACTATTCGCTGAGGACTCCTTCGGCAACACCCATATTTGAAAACGGCAGCAATGGGAGCCGGTTGAGACTGAATAATGAAGTGAAACGAAATGAGAATTCAGTCTGAGTGTCAGGCTATCTTACACACACTGTCAGAACTCCCCCCCCCACACACACACACACAGACACATACACACACAGACACATACACACTGATACAGTATATTAACCCCCCCCCACACACACACACACAGACACATCCTGGCATGACTTCAGGCTAATCACTATGTTTTCTCTGTAGGAGTGAAACATTACGTAGAAACTCAAGCAGCCTCTCAGAAATATTGATGCAATCAAGTGCTTTACTTCACATTTCAGCAAAGAGGGCCATAAGCAAGCCGCCGTCAAACATTTCCTGTCATAGATCCATACTGGCTTCACCCCAGGTGATCAAATTGACTTCCAACTTGAAGGGAGTCTGAGCTCTGGGGGCGTCTTGTGACTCCCTCAGATCAACTCAGCGTCAGAAGACAGAAGAAAAAAAACGTCTTTAAAACAGTAGAGAATCTCACCCATATGCTGCAGCGTTTTGCCCAATTCTGAACTGTAGGGAAAGATGCTGAATATGGACGGTATCAGAGGTAAAGTGTAGCATACTGTGTACTGGCAGAAAAGGCCTTTCTGTGTGGAGTTTGCATGTTCTCCTCATGTTCGTAAGGACGCCACCCAAGAACCCAATACAAAGAACATGCAGAGGAACAGATGCAGGCGCTACTGACGAGGCTGCCCACTGCACCTGGCTGCAGATTGGATGGGATAATGCAGAGGACAAATTCCACCAGCGACCTGAACTTGAATGTGTTTGTGTTGTGTGCTATGCCGCAGCTTCTGTGTGTGCATACTTTGTGCCACTGCCATGTGGTTGATTACTGTTAAGACCCTTAGAGATCCTGTAATTATGTAATTCTAAAAATAAATACAAAATAAATAAAAACACATAAGGTAATACTGTACCAATCCCAGTATCTCATATCCTGGCGGTTGTTCAGGGAACAGATACAGTGTGTAGCCCACTGTAAGGTCTTGTGCAGTAATGCAACAATTACTGCTATTGTACTTCCGAAATAAGCAATTAGCAAGTCTTATCTGAATATGCAAATGACATTGATTTGAATCAACCCTTCAGTTTCTTTTCTTTTGATGAGAACATTTTTACTTTAAAAAAAACTAATATTTTGGAATTACTTTAATCAAATTACCTTTGTTTGAAGTAAATTCAAGCAGAGGCAGCATGATATTCCAAAAGCCTTTCTTTTGTGAATTCAAACATCGAGGCCTTAGATCAAACTGTTTAGGATAATCTCTGGATCTCTGTGTTGTGGGGATTAGAGAGGAGTGACTTAAATCAAGTTTATTGATAATGATCAAGTGTGTGTGTGTGTGATGATTAATTTATATTCTTAAAGGGATAATACAGTCAAAACCTTACTTTCTGGTGTTTTGTATGATATTGGTAGATAGTGGCATTGTGTGAACACCATCGAACTATCAAATGTATGTTCTTTAGTTTTGGAGAACTTTTCCTCCCGCGGGTGGTGGGTCCACGGGACGATGGAGGAGGAGATGGTGCTTCCACATTGCTTATTCGGGCTGGGCCCGGCCGGGCTCCGTGGTAAGCCCGGCCACCAGGCGCTCGCAGGCGGGCCCTCCGTCTGGGCCTGGCTCCAGACGAGGGCCCCGGGCTTCCTCCGGGCCGGGTCTCTCTTCCTTTTGGTTGTTCTGTCATCAGGGGATTTTACCTGTAACCCCAGGTAGGGGGGCTAGGGGGTACTACCACTTGCCCAAGGTGGACCCCCAGACTAGTGGAGGGAAGGAGGCGTCTTACTTCTCCATTCTAGTTTTGCAACTAGCCACTGCCCGCCACTGCCCGCCACTGCCCATCTGCGCCCACAAAAGAAAAAACACTTTTGTGCCATAAACACCCATCAGTAAGTTCACAGACTTTTTACTGCTTTAACACATGCATGGTTGATTACCATCTCACCAATGATCACACCGAATATCAACCTTAGCTTGATAAGTTACCAACATTTTAAAAAGTTGACTTTTTCCAACCAACCAACTTGGAAGCTCAACACAAAGGTAGTTAAAATTAGACTAACGTTAGCCCGCTAACTGACTAAGCATGTTGCTATATAGCTAGTTTGCTAGCGTTACCATTACAAAATCAAAGTTGTCTAGAAGTCGGTTGTGGACACATATATCCGGCTCAAACTAACGCACAATCGTCCTGCTAACATTAGGTTACTGTAGCCTATGCATTTGCTTTTGGTAACATTAGCCCTTCTGTGCAATGGCAGTAACATGCACAGTGCTCCATACTGTACCCTCCCCTGGCATTAACACCGAATTAATCAGGTGCAAACTGTTCTGTAAGGTTTCTGAAGTGATAGCCTACCAGAACTGTTGTGAGTGTGCTGTGTTGTACAGTATACGTTTAGAAGTCAAAGTTGGTTAGAAGTCAGTTTGTCTCCCCAATAATCTCCCGATTGTTCTCTCTCGCTCAAAAATTTGATATGTTTCAGATTTACCGATACATAGCCTATTGTTGTAATTTTCAATGCTGTTTTGTATGCAAAATAACTATGCTATTACTAATCGCTTTCATAATTTGTCCACTTTTCTTGTAGCACAATCACTAACTACAGTTCCAATACTGGGACTCGGGAGGTCCAGGTCCCGCGCTTCAGGGCTCTGGAGGTGTGCAGGTCCTGGAGTTGGATTAGTAGGATCAGTAGGCTACAGGTAGGCTACATCCTCTCCCCCTTTCTGGAAAGCATATTGTGTTTCCTTTGTATATGAAATGGGCTATAACAATTCAATTGATTTGACAAGTTATTGCAGTGGTATTCTCCTCGATTCCTTTATATCACCACATCTGACAGATATTGAACCCAGAACGTTTTAGAGTGCAGCTGGCTGTGATGGCCACATACTTCGATAAATAATGTTGGACTAGTGAACAATGCAGATTTAATGTCGGCTTCACAGCTTAAATGATCTATGTCTTCTGCTAAGATCCACAGTTACAATTATTTGACTAACTAGCTAAACGTTATACTGTTCGTAGCTGGCTGAAAGCTATAAAGTTAGTCCTCCAAGCTTGCGTGGCCGGCTGCAGGGTGCTTTTCCTCAGTGTCGCGGGGGAAAGGCACCATCGTTATGCGTTTATCATACTTATAACGCAAATTTGAGGATACAGCCTTTTAGGTAGCGTGTATCTGTATAATGTTTGGAGGTTAAACGGTAGTATGGCATCCCACGTTTCTTATATTAAGGACTTTGTAAATGCCTGTACACTTCCTGGTGTCGAGGTAACTATGGTTACAAACAACAAATGGGTGGAAGTTGAGGCCATGACCTGTCAATCATTTCTGACTGACAACTCTCTTTGACACGCCCACAAAACGAGGTGAACTTGTAGAGGGGGAAATTTGGGCGTATAAAAAGGAGTTGTATAGTACTTACACATGACGGAATAACAACATATTCACTTTGATTTTACCTAAAGATAACAGGCATGTGTCACATTCAACCACTGTATTATCCATTAAAATCTATTTCACACAGGCACTCTATATATTCTCTGTAAACAATAGATTATAATTTCCCTTGTGTTGATAATTTACATGCCTTTCTCTTTGAGAGGAACGCTAACGTTATGAAATTAGGTGAACACAACCTAAGAAGAGAATGGGGGTGTCACAGTGAGGCATCTTTAATTAAAAAGCAGCATCATTTAAAGAACATCAAAGCAAGACGTATAACGCTATGTTTAAAGTTTTAATTCAAGCCTCTCTCAACTAACCTCTCTTCAGAAGTCTTTATTAGAGTTGTAAATTGTTAGAGTTGCGAGTAAAGGTGTGAATGCTTGTATGTGTGTGAATGATCCACACACGGGATTCAAACCTGGGTCTACTGCTCCAAAAACAGCCACTCGCTGAAGTCTAGGCATTAGTTAGGACAGTCAGTATTCCTGAGGTCACAGAGTTTAGGCCGTTTCAGACGGGGAGCGATATTCCACCTGCGTTCTCGCTCGGATCAGCGGGGTCGCGCCCGTTTGCCGCTCCGCCCCCAGATTGTGCCCGCGGCTCCCAAATTGTCCGCTCGCCTCTCTCATTGAAAATGAATTACAATGCACGGATATCGCTCCTCGTCTGAAACGGCCTTTATTCATGAAGTGTGGTTCCAAACCATGTCTGGATGTGCGTGTGTTTGCATAAGCATGTGTGTGTGTGTGTGTGTGTGTATGAGCATTCTCTACCAGGAATTATTCACTGTGAGTGAATGGCTGATCTATATCGGGGAGTGACACAGGGCGTCTATCTTGGTTGGCCTTGTGGCCCTGGCAAGGACATCATCTCTCATTGGTAGTTCCCTCCAGCCTGGTGATGAAGCACAGGAGAACGGCAGCCTGCAGAGTGGGTGTGAACCCGAGCCTCAACCAACAGTTGTGGGACTGGCCAAGAAACTGTTTCTCCATGCTTTGATTCTAAAGCATGAAATTGATGTAGGTATATGATATGATACATGTTGATACACTCTAATCCCCACAACACACAGATCCAGAGAGTAGAAGCACCATCAAATCTGGTGGGACGCTCTGAATTTCCTCAGCTGTCTGAGGTGGTACAGTCTCTGACGTGCTTTTTTACAGTATGTGTGTTGACCATGAAAGATCCTTGGTGATCTGGACATCAAGATATTTGAAACAGTCCTTTCTCTGTTCAGAGTCCCGTTGAGGATTAAAAGGGAGTAGTTCCTTTCCTGCATCCGCCCACACATGCGCGCACTCACACACACACACACAATTTCACGCACACAAATAAATAATAATTGTTATGATTATGATGATTGGAAGCAAAGCCAGTGAAACTAATCCCATTGCTTCCTGAAATCATGCTACTGATTGTTGAATAACAGAAAGTTGTTGACTATAAGAAAGCTTTACCATTACAGTATCTTCAATAACATATTTTTCTACTCAAATATACTCGGAAAAATACATACAAATACTGTACACAAGAGTTAGAAAAAGAAGATGGCCTGATAACCCATTCATGTGTAGCCTATCTGTTAAACACATTGCACCACAATGTTGAGTTTATCAGAATAGTACATATTTCATATCAAGCCAGGCTGGAGCTGCTCACATTGGGCCTCATTCACAAAGATAAGAATTTCTTCACTTACACCGTTTCCAAGACGATTCTGGCATTCACCAATGGTCTCACATGTGGGAACTAAGAACAGAATCTACGAAACACGGATGAGCAGTCTTAAGACTATTGATGCGAAATACGTTAATTTACAATGAGTTGTGATTGTGTTTACCTCACATCTACAGTTGTATAACATTATAGGATTGCAATACTATAATATTTGTATAATTTATCTTATAATAATGGTTTTCATTATTTTACAAAGCGAGAATAATATCCCCGATGCGCCGGGTCCACATGTGTGCCCTTCTCCGGATACAGCTGAACGAGTAGACTAATATCATCCCATGCATTTTACTGATGCTGCTAAATATGACAGGTGGAGTCCGGTCTTTAGATTTTCGTTTGGGCACGCCGCGTTGACAGCTGTGTAGGCTATTTAATAGCCTACATTATTGTAGACTGTAGGCTATTGTCTATTGCATTCTATCACTTTGACATTTTGCACTGTTCTGCCTCGCTACATGTATGCACCAAGGCACATTCCTCGTAGTAGGAAGCCTACTTGGCTAAATTAAAATCTGATTTTGATTACCGATGCTGGATTCAACCTGTAGCTCTCTGACTTGCCAACACACCTAACACACCACCTAAACCAGGGGTGCCCAATATGTCGATCGCGATCGACCGGTCAATCGCAAAGGTAGTGTGGGTAGATCGCATGGCATTGAAAAAAATAATAAACACCCCCCGCCCGCAAAAAAAGTTAGCCTATCATCCATCCTCACTATGGCATTTGTGGCATACGTACAGGTATGCCAGTCTGAGATCTCATCTTTTCAAACACACGGTTCGCCACGTGCGCCAGTTGCAAATCTCCGGCGAGCTGATTAGCCTACCTAGTTAGCCTTCAAATTTTACTATTATACTAAAGAAAGGGTATAAAAATGAGTGGGGAAGCTGGACCAAGTAAGAAACCAAAAACTTAGGACTTTTTTTTTCACGATGTCATATATGAAGTGCGTTTGTCTAATCTGCAAATCTGCTATCGCCATTTCGAAGAAGGGAAATGTGGAGCGGCACTTTCGGACGTGAAGCCCATTGTTTTGATAAGAACAGTAAGGACGTTGTCTCCATCTTGATATCAAATACAATTATCTTCAAAACGAGATGTACAACAGAATAACTAACGCAGAAATAAATCAACACATTATTGTGTCCCAAGCAGTGTTTTACTGTTATTGCGTTGGACATTGATAATTGACTGGTTGTCAGCAATGGTGGCTATCATGCTGCTATTCAATAAACAGTAGGCCACACAGGACTAGCATGCTCAACTCACAAGACTTTGATTCATAATGGGTGCAGATTCTAAAACATGCAGAATCAAAAAGACAAAATGAAGCCATCTGGCCATCGGGAAAACACTTACGAAGGCCGAGGGCTGAAATGTGTTTGTTTGTGTCTGCTATGCTTTTTTTTTTTAAAGCATTTAAACTCATTGTGTGGGTGTGGACCCCCCCCCCCCACCACTAGAGAGGACTGCATGTTGAGGATTGCACAGTATGCAGCTGTACTCCCCCTGCCCGCTGAGAGCCCTGCTTTTCTTGTGAGAAACAGCATGTTTTAAACATAAGATTCAAGTCTCAAAGCGGATGTGCGTGCGTCTGTGTGTGTGTGTGTGTGTGTGTGTGCATTTTGTATGTGTGTGTGTGCATGCATGCGTGAGTGTATATGGCCTGGGCCAAAATACTATTTGAAATAATTCCAAAGAGTGCCTATTATTATTATTATTATGCTTATTATTATTGCTAATGTTATTATCATTATCATTGTCATTGTATTATAATTATACTTGTTAATGTTGTGTTATTATGATTATGATTATTATTACAGTATGTGCTTGATTATTCTTGTTTGGCAAAATGGAACGAATGGGCCTTTCACTCAAGCAGACACTTAAATGAAAGGATTTCAAATAGTATTTTGACCCGGGTGTGTGTGTGTGTGGGTGGGTGGATATATGTGTTTGTCTGTTTCTACCTGTGTGTGTGTGTGTGTGTGTGTGTGTGTGTGTGTGTGTGTGTGTGTGTGTGTGTGTGTATGTGTGTGTGCTTCGGTCTGAAAATGTGTGCAAACATGCATGCATGCCTGATAGCTGTGTGTGTGTGTGTGTGTGTGTGTATGTGTGTGTGTGTGTCTGTGTGTGTGTTTGTTTGCTAAATTATGAATGTGCTCATGCCACCAGGGAAAACTATAGAAATCCTCCCCTTGTGTGTTGTGTGTTGTCATGACTCAGAGGAGTAGCATCATTGTTCATTCTGGTGCATTTGTATGTATAAATGCATGCTTAACCAAACCCCCTGAAGGTTATTTCTGGAGTTGAGCACACACACACACATACACGTGCACGCACACACACACATACACACACTCCCCCCCCCACACACACACTCTCTCTCCCACACACACACACACACACACACACACACACACACACACGCACACACACAAACACTGGAGATGCTGCCTCTTCCTATAAATCGCTATCTCTCACTCTGCCATGTCTCACTAATATCGGCAGGTGTCTTTTTCCTAAGATATGACTGAAATAAGGTAGCATCTACCCTCTCTGGACCTAGACAAAAATCCATACTTGCTTCAATTATTGACAATCAATGTGTATTTTGTTGTCATTCATAAGAGAGTGATTATTACAGTACCACAGTACCAACACTATGTGTCTTTTTCCTCCAAAAAGATTACTCTTCACTTGCTGATGCCAAAACAATTTCACAAATAATCTGTCCACTTTGTTGGTGCAAACTTATATTTGTTGTGTTTTATATTCTTGTTTATTTACGCTGGCAGCAGTCTTCTGTGAAGATTGCACCTGCTGCTATGACCATAGAAGCTCAGTACCCATCACACGACAGTTCACTAGATCACCCCTATCCCCTCAGGGCTCCCTCTACACACACACACGCACGCACACACACACACACACACACACACACACACACACACACACACACACACACACACAGAAAACACAAACTTCAAAGAGATCAGACACTAGTCTCTCTTATGGATCCCTTGGTCCCTCCTGTTGCCTTCCTCCTTTCTCCTCTCTATAGTACTCCTGTCCTCTTCCAATCCACTCTACCTCTAGACCTGCTCTATAGTCTGGACTCTACCTCTAGACCTGCTCTATAGTCTGGACTCTACCTCTAGACCTGCTCTATAGTCTGGACTCTATCTCTAGACCTGCTCTATAGTCTGGACTCTATCTCTAGACCTGCTCTATAGTCTGGACTCTACCTCTAGACCTGCTCTATAGTCTGAACTCTACCTCTAGACCTGCTCTATAGTCTGGACTCTATCTCTAGACCTGCTCTATAGTCTGGACTCTATCTCTAGACCTGCTCTATAGTCTGGACTCTACCTCTAGACCTGCTCTATAGTCTGGACTCTACCTCTAGACCTGCTCTATAGTCTGGACTCTACCTCTAGACCTGGGCCGCGTTTCCGAGATACGATGTACCTTGGCGATCTACGACGCTTCTTAAGGTAGACCTTGGCGAAGGGGCAGTTTTTCCTACGAGTGTTTCCCAGACTATCCCTTAGTGGGCGTCTGAAGATACATCGTAAGGTACATCGTTAGTGGAGCTGTCCCTTGTTGATGACGTTTTCAAGCGTTCTCATAATAATTTTGATTTTACCCCAATCTAATATTAACAAAAAGGAAGCTATGCCTACTAAAGCTCATCTGCTACTCTATTTAAGAGTCAAGGCGAGACCTCGTGATAGTTCCAATTCATACATTATAGTCTACAAAATATAAAATAAACAGCATTTATTGGGACATATAAGCCTAGTCTGGGACTTCTTGAAAGCCCAGGGAAAAATGATAATGATGATGGCTAATGATGATGATGATGATAGCTATATGAGTGACTGATTTTGTTCACCCGGTGTTCTGAAAAGTTGGCATATAGCCTACCTCCTCAGGATGACCTACCACCCATTATGTTATGTTCAATTCATGGGTAGCGCCTCCATTTCCGTCAGGTAGGAAATGTTGATAGGCATTTCAAAATTTCCTACATGACACAATACGCTACTCATGAATTAAACACAATATTGTTTTAATGCAGCCATGATGTATAGGCCTACATGAATTACGAGTTGGCTGTGACACACTAAATAGAAGGGGACCTTAATTAATTACCTGTGTCTACCCTACTATTGGTCTAAAAGGCCTCATTGGATTAATCAATTCGCCTAATATCTGTCGGTATCCTATATAGTGGTGGGGTAGCCTACAGACAACCAGAAAAGCCATGCCATCAAATTGTTCCGTTACATAAGAAAATTATGCTCTTTTACATAAGAAAGCATTGAATTTATATTATGGATAGTCCCTATATTTGATTTGGTTCAATGCAATTTCAAAAGACAACATTCCCATGATGTGTTATGTAGGCTACAAAAACATTGTTTTCATTGTTAATTGACATAACGTTTATTGTACACTACTGATGTAATTCATTCAGGTAGGGTAGATAGATGTGCGCTTTATTGCAACTCTCCTTTTTAAAAATATAATTTTGCTCTAATCGGGCTAAAACTATAACGGGATGAACGGAGCGCATTGCTAAGGGACAGCGTGCGATGGGTTCAGACCACCCTTAAGAAAGTATCCCTTGGCTGTGGTATACCTTGGCTAAGAAGGCTCTGGGAAACAACGCATCGGCTCCAGGAAGGGCTTACGATGTATCTTTGGAAGGTATATTGTAAGGTTGATTTACGATGTACCTTGGGTGGAGCTGTTTCCCAGAGCCTTCGTAGTCAAGGTATACCTTAGCTTAAGAAGGCTCTGGGAAACGACGCGCCACCTAGAGGGGGACCTTACGACGTATCTTACGATGAACGTAGCGCTACGATGCCTCTGGGAAACGCAGCCCTGTTCTAGATAGTCTGGACAGTGCCAGTCTGTCAGCACTACATGCAATGCCACTGCTCCTCCATCCTTCCAGTAATTAAACTGGTCAGAGGTGCGCGGGCCCTGAGGGAGTTAAAGATTCAAAGGATTCCATAATGAAAACGAAAACTAATTATCCATGTCTCTTTACCAGGGACAAACCAGTGGGGATGGAGGGGCCATGGAGGAGGCCTTCCAGGATGCCCCATCAACTCACCCCTGATTATACTGTAGATGACAGGGACTGATTAGTCTCAGATGGTCTACAGTCCATTATTGGCCCCGTCGGTGGAGTACTCGCCATGCGATGTGGTGGTGTGATATGGTAGGCATCAAAGTGGGGATAGAAATCCATGTTTTCTGCACTCCCGAACCCAAATGTGGTCTCTATTGTTGGACCAAGAGGATACACTTTCGGGCCCAGGGGTGACATATGGGGGCGCAAGTCTAACAGGTGTTGCTCCGTTGCTTGTCAGTATTGCTTCCACTTTCCCTCTCCCCAAGCTGTCTTTAATCTTGTGCCATTTGACTTACAAACACATGTGACCTCCCTGGTAGAGAAAAAAACCACCAGGTCTTGCACTTTTATTTTGGAGTGCTGCTATCCCACCTCTCATGTGACCACCCTGGTAGAGAAAAAAACCACCAGGTCTTGCACTTTGATTTTGGAGTGCTGCTATCCCACCTCGTGGGAACTTTTCACTACAAGTATTAACCTACCTAACCTACCTTAACCTACATCTCAATGACATGAGCTCAGAACTATGAGGTCTGCTATTGTCTCTTGGTAAATACACAGACCACACCCCCAACCCCCACCCACCCTCTCAATATCCATCTTATATCTAATAAATTATTACTCCTGTCCTCCATCTCGTAAAAATCAATGCAGTAGAGGAGTTGATGATGTGGCATACGGCTGCAGAGTTTTTACTGGCTGGCCTTTTGGACCGGCACGGACGGAGAGAGCCGTAAAATGTGCAGTGTTCAGCATTGCTGCTACAGCCTATATAGCCTTAAGACATGGAGGGAGGAAATTGAATAGTCTGCCTTTTCACTTTGCTTGGCCAGTGTTTTGCCCTGCTGCTTTTTCTTACTGAGATAGCTTAAATGAATGTTTTCCCAATCCTATCAAAATGAGGTTGTTTTTTTTGTCCATTTGAAAGCTAAAGGTTAAATCCCTGAGGGATCCAACTTCTGCAATGGCCTTTACACACACACATACACACACACACTAACACGCACATACACACACACACTAACACACAAACACAATTCCTACCAATCACAATCATATCTAGTATTTAAGACTCAATTCAGAACATCATGTAATAAATCAACCCCTCTATGTCCTTCCCTAGTTTATCTTAACAATTTTAGGATTATGCTTAAGTATGCTAAGAACTACTTCAGGAAATTAGAAGGAGCTAAAGTTGTCAGAATCGATGTGGGGCTAATCTATGGCTGAACTTTGAACATTACTGTTGAGCATCTGGGTTATAGATGAGAGATAGACCCTGACGAAGGCACTTTTGCAGAAACGCGTTGGTCTATGAGAGATAGACCCTGACGAAGGCACTTTTGCAGAAACGCGTTGGTCTATGAGAGATAGACCCTGACGAAGGCACTTTTGCTGAAACGCGTTGGTCTTTTAATCTTTAATAATAATAATAATGAATTTTATTTATATTGCACACTTTAAAATGCAGGATAAATCTCAAGGTGCTTCACAGAGTGCAGTAAAAAAAACTAAAAAACATAAAGGGCAATAACTGGCTAAAATAATTTAACATAATTAAAAGGATTAATGACAAATATTAAATATGAAATAAAATACATCTAATAATAATACTAATCTAGTAGACGGCGGCACGGAACAAGTGCATTTTTAGACTAGATTTAAATACAGTGATGATTCTGAGGCCCGGATGTTTCCTGGGAGCTGGTTCCACAGGCGTGGCCCCAGGGTGGAGAAGGCTCTGAGGCCTGGATGACTCCTGGGAGCGCGTTCCACAGGCGTGGCCCCAGGGTGGAGGATGTTTCCTGGGAGCTGGTTCCACAGGCGTGGCCCCAGGGTGGAGGATGTTTCCTGGGAGCTGGTTCCACAGGCGTGGCCCCAGGGTGGAGGATGTTTCCTGGGAGCTGGTTCCACAGGCGTGGCCCCAGGGTGGAGGATGTTTCCTGGGAGCTGCTTCCACAGGCGTGGCCCCAGGGTGGAGAAGGCTCTGAGGCCTGGATGATTCCTGGGAGCTGGTTCCACAGGCGTGGCCCCAGGGTGGAGGATGTTTCCTGGGAGCTGCTTCCACAGGCGTGGCCCCAGGGTGGAGAAGGCTCTGAGGCCCGGATGTTTCCTGGGTGCTGGTTCCACAGGCGTGGCCCCAGGGTGGAGGATGTTTCCTGGGAGCTGGTTCCACAGGCGTGGCCCCAGGGTGGAGAAGGCACGGTCACCATTGTTGCCAGCTTGGTGCAGGGGACAGCTAGCATGTTCAGTTCGCTGTCTGACCGGAGGGACCTAGATGGGGGCTTGGGGGAAATGAGTTCTTGGAGGCAGGTGGGACCAGTGTGGTTGATTGCTTTGAATACCAGGAGGAGGAGCTTGAAGGTGATGCGTTGGTTGATGGGAAGCCAGTGGAGGGAGTGAAGGACGGGGGTGATGTGTTCTGACTTTCGGGTTTAGGTGAGAACCCGGGCAGCACTGTTTTGGACATATTGCAATCGCTGGATGGTTTTGGTGTGGAGTCAAGGTTGTGTTTTCTTTACCTACAATAAATGAACTGCAACTGAACAGATGTGCCTTGGACCCCCTTTTTCAAATTTACCTCGAGTTACTTGGACTTTTGACATTTAAGGGATTTTGAAATATTTTGACTCAGCACACGTTTTTGCACGAGAAGCACTGCAATGCTGGGTGTGTGGGTCCAGTCAGTTCCACATATGAACCCTGTGTTCCCAGGACACACCCAGGATCCTTTGCAGGCAGCAGATGTGGAAGGCCTCTAGGGTTCGTATGGGCCTCTGGTATGGGGTCCAGATTTCCGAACCATACAGCAGTGTGGAATGGCACACTGCTTTGTACACAGCTGCTTTGAGGAGACCCTCAATTTGAGCCTTCCAAATACAGCAGAGGCCAGACCAATGCAAAATTGGGTGTCATTAGCCGTGTTTCCATAAAAAGCAATGCGGATTTTAAGCAAACCTTTGAAAGTTCGCAAAAAAAAAAAAAAAAGCGAATCTTGTGCGTTTCCATAAACTGTTTTGAGCGAATTAACTAGGCTATGTAAAGCATGATTTCGTCAGAGTATAACTAAATGTGAACAAGCGGGCTCTTCAAAAATCCCTGAGCTGAGGTAAACAAACAAGGAGCTGGTCTCTTTAAACATCAGATAGCTGAAAACGCATTGCCATTGCGTTGTACAAGTTAGCCACTTGTGCAGAATACAGGGTTGTGGCAGAGACATTTGGTGTCAGCAAGACAACCGTTCACCGCTGTGTGTGCGCGGTGTGAGTTTCAAGATGTTGAGCCAATTCGTCAAATTGCCCGACGTGGCTGAGGCACAGGCAATAGCTCACCGCAACTCCACAGCGCACCTTGTGCCACAGGTGCACTGGACAGGACCCATATCCCCATCCTTCCCCCATCCGATGGATACTGGGATTATGTAAATCGAAAAGGGTGGCCCTCCATATTGTTTGCGGATGATCAGTTCCTAATCAGGGATATTTGTGTTGGATCACCCAGCAGTGCGCACGACGCAGCTGTGTTCACCACATCCAATTTGTTGGTTACCTTGTTAGTAAACTTGAAAAACAAATGGCTCTACCCGTATGATAGCCTATTGTGTAAATGTAATGTTTACAGGGATTAACGTTCTCAGTCGCTACAAGTGATAAACTAAATATAAAGTGTAGGCTCAAATAAGAATGTGGCTTGATTTCAGCCAAAATACTTTTTTTCTTTAATCCCTGTGTTTCTATTTTCAATAGATGTCCTGAGAAACACCTCCAAGCCAACGCAGATGTAGTGAGTTGAATGTTCGCTACATCAGAGTTTTATTCAGTAAATCTGTTTCCATTTAACATGTTTCGCATTAGCTCTGATTCGCAAATGGCAAAAACCACCTCAAGCAAGCGTACAAACTTTTTAGCGAATTAAAGAAAGTTTATTCGAATTTTGCTGTTTCCATAAAATGCGATGCGAATTTCTAATGCGATATATGCTTCAAAATGTGCATAAAGGCTTTATGGAAACGCACCTACTGTCAATGTTGCAGGTGGGTGGGACAGAATGCTACCAAGGCACACACACACACCATCCCAATTTAAGTATTTTGTATATCTTTGTGTTATTTGTAAATTGTGTATTTGTGTATGTATGGAGGATCGGGAAGACTGGAACGCCGATAGATTGGCTCGTCCGAGGACGACCTAGAGAGAGATTTGTAATTATTTGTAATCTTGGGAGCACATAATGAAGCAGACTGCAACATGTCACTTTATATTGTACACTGTACATTTACACATGACAAATACATCTGAATCGTAAACCTGTCTCCCCATAGTGTGGCTCATTCTTCAATCAGGAGAACAGGGAGATGATGGAGCCTTTATCAGCGCTATAGGATCATTCTGCCTCAGCATCGCAGCACTTGTCTTTTCCAGGACAAACTGATTTCTAAACCAATCAGGAGTGATTCCTGGGAAAGGCCTTTGATTTCCTGGTGGGATATGATTGGATCAGGCTGAAAGAGTTTTACCCTTTACCAAAGATGCTCACTGCAGGAGTTCAATACTTTCATTTAGTGATTAACTGGCCTCTGCACAGTCAGCATTTAGTCAATACAAATGTAATAGTCGTCAATACCCATACCATAGCCAGTGAGAGAGAGAGAGCTGTGGTCGCACATTACTCACACTTTCATCACTTGGTCTTATAAAACTCATAAAAGTCTACCGTACAGGCCTCTTACAATATGCATGAGTCTTAAATAAGGCATATAAAATCTTGATTAAAAAAAGGGATGGTTGCAAATAAGAGAAGGAGATTTGTTTTGTTTTGCAGCGAACTCAGTCTCTACACAGGAGATTGTGACTTTGCACTTTGCAGGATCGACAGATACTGGGTTAAAGTACTTTCACTGTAGACATTGCTGCATTTAAGAGGGAGAGAAAGAGAGAGAGAGAGAGAGAGAGAGAGATAGACCAGACTTGGCGTCTCACCCCGCATTCTGTGTAATGGTGCACTCCATCTGCACTGTGAAGAGATTTTCACAGGCAGAAATGTCAACTGAAACTGGGATTTCTGCCTCAGAAATTCAGGGGAACCTCACCTACCCTGACCTGACCAGATCTCTGACCTCAAATCAAGATGGCTGCTCTGCGCATCAACAATAAGTGAAAGCTGTAGTAATATATGGTTTATTAACACTTCTGTCTTGTTTGTGTCTCATTAAATCAGTCACACGTACTGTCAACTTCTATCTGTGGACATGTTGCTGCTGGTGTTTGTATGTGCAAAATATGTACGAAATGCGTATTGCGTTTCTTTCCCCAACTGTTTCATTCCCCATGTACCTGTATGTCTATGGAAAAATAAATATTTGGGGGCCCAAATTGTCACGTGACTTGCAATACCAAGCTTGGCCACTATGCCGAATGGCTTCACAGCCCAAAGGTCTTCCTGGGGGGTGGATCTGATTCCCACTGCTTTCTCTATCCTCCCAAAAAGTTAAAATGGAATCGATTGGTTGCCTTTCCCAAGCTCTGAAAAAGAGGCTCCTCTCTTTTCTTCCATTCTGTCTTTTATTTATGTCTGTGGATGAATGGGGGGGGGGAGGAAATAAGAGAGAAAATAAGGAAGAATAAACCAGAGCAGTTCTTATCTGTAACAAAAGGGAAGCATGATGGAATAATAGGCTGCTGCACGCAAGCTCTCTGACTCTGTCTGCTCCACTAGCACAGAGTCCGGGGGGAGGTGAGCTGCTGCTCTGGGTTGGAGCTGCTCAGACAGAACCGAGGAAAATGCACTTTATCTTCGCCCAATGACAATGCAGACACCCTCCTATTTTAAGATACTCTAGAGAGAGGAGAGGGAGAGAGAGACAGATAAAAAAGAGGTGGAAATTAAGGGAAGATGAAAAACAGAATAGAAGATGGTAAAGGGGCGGCTGTGGCTCAGTGGTAGAGCGGGTCGTCCAATGATTGTAGGGTCGGCGGTTCGAATCCCACCTCCTCCTGTCCACATGTCGAAGTGTCCTTGGGCAAGACACTGAGCCCCAAATTGCTCCCAATGAGCAGGTTAGCACCTTGCATGGCAGCTGCCGCCATTGGTGTGTGAATGGGTGAATGAGAGGCCATTGTAAAGCGCTATATAAGTGCAGTCCATTTATCATTTATTATAAAGGAAGAAGGGAAGGGAATGAAGAAAATAAACCTAGCAAGAGTGAAACTGATTGATGAAGAGATATTGAGATGAGAAACATAAAAACAGAGTGAGACTAACAAATGAGGGAAAGACTGAGAAACAGGCAGAGACACTGTGCAACTTGTATTTGAGAAATTGTCACCGTCATAATGCCAAATAAAAATACTAACTGTACTAACTTAATTCTAACTATCCCTGGAAGTGGAGTTGGAGGTGAATTAGAGAAGCTGATCAATTCAATACTCAAAATGCTTCCCAAATATTTGCCATTTGTTGTAGAGAGATCAATGAACTATGACATTCAATATTTCACAAATGCTTAAACACATATCTGACAATGAAAAATCTGCACATCAGAAAGTCTGAAGTGGTATTCTACAATACAGAGAAAATGAAAAATGCTATACAAATATCCCTGGATTGTTTACCTCTCAAGTTTTAATGACTGCTTTGACTTAGACCATTAACACTGAATACCAATGTTAAAATACGTGTTAAGAAACATGTTGCATGTGAGGACGTTTGCATCAATCTCAGTGATTAATGACAACCTGGTACCTTGGTAACCTTGCAAACTTTTGCATTTGACTTCCCGTTCACTCCCATAATGGAAAGCAGGATATTATCCCTATACAGTAGCCTATCCAACCAGATGCTTAAAGAGCTGTTTGACATTCAGGCATGATTATGTTTTCTGGACAAAAGCTCTTGAATTAATACTGCAAGGATACAATTGATTCCTACTATTTCCTCATAATCTGTAGTACCTACTGCCAAAACAAGTGAGAGAACATTGCTGCGGCTAGCCACTGCTAGCCAGCCCTAGCCAGCACCCGACCAGGATATCCAACTAGCCAACAGGGGACAGCCGTCTCAGGGGCGGACTGGCCATCGGGAGCACCGGCAGTTTTCCCAGCGGCCTGGCGTGCTAACTGACCCACGGTGAGGCAAAAGTAACGTTACTAGTAAGACCTATGTAATTACCTCGTCGGTGGTCATCGTTCCGTCTTCAAAACACCCGGCTCAGGTAGATAAGTTTTACGACGCACGGGGAGGCTCATGGGAAATGTGGTCTTTTTGGGCGGAAAACACTTCCGCTTCCGAAACTCCTCGTAGGGCCTTTAATAAATGAAGGTTAAGCTTGAGACCCTGACTATACAGGGAAATTAGCTAAATTTGCTCATTTTTAACTTCATTTTTATTACTTGAACACTGATGTGTGAGAGGTCAAATGAGTCTCATCTCTTCTACACTGGTGTCTCTCTCAGTGCACTGTTATGGTATGGGTGTGTGTATCCATGTCTCCTCTTTGGGAAGTGAGGCTTAAGTATTTGTGTTCATTTCAAAGTTAGTCTCTGAAATGGAATTGTTTAATTGAGATATTTTCATTCAGTCTGCAATTTTCTTATTCTGTGTCTTAAACTGAATATTTGAGAAAGAAGTAACTGCAGTGAAACATTTTACAA
The DNA here is from genome assembly GCF_949987555.1 of Borostomias antarcticus. NCBI lineage: Eukaryota > Metazoa > Chordata > Actinopteri > Stomiiformes > Stomiidae > Borostomias > Borostomias antarcticus. Next base: position 26,363,333 of record NC_140247.1, on the reverse strand, counting down.
ATTTTCAAAAAGTCGGATTTTGTTTTCCTCCACTGTTTTTTTCAAAGAAACATGAAGCTCAAAATTGGTGAATGGATCCTGCCTCAACAGCTCAGACATGAAGTGAATCATTTGATTTCCATATCACAGACAGATGGAATCAAAACCTGCACCATCAACACATGCTGTCTGAAAGAGATCACATGACCCAAGATGTGATTTCCAGACAAATATCTGCTGCGAATGCCAAACCTGTGTATCGTGTATTGGATCCATAAGCAAATTAACAGCGAAAGATTATTTAAGATCTGGTGGGATTTATTCCAGTTTTACTCACGCGTCTGGGGAATATTACAAATGTCAAGTCCCTGTGGTTTGCTTTAACGTCTCAAATGAAAGTAGGCTAATCCTGTGCTATCATGGTAGCTAGCGCACCGGCGCCCGAGCTTTACCACAGAACATGCTCTCATTACTCAGCGAGGGTGAACTGCAAAAAAAGGATTCTTCATTCAGTTCAATCTGCATGGCACATGAATATCGCTCCATCCTAACTGCTTTTTTGGCACCACAAACTGGCTCAGGGTAGTTTGGAAAACGTCCCTCTCTTACATGGACAGTACTGTAGATGATCCCAAGAAAATAGTCAATAGGACATGAAAATAGTATATTTCTGCAGTATATTTCCATATTAATGCAACTTTTATTTGATTCAACGCTCCAACCTCAGCCCTTCCTCTGTAGTACTATGACTGTAATATTGATGTCTGCCACCCACAGTCATGTCTGGGGCCACTGTTCCAGCCTGTCACACACACACACAAACACACACACACACAGTGACACACACATGCACAGTGACATGCAGTTGAAACTGAGGTTTATCCTGCCAGAGCGGGGGATAGGTCTGGGTCCATGTGTGCCAATCACCCCCGCAACATCGGAGCAAGCAGACTTCAATCTGCATATTTGATGTTTGTTGGGGCACAGAGTGGGCCTTTGTTCTAGCTGTCCGATTATGAACGTGCCTGTTGAGACAGGTAGAGGTAGAGAGGGCTTCACATCACAGAGGCAAGAGATGACAAGCTACTTACCTGAAGGGACTGTGTCTACCCACCTAGGAACAATATGAACGACTTGGAATCGAACCTGTTTCTGCAACTTGTGCATCCATCATTAGCCCAACGGGGATACCTGGGGTCCAAATGTGACATTTGGCGAAGCTGGCTGCTCATTGCTCCAAATCACAGTTGCAACAGGTACTGTGTTCTATAGTACACCACGGAAATGGACTGCATCCCCACGCTGTAGCCTCTGTTGGACTGTAGATTACCTTACCTACATTTTCATCCTAAATGATGATGCAGCACTGTTTACATGGTTGTTGGTACAGAGGTACAGTACCCGGTGGGATCATACAATAGTTTCCACATTAAAAGTATTGTCTCTGTGGCTGTACTATACTTACACTCGGAGGTGTGATTGATTCTGTGCAGATTGTGGGTGTTTTGTGGCAGGAGCTACCGTACAGTGGAGGTGACAGAATGGGGCCAGATGGCAGATTACAGGGGTGCTTGGTGGCACTAGAGTTTCCAGACACACACAGACAAAGCCACAGGCTCTCTACCATCAGGCACAGATACGCAGTCTCTGTCTGTGCTAGAAGGGCCTCTGCAATATACCATACACATTTACATATTGGGATTGACCTGTCCTCTTTCATAATGCTGTCATGATGCATTTGTGCGTACATTTGTATGAGTTAAGCAGAGAACAGGGATATCATTTATAATCATTCGGGTAGCTATAATGCTTAGTCATCAGTCATTTCAACAAGGGGGCCTTTCTGTGAAATATTTTCATGATTATGAATAAAGATTATTGCACACTATGTACTGCATAATGATGTTGAGAAAGAAAGACAGAGAGGGAGAGAGAGAGAGAGAGAGAGAGAGAGAGAGAGAGAGAGAGAATGAGCGGTAAAACAGAAGTGACCTTGCCTCATCATCTCTGCTTGGGCAAAACAAACTCTTCAATCTGACTGTCCCAATCTTTGACTGTCTCAGCCTGACTGTCTCAATATGGCATTTTAATCACCGTCGGCCTGTCCTGATGGGAGCAGTAGATCCCTTCTCTCTCATTGCAAATCAAGAAGAGCGACACCAATCACTGCCTGTCCATCACAGGGAAGGACAGCCTGTCCACGTTCCTGATCACTGGGATGCTCTGAACACACAGGTCTATTGTCTGTGCAGCAGAGAGAGAACAATGGCCCAATCCTCCTAATCAGTCTTATCACAATTATCGGGCACATTTTATCACAGGGGCCTTGTGTCTTTGAATATGCTCGTGCGATTAGGTTACCATCAATATATTATGTCAATCATTATCTAAAGTGTTGTCATCAAAACACTGTACTGTTTATCTAATTTGACCACATTGTGAATAAATGGGTGTTAAATGATTTCAAAATAATCTTCACCTTTTGTCTTCCCCTCCTCCTTCCCTCCCTGGTCCCCTCCCTCTCTTCTTATCGTGGCCTCTCATCATCTGCTGCTCTCCATGCTGGAGAGCCTTTGAAATATAAATCAGGCCTCATTATCTCCACGACTACAGTCCCTATGGTGATAAGCAGGGAATCGAGGACATCCTTGAGAGGTAATATCTTCCAATATTCCAGAATGAAGAAAAAAAGAGAGGGAATGAAAAGAGGAGATTTGATGGGAGGGGAGATGCTTTTGAAAAGAGAGGACAGGAGGAGGTGGGGTCCGTGGCAGGTACTCAGGCACAAGGAGTGTGCAAAAGGAACAGACAGGTAGGTGGGAGCACACACACGCACACACACAGACACACACACACACACACCCCTGCAGCAGCAACAGCAGCCGTCCTGTTGGAGATATGGAGATGAGGTTGAGAGAGCCATCGTTGGCACAGCTTTGAAAGGTACAGGCGGTGGTTTTACTTACTCACTCTTCCTAGTGCCAACTCAATAGATGCCAATCTCTATATTTGTTTTGATTTACATTCTATCCCAGCAAATCATCTGTTTCTGGACAACACAGCCTCTGGCGCTACTGTGTGCATCTCTGCCACTTCTTGAGACGCCCATCACCTTCAGGACATTGTGTCTTTGTCATCTTGAAGTGGATTCTTCAAATGGGCTCATAACCTTTCAATAGAACAATGACCCTGTCTTTATTTAAAATGGTTGCTTCCACTAGCCAAACACATTGATAGTCAACAATTTCCAACTCAAATCATTCTTACCGCCTGGCAGAAGTTTGCGATCGAGCCCAAAGCTCTCCAACAAAAAATACAAAGGTTAGCAGCGGTCTAAAACTGTATGGCTGCGAGCATGAACCTGAACACCACCGGCCCCAATAGAGCATGAACCTGAACACCACCGGCCCCAATAGAGCATGAACCTGAACACCACCACCGGCCCCAATAGAGCATGAACCTGAGCACCACCGGCCCCAATAGAGCATGAACCTGAACACCACCGGCCCCAATAGAGCATGAACCTGAACACCACCGTCCCCAATAGAGCATGAACCTGAACACCACCGTCCCCAATAGAGCAGAACCTGAACACCACCACCGGCCCCAATAGAGCAGAACCTGAGCACCACCGTCCCCAATAGAGCCTGAACCTGAGCACCACCGGCCCCAATAGAGCAGAACCTGAGCACCACCGTCCCCAATAGAGCAGAACCTGAGCACCACCGGCCCCAATAGAGCAGAACCTGAGCACCACCGGCCCCAATAGAGCCTGAACCTGAGCACCACCGTCCCCAATAGAGCATGAACCTGGGCACCACCGGCCCCAATAGAGCATGAACCTGAACACCACCGGCCCCAATAGAGCCTGAACCTGAACACCACCGTCCCCAATAGAGCATGAACCTGAACACCACCGGCCCAATAGAGCATGAACCTGAACACCACCGTCCCCAATAGAGCCTGAACCTGAACACCACCACCGGCCCAATAGAGCATGAACCTGAGCACCACCGTCCCCAATAGAGCAGAACCTGAACACCACCGTCCCCAATAGAGCCTGAACCTGAACACCACCGTCCCCAATAGAGCAGAACCTGAACACCACCACCGGCCCCAATAGAGCAGAACCTGAACACCACCACCGTCCCCAATAGAGCCTGAACCTGAACACCACCACCGGCCCCAATAGAGCAGAACCTGAACACCACCGGCCCCAATAGAGCAGAACCTGAGCACCACCGTCCCCAATAGCCAAACAATGAACTAGCCCAGGTGCTGCAGTCACCTGCTTAACTAGTAAGAGATGCGATCAGGGACTGCTCATTGCACTCCAACAGCTGACAATTAACACCTTAGTCAGTAAATCATTTGGATCCAAACCACAACATTTAACAATAATTCATAATTCAATTCATAAGTTTCCTGAACTTCAACTCCATCAATTCATCATACATCAAATAAGAAATAGGATCAAGAAATCAGTACATTCAACAACTTAAATTGGCTCAGTGGTTTGGAGCTCGGCGGGTTAGCCACGAACTTCATGCCACAACGAGAGATCCCGTCTCTGGGTGGACAGCTGTTCAACTCACCTGGGACCAGGTCCCCTGGAGCTATTTCGCCTGGCTGCCCATCGCGTTGTTGTGAACAGAATGAATACCACCTACTAGCAAACAAAACATGTTCAGTCACAATTATACTGTTAAAACTAAGATGCCTGGATAAAAAAATATGTTTTCCAATAGATATATTTGACGAAAGTAGATTAATCAGCAAGCCGCTTTTCATCGCTAACTCAGAGCGGGGAGAGCCCTGAACGCAATCTGTTGGTTGACTACAAGAACGCATCATTGATACCTTTGACTGCGCACGTCAAAGGTATCAGTGACGCGTTTTTTTCAAAGATGGGGCGGTTCAATAGGGCTTCACTCTTTGGAGCAGTCAGTGAATGGAGTGACCCTATCCAGTTCTATTAATACATCCATGGGTTCAAAAGGCCTTCACTTTTGAGTTCGAACCCTGGGGGCTTGGAAACAACGCAGCCGTTTTCGTCAGTGATTGTTTACTTCCGCGTTCCAATGAAAAGCCGGCCGTACAGTATCCGAGCAGAAGCGGGAGGTATCGGGGGCTATCCGACTTGTAATGTGCTGTGCGCATGCGTACTGGAGCAAGTGTGGAAGCTATTTGGTTTCTAAAGACGTTTCTAAAGATCATATTACAGAGGCATGTGAAAAACCACAAGCCCTCGCTCTATGTAAGCACAACTAGCGATTCATAAAGACAGATTGATGAAAACAACCGTTTCGCGGCAGAAAATAATTTTTTTAGAAGCTGCATTCTCAGTGCCCCGTCCGCCGCCATTACATGGATATACTTGGCTCGCGCTGGATTTTAAATTTCTTCTACAGGCCTCCGAATTACACCAAATAAGGTCCAGGTTGTCAAAAACGAGCATTCTCCTTTAATTTACAATTGTGTCAACTTTCTTTGGCTGAGGCGATTTCGCTTCAAAATCCAGCGGTAGCCGATGACGTTTCCTGCGCTCTGCATTGTGGGAAACAGTATGGCACGAAGTATGCTCTGATGCATACTGGCAATTTTCCCTGAATCAGTACGTCATCCGGGAACTTTTCGCATACTGCAGATTTTCTTTTTGTTCGCATACTGCATACTGCATTTTGGCAAAATCAGTACATACTACTAGTATAGTATGCAGTTTCGAAAACAGCCCATATCTTTCCCTCTTCACTCTCTCTCTCTCTCCCATCCCATCATCCTTGCCTAATGACGTTAGGATATTAATCATTCAAATTAAGCCATATGGTGAGAAATATTTACTTGTAATGAGCAAAATACCCGTCTGTGGAAACCAAATGACATGTGCTTGGTTTTTTGGCAGGCCTATAAATATTTTAGATTTTAAAATATGTATGAAGACCACCTGTTCCAGCTACTAAATGATTTATCATATGTCTCTCGGTTTTGCAGTATGATCACATTAATTTCTCTTACATCTAAGAAGGGAGTGACTGCTCAGCCCTGACCTTAAAAGGTCATTAAGGTTGGACAAGAGCTCAGGTAATTGACTTGGTTTAGATTCAGCATTAAGCACCCACTGTATGCAGTCATTAATACAGCAATACTGCTCTTCGGAGAGCATTGGCCAATGAAGGATAGCTTATTAGTGTATTTTCATGTACAGTAAATGTGCAAGCTTTGCAAAACTCCATACTGCTCTGCTACTCTGCAGAACAGAACGCTGTACACTACCAGAACTTAATGCTACATTTTCCTCTCGTGATTGATCAGTTGGTAGGGTCCAGTGTTGTGTTCAATACCCACTAGGATTTTAACTGGTTTGAATAAACACACACTGTACAGGAAATCATATCCAAATAGCAACATCCATTCAGGATATGTCTTCAACTTCACACAACATAATTCTGATGTTGTGCTTCTATATCTTAACAATAGCTTTGGCTGGATGTCTATTCCTTGTACTGTTTTAGGGTTTGGCATGGTTGTGTTTTCGTAAACAAATATTAAAAAGACAAAGGCAATAACAGGCAGATCTTCTACAGAAACCCAGGAGGGACATCTGAGATGAAGAGACTGTAGAGTACATCTTTATGCTCTGCTCAGGGACCACACAATCTCAGAATAGGGAGATACAGTCCCTGGACAAGAGCTGATGCCAACTGCCGGAACTGGCAACTGCTAGGGATATGTCAATAACACAGCCAAACCAATCATTTGCTACATACATACAGTAGGGGAGTCCAAGGGGTATGGAGTTAAAAAGAAAACCGAGAGAGAAGTTGGAGGAGTTTCAGTTTATTTGATGCATACCATAGATGACTTGGCTCTGAAACATGATTTTCGGTCTGGAAGTTCCCCCAATCAGGCACTGAACAACAGTGCAGTTCCCCACCCAAATGGAGATTCGGAGGGTAGTGGATCAGGTAAGCCCTGTTTAGCAGCATGCTGATACTACCAGAGGATCACAGCATCTGAGAATGTACAGCAGCCCTCCATGACTGTGTCTATCTCCTCTCTGTATCCTCCCTCCATCCCCTTGGAACTCATTACTGAAATCTCAATCACCCTTACATGTATTTGCATAACTTTATTTGATTTTCCACTGCTAGGGGGCATTATTAACAAGTGATCTGTTGATCATTTTACACTTATGAATATACCCCTTATTAATATAGCCCCCTTTCAAGTCAAATTGAATTTTGAATTGCTCCATCAAAATCAGCTCAAATTTTAATCAGGGGCTATGCGGGTGGTGAGTATTCAGAGAACCAGATGAATTAATTTAAAGTCTTTAGGTGAAGGAGACAACATCATACGACATCCAGGTCAGGTTAGGTGTAGATACTGTAGGCTACACAAGGAAGACGGTGAGTTCTGTGTAGACAGTGTAGGTGAAAAGACTATCAGACAAACTACAGTTTAAAGGTAATCTCTACAAGCATTGTATGTATAGGCAAAAGCTATAGTTTTAAGTTGAATAATATTAGGCTACAGTACATGTCTGCATTTATTTCTGAAATAATAATATCAAGAGAAAGCTGTCAACATGTACAGTGCGATAACAACATAGTGGAAATTCTATTCTATTCTAAATTGAAAGACTAATTATGCATCACACAAATAGTATAGAGTTGATTATGCAAACAAGCTAGTGCAATCTCTTGACAGTACTTGGAGATATTCTAGAAGTCAGAGGTTGTCCTTTGAGGCAATTATTAGTTCATTGAAGACTCACCAGCAGAGAGAGAGAGAGAGTTAACTTCAAAAGCTTCTGATAAAGCATGTTTTTATTTGCAATGTAAATACCACGCCACCCCATTTCCCCTTCGCCAACATCTTATATCATTAATTTTCACTCATTTCATTGTAGAGGCAGTTCACTCTCAGCTAAAGATACCCCAGAGAGGGTCAAGCTGCTTGGGTGACTGGATTTTCACAACTCTGGAATGAGGAGAGATTCTATCTCGATGAGCTTCTCAGTAGTCTGTTCTGTTCACTAGAAACTGGCATATTTCTTTCCTGGCTGTATAAATTGTAAGCTTGTTAATGTCCATGGCATCTGTTTATGTCTCAACTTTTGGATTACGATCTCCTGGCTGACTAACTTTTTTTGTGTGATAAATGATTGGAACAGTAAATAACGGGGTAAAGCATTGCCTTTTCATTTTATTGTGTGGCTTTTAGAAGCTCCATTAATTAGCCCGCCGGAAGTGTTTGAACCTGGGCAGATGCAGACATCATTTACAAACAAGCCAGCCTCTGCCAACAGACCCATTCCTTTAATGTCTGGTGTCAGAAAGTCTGTGTCCCAGCCAGCCATCGCACTCTACACTGTTGGCCAGAGGTCTGCCTCACAGCCTGCCCAACCCATGCTACAAACCAAACCAGAATGAAGGTGGATGAAGGCATAAATGTGCGGTGCATGCAAACCAGTGACCCGGATTCAAGACCAGTGCTTGACAGTCAAAATGGTACCAGAGAGAGCAATGCAATGTGAGTTTCTCCTCTGTAGGCTGTTTTTAGCACAATTTTGTTTATTTTGGTTTACTGGTTAGCATTCATTACAATGACTACTGTACATCCCCCTGCACCTTCACTCGTGTCCCCAATTTGAATCAGAAGATACCGACCTCCAAGACCTCCAGCATCAGCTCCAAGACCTCCAGCATCAGCTCCAAGACCTCTAGCATCAGCTCCAAGACCTCTAGCATCAGCTCCAAGACCTCCAGCATCAGCTCCAAGACCTCCAGCATCAGCTCCAAGACCTCCAGCATCAGCTCCAAGACCTCCAGCATCAGCTCCAAGACCTCCAGCATCAGCTCCAAGACCTCCAGCATCAGCTCCAAGACCTCCAGCATCAGCTCCAAGACCTCCAGCATCAGCTCCAAGACCTTCAGGCTACCCTCAAGCCATGAGGTTTCTGGACTCCTGAACTATGAAATGCATATGCATATAATATGGCTCCCAACACCACACGTGACGAGAAAAAAAAGAGCTATAAAAACAATTGACCACTTCTTCATAAAAAATAAAATAAAACTGGCAATGCTAATGAAGAAGCTACCACTCCAAATGACACCGCAGCAGATGCAATCGAATGCAGAAGTGCTCCAGAGGCTATCGAAGCTAGCACTAGCACTAGCAACATCACCATCGGCGAGGAAGCTAGCACCAGCAGGCGGTTGCAGTTTGATGTTGTGATGTTGGGAATGGCCGAGTGCTCGGTCATAAAGTCATATCGACATGCTTGTGGTGTCTAGATGAATTTTGATGTGTTGTGCATATTGAATTGTCATACGTATTTCTTATTAGCATACTGTTCACAACTGGCATTCTTTGTAAATAGATGGGACGGGACAGGACGGCAGAACTGTTTTTTTTCTCACATCAAAATGTTGCCCCAACTTCTCTCAGAGGGTAAAATCGCCTATGCCTCTGGGTATGAAATGCGCTATACAAATAAAGCTTTGATTGATTGATTGATTGATTTTAAATCTATCTATCTGAGATCAATTTGTTTAATCTGTGACCTCAGTAGGCTACTGTATTAGTCTAGTTAGCATCTTTAATCTTCAACAGCCACACAAAGTCACACTGAGAACTGTGGGGAGCAGAATGAAGGTTGACGCCCTCTTGCATAGGCCTACTCTGGAGGTGAGGCACACCCTCTTACATAGGCCTACTCTGGAGGTGAGGCACACCCTCTTACATAGGCCTACTCTGGAGGTGAGGCACACCCTCTTACATAGGCCTACTCTGGAGGTGAGGCACATTTTGCCTGATTGGCTGACAGATGCATGCAGATTTTCACTTCAGTCAGTGTTGCCATGGCAACGTGGATAAACCATTAGGAGTGAAGTGCCCCCTATGGAAATCAGTCCTTCTCATAATGTTCTCATCATCATGATTGATTTCCGATCTGGTTTACAGTATCACTGTTTTTTGGCACTTGGTCACATTATGAAACACCTAATATTTATTTCAAGGGTCATATTTGCCAAAAGGCTCCTGTCAAAGTGAAACTCAGTCTAAAACTCAGACTAAATTGCTCTTAGATTGGATGCTCTACTGTATGAACAAGGAACTTGTCATTCCAAGAATTTCAGTACAAATTGGAAAGGTGCACTTAATTGAAATCACCTGTTTTTAAAAAGTCAAATATATCCATTCTTTATTGCATTTGTCCACTTCAGTAGATTGGTTTTCTGAAGTGATCACTCATTTCTAAATACTTCTCATGTCATAAATCCACGATGTGCTTCTGTAGTGCTTTTATGGGGCTCATCAATAGGGATCAGAATGCATGTCATCTCTGTCTAGTGTCTAGTAATAAGCATAATGTCATTCACATACTTCTACCCGATAAAAATGAATAATGATTCAGCCAAGGCTGGTGATCAACAATTCTACATCAATACTAATACAATCTATGAAGGGGGGGGGGGGGGGGGGAGAGATGGGAAGGGAGTTGAGAAAGAAAGAGAGAGAGGGGGATAGAGGGGGTGGCGGTGCAAATATAGTGTATGAGAGAGAGAGAGAGAGAGGGATAGAGCAAGTCGAAAACAGGCCAGTATTGATAGGTTCATTTTTGAATTATTGATGAGTGTTTACAGCGTCGCCAAGCCAAGCCAAAGCCATGCCTCTAGCAGACCCTTCTCTGCAGATATAGTAAATCCAGGAAACCTGTCAGTCACACGCTCCTATATCATCCCCTCTCATAAAAATGGGATCAAAGTTTAAGCAACACCATCTATAAGAGAACTCTCGATTAGAACTCCAAATCCCATGAGCAACCCCATCCATGTGAACCCAGCCTCCTCATGTTTTCCTCTAAGTGTGCATGTACATTATTGGACATATCTTTTATTGCAGCCTGCACTCGCATCTTGGCTGGATGGAGCATTGATATTTTATATCAATAAAATATTACAGCTGCCCTTTGAACTGCTAACAAGCGCTTAGTTAGATCGTATGCTGCTCAATATACACAATTAATGAATTGAATGGCTCAGATCTAATTTATGGAGCTTAACATCATGCACATTCCATAAATAAGACTTTCAGCCTGAAGCTTCTCGTAAGAGATCAGCCCAAGCCCTTAATCCTGATGAAGCCTAGACATTCTGAATGATAGCCAGTCACGACCTCAGGGGTTAATATCATTGAGCTCCACAATTAGAAAGCCTTTTCTGTCTGTGTGTGTGTGTGTGTGTGTGTGTGTGTGTGTGTGCGTGTGTTTGCGCGTTGTGGCATTCCCCCGCCGGTGGGACGTCGCGGGCCTGCCACGGGAGCCCGCAAGACTCGGGTAGGCACCCGGTCGCGGCCACTTCAGCACCGTGGAGAGCGTCACGCTGGGACAGGCACACCTTGCCCTCCACTTCAGAAACCTGGACAGCGAGGATCTGTGGTGGAGGGAATCTACAGGCCATTCGCCACACCTGACCCTCATCAGCTCGTCAAGGACCAACCCAGCTACCAGCCAGCTGGGTCCCATCACCTAATCACGGCAAGGAGAGGTGAAAAGGCCAGGCTGGACAGAGAGAAGGAACACAGTGAGTGGTTGTGTTGATGGCATGCAGATGCCCTAGTAGTTTGCACGCTTTCGTACCAATCTTCCTAACACCCTGTTTTTGGCCACCGGCAGGACTAACCCGAGGGATCCACGCAGCCCGGCTGACCAGCCCTCGAGGAGCCGCCCCACCACCGGGGAATCATCTGTTTGGTTTTGACCTGTTTTTCTGTTTATCGGTGGAATAAATACGCGCCCCGGCGCTAAAGAGTACAGCCCTGACCGGAACTTCCCATTGTTTCCCCCGGGCCTACCACATATGGTGGAGAATGCGGGCACGCTAGGATCCATCGCCGCCTCACCCAGAACCAGGATGACAGACCTCACAATCGCCATCAAGAATGAGGCTCCTGAGATGCACCAACCGCTTACGAGGAAGCGCAAGCGCAGCGGTAAAAGAGTTAAGAAAAGTGACCCTGCACTCAACAGACTCACAGCTAAACAGAAAACTGCAGAGTCGGCAAAGAGACCTGCAAAGAAAGAGACAGCTCATCAGGTTCTTCATCTGCAGAACAGCGATATCGTCGTACGGCTCTCATCCAGCATGACATCCACACTCCCCCCGACCAGTGTGTACGGCAGCGACCATACCGCATCCCAGAGGCCTGCCGTGAGGCCATCCGGAAGGAGGTGCAGGACATGCTGGAGCTCGGAGTGATAGAGGAGTCCCGGAGACCCTGGTCCAGTCCCATTGTCCTGATGCCCAAGCCCAACGGGACATGGCGCCTTTGCAATGACTTCCGCAGGCTCAACGAGATCTCCACCTTCGACGCCTACCCCATGCCGCGGGTGGATGAGCTGATTGACCGCCTGGGCCTGGCACGGTTTGTCTCCACCTTGGACCTGACGAAGGGGTACTGGCAGGTACCCCTGGCCACGAGGGCGAAAGAGAAGACTGCCTTCTCTACCCCAGACGGGCTCTACCACTACACCGTGCTACCCTTTGGTGTGCATGGCGCCCCAGCCACCTTCCAGCGCCTGATGGACCAGGTGCTATGGCCCCACCGTGAGTACGCAGCAGCATACCTCGATGATATTGTCATCCACAGCCCCGACTGGGAGAGGCACCTCTTGCACCTGCGAGCAGTCTTCCGGGCCCTCGTCCAGGCAGGCCTGAAGGCCAACCCCCAAAAGTGTCGTCTCGGTTTGGAGGAGGCCGCATACCTGGGCTACCGGATCGGAAGGGGGTGTGTCCGGCCGCAACAGGAGAAAGTTGACGCCGTGGCCTCCTGGCCCCGCCCCTCGTCCAAGAAAGAGGTAAAATCCTTCCTAGGCCTGGTTGGGTATTATCAACGCTTCGTCCCTGGTTTTGCCTCCCTGGCCGCACCCTTGCACAGTCTCACCCGGAAGTGCCTGCTGGATAAGGTCACCTGGAGCCCGGAGGCGGAGGTGGCCTTTACGTCCCTGAAACGGGCCCTGTGCCAGGAGCCGGTACTGGCTGCCCCAGACTTCGCCTTGCCCTTCGTGGTCCACACCGACGCCTCGGAGGTGGGGCTGGGCGCCGTATTGTCACAAGAAAAGCGGGGTAAGGAACACCCGGTCGTGTACGTGAGCAGAAAGCTCCTTCCCCACGAAAATAACTATTCCACCATTGAGAAGGAGGCGCTTGCCATTAAATGGGCCCTTCAGCAGTTGAGGTATTACCTCCTAGGTAGGCGTTTCACGCTGATAACGGACCATGCCCCCCTCCGCTGGCTTAGCGTGGCGAAAGACACTAACCCCCGTATAACCCGGTGGTTCCTCAGCCTGCAGGAGTTTCACTTCCAGGTCCAGCACCGGCCCGGCAGGGACCATGCCAATGCGGACGCCCTCTCCAGGAGGGCGGCGTCCTACTGGGCTCTCTACGGAGACCCCGGCTTGGATCTGAGGGGGGGGGTGTGTGGCATTCCCCCGCCGGTGGGACGTCGCGGGCCTGCCACGGGAGCCTGCAAGACTCGGGTAGGCACCCGGTCGCGGCCACTTCAGCACCGTGGAGAGCGTCACGCTGGGACAGGCACACCTTGCCCTCCACTTCAGAAACCTGGACAGCGAGGGTCTGTGGTGGAGGGAATCTACAGGCCATTCGCCACACCTGACCCTCATCAGCTCGTCAAGGACCAACCCAGCTACCAGCCAGCTGGGTCCCATCACCTAATCACGCCAAGGAGAGGTGGAAAGGCCAGGCTGGACAGGGAGAAGGAACACAGTGAGTGGTTGAGTTGATGGCATGCAGATGCCCTAGTAGTTTGCACGCTTACGTTACCAATCTTCCTAACACCCTGTTTTTGGCCACCGGCAGGACTAACCCGAGGGATCCACGCTGCCCGGCTGACCCGCCCCACCACCGGGGAATCATCTGTTTGGTTTTGACCTGTTTTTCTGTTTATCGGTGGAATAAATACGCGCCCCGGCGCTAAAGAGTACAGCCCCGACCGGAACTTCCCATTGTTTCCCCTGGGCCTACCACAGCGTGCACATGTGTGCATGCATGTATGTGTGCATGTGTGTGTGTTTAGGTAATTAACTCTGCTGAAGGAAAAGGATCAATAACAAAAGGGAAATGTTACTATGTTATTTTCTGCTGCTAATTGACTTGAAGCATCCAGGACCTTTTGCAAGTTCATTGTTTGGTAGATAACTAGTTCTGAACACATTTGCTTTCATATGAGCAGATACTGCAAGACAAAGCTACTGACAGTACAGGGGAATAACACTTTTCCAGGAAGTGTTTCATTCCAGACAGCTATGAACCTACAACCTCAGTCTTGCAACTCCCATGCTTTCAATAAATTATCACAATGTATGATAGACCATTTTAAAATGGTGCGTTCACTGAAATGTGCTAATGTGAAGTCAAAGTACATTACAGCTAGCATTGTAGTTCCCAGCTAGCATCTACATTTGGGTTATTTTAGCTGCTGCATTATTGTGGCTGCTAACTAGCTTTGTGGCTACATTGGAGCCACTGGTTAAGAGAAAAGAAAACGCACACCGTAGTTTTGGAGAGGTGCTGGTAACAGGTGAAATATTCTGGATAAAGAAACGAGTTTCTTTATCCAGTACATGGGAGCCACAAGCATTGCAGTTAGCTACGTTGCAGAGAAGCTAACTTCCGTCCACAGAATGAGTGCCTTGAGCAAAGCCCTACGCACAACTAACTGCTAATCTTGAGTCGAAGCCAGGTTTTCAGCACCAAGGACAGCTCCCAGTGGCAGGGCACCAGGGAGAGCTGCATTTAGATCCCCTCGCGATTACAACGGGAGGGGGAAACACAGGCTCCCCTTTTTCTGGAATTCAATTAAGGTCTTCACTGCCTGCCGAGAGCACTGGGAGGGCCGCATCCAGAGAGAGAAGGCATACTGCAATAAGACCAAGCAATTAAACATGGACTCTCTCTGGTATTTCTGGATCATTTCAATCCAAGCTTTGCCCATTCCTCCCTCAACACACACGCTGAGCACATGCACAGATAGGCTCAACACACACACTCTCCACAGGGGCTCCACTGGGGCTTTCAGTGGAAGGAAATGCTTTCCTTGTGCCCTCCTAGCAGAGGGCAGAGGGTCTCTCCAACATTGATACACCCTGGGGAAACACTGACCTTTCCACCAACTGGGCTTTCTCACAGAAATTATCCAGCCATTTTCTCACTAGAGCCAATGGTAACATGGCTGAAATAAAAATGGGAGTAAAGAAAACTAGATGTGATGGCATTTAATAAAGCACTGCGAGATTAGGGGACATTGGTTCAGGTTATTGTTGTGTAGAGTGAGAACCCGGCATGAATACAAACCAATTTAAATTCACCTTTTCAATAATATTTGTGTGTGTCTGTGCATAACTTGCTTTCTGCACTTTTTGTATCATCTCTGCTGGGACATTTATTACAAGATTGAATCAGGTTCATAAAATATTCTGGGGAGAGGTCCCTTCAGTTGATTCTTTTCTTCTTTTTTTTTGCCATTAATACAATCTTGTTCTTGCCAATAAGGCGAGCTCAGACGGTCCCTCGTCTGTCAGGTGAATCTAGGATGAGAAACGCCACCAAAAACAGCCCTGGCGTTGCTCTTTATTAAACAGAGTGCCGTTCATAGACAGAGCGTGTCTCCTGACGCAGGGCTGTGCCTGCCTGCCGACTAAGAGGTAAATGTGCCTGCTACCCACGCTCCCTCTACCTGTGTATCACTCGCATTGTTAAAGACACACTCCATTGTTTTTGTTTACATATGCAGTATGTGTCATTTGTAGACTGGTCCATTGTCAACGACAGACGCTAATGGAGCAAACACATCCCTAGACATTTTCACATGCAGATGTGGCCATTTCTTTACAAACTACATTGCACACTACTTTAATTGAGGTACAGGAGTTAGTGATCATATTAAAGTGTGTGCAAGTGACTAATCCATTAGAAACCTTGCAGATGTTTAAGAGGTTCTCTATGTCACTTCATTAAGTGTAGGAAGAGAGGGGTGTTGTTTACTTTTTGACAGGGTGGGAATATGCTTAATAGACAAAGCCTGGAGACAGCTTTTTACTGCACTGGACTGAAGATGACAAAGCAGCAACTACAAGACATTGTCAACAAACCCTTCGGCTTCTGCCGTCTCCCACTCTCTCACCATATCTCTCTCTCATATCTCTCACCATATCTATGCACACACACACACACAGTATCTACCCACATACAGTGCACTCGATATCTCTCCACACACTCAACATTCCTACCACTCTAATGTATGCACTGCCTTTGATCCTCATTGAAATTCATCTTCAGTTCTGGATAATCTATCACTATCTTTGGATCCACTAATGAACGTGTATTCATCTTAGTCACAAAATGCCTGTCTTTTGCTTAATTAAAAGTCTTTTACTATTGTATTAACTTCAAAGTGAGCACAGGAACGTCCCCTAATTGGAGGTACTATTACAATATTTTGTTTTCCTAATTCCTCATGTGTACCGGTGCTGTGGAAATGTACATACTAAAAATAGCATAGAGGTAAACCGGAATGCAGAACTAATGATCACTTTCTTTGTGCTTTGTTTACAAGGATAAAGGCACATTTTCCAGGCGAGTTGGCTTTATTCATCATGTCAAAACACTAACCCACTCAATGGTTCTGTGGTGACCTGTATTGTACCTATGTGGGGGAATTATAATAATAATATTATTATTATTGATAATTATCATTATAGTTATTTGCCGGGTTTCCCAAACGAGTTAAGAAGCACTTAACTCCAAAGTACTTCTTAACTCCCATACAAAGGGTTGCTTAAGAAGGGTTCCTTAAGAAGGTTCTTTATCGGGAAACCTGGCCATTATTATTATTAATAACAACAATAATGCTAATAATAATAATGCTAATAATAATAAGAATAATTTGTATTACAAAGTTATGATACTGTATGTGGTACTCTCTGAAATGTGAAATTAACACGTTTCATCTTAGTGTAGTGACTGTACTACAAACAAAGGGCATTTTCATGTTGGCAAACCTTACCTACAATACCAAGATCTGGATAAGAATAGCTCTCCTACTTACAAAACTCTTCATACCGATGTAACTCTGTGACTGAACCAAGACTCTTTTAGAATTATCCCAGCTACGATCCACTGGGTATGTTTGATCTTTTAGTCAAAGTTGTTCCATATTCCAAGGGTAAATGAAAGGGCAAGCATTGTTTCTCTCTCCCTCACAGGTCTCTCCCTGTCCTCTTCTACACAATCTGAAATAATAAACTATGTTACCAAACGATGGCCATTAAATCCCAGCTCAATTTCTATCTAATGAGCTCAATCAGCACAAGGCCCCTCTGAAGTATGAGCCTGATCACCGTAATTAGGCCTCTGCCATCTAACAGTGATAAAATACACTGGTTAATGGCTTCTCCTGATACAGTCAAACACAAACGACCTGAGATACGTCGTTCAGCCAGCCTACGACGGATCAGCCGCTCACATGCGCTGGTCTCAGGCAGGCTGGACAGGGAGGGGGTTTTCTAATGCAGTATTTGACTCCCATGTATGGACCCTGTGGTTCCTCTGTGAATGCAAACTGAAAGAGCCAGAACAGGTAGTATTAAACACAGTAGTAGCACAGATACATGCACATGGACAGATGGATGCATTGCACGCACATTCTGTACTCTACATTAGCAAAGGTTTCTGAGGGTTTTAGTGGGTATATTTCAACATACTGTACGGCATTTCACTTTTAATGTACATAATATGTCTAAATCATACACTCCACAGGGAACACAATGTTAATTAGGGTCATTGGCAACATGCTGTATCACTTTTGTTTTACATATACAGGAATGAAACAACATCAACAATCACGTTTCTCTTGTCCTCTGGGAAAATACACAGATATAAAATATGTAGTCTCTCCCTCTGGAAATCAGGGACTAGTCCTGAAACAAAGACCTCTGTTTCTCTTTCATTATCAGGTCCCTGGCATGAGGCACTCTAGCATGGTTTATCTACACCTCTGCCCTGAGAGCATGGGATGTGTGTGTGTGTGTGTGTGTGTGTGTGTGTGTCCTGTGTCCATGTTTAGCTCCTAGCCTTCTCAGGGCTCCCTGTTGACTCATTGAATGAAGCAACAGATGAGGAGTCAGTGCCTGGGAATGCTATGCTCCCTAGCTGCTAACTCCCAGGGCTGCTCTGCATTGTTTGTTCACTTTTCCAGAAGTGTCTTCGTTTATAAATATATCATTAGCTCCTTGGCATTGGTATATTTATGTCAGCATTGATAACTTTTCTTCCACTGTTTTCTCCCTGGTTCTCCTCTTGGCAGTCTCATCCCATGAGTCACTAAGGGCAGCATTAGTCAGTGGAAGGAGCCTTTGCATAATGCATACTTGTCTCTTGCTTCACTCCTATTTAAGTTTGTTTGCTGTCTTGAAAACTACTATTTTTAGTGCAAGGGTGGCTAGAGGGACAAACTCTTCATGGAGGATAGCAACATATGAAAGTACTATTATTGAAGAGGTTTTGGGGAATATTACAGAGCATTTTCATATGTTGCTATTCTCCACCGAAAAACATATTTCAATGAACAAAGATCATTTGAGTGAATGTATCTGGTCGTCTGTGGTACAGTACAGAGACAATGTGGGCCACCTCCTTTAAATAGTAGCCTAACATCTGAGAACATGAATATGCCTTTATTGAGGGTAATGGTCTGGGGAGTTTTACTTATGAGTTCAAATGTGAACTATTTTTCACTCTAAAAACTTTAAACATTGTATTTTGTCCAGCTTAGTATAAATGCATGAGGATAATATTGTAGGTCAAAATTGTATGTCTGTTTATAAAGGACTCTTTTCTCTGTCACTGATATTAGATTTGTACATCTGTCTCTCTTTCTCTCTCTCTTGCTCTATTCTCTCTCTTCCTCTCACTCTGTCTCTCTCTCTGTCTCTCTTCTCTCTGGCAGACCTACTAGAAGGTTATTAGCTGATCCATGATCTGACGCTTTCTAGTTGACACATTGAGCCGAGTCATCTCCCTCTCCCTCTCTAGGGTTCTGAAGCTTTACAGGGAACCTGTGCTCTGACAGAAGGATGACAGGACCCCACTTAGAGTCCGAGCCTGTGAATAAAAGAGCATAGGAAACCAGGCCGAACCCCAACACAATGCTCTCTCTATTTCTATTTTAAAGTGCTAGTCGTTCTTTTCCGGCTCCCTTTGATCTGCTCAGTTAAAAGGCCCTGTCCTCTTCAGCGTTGTCTGGTGGATGTCTAAAGAGACAGGGTTCTTGGCCTCACTCTGATGTATACTGTCGTGTGTGTGTGCGTGTGTATGTGTGTGTGTGTATAGTCGTCTGAACATCATTGTCTGAGCAGCCCACATCCTGGCCGCCCTCTATTTTTAACCCACCTCCAAATCACATCAGCCTCAGACAGGTGTTCTGTTGGACTCCTCGTCAAAATTAGACCCATGATATAGCTGACAATAAAGTTGAGGGTCATTTGTCATTTGTGTTGGTTTATTGTTGTGCTAGATCTGCCAGGTGTCAGCCAGTAACCCAATATGGTGGTGAATCTAGCCTAGTACACCTTACTGGTGCTGACATGTGAACATAGCTTGGAGGCTTTCCCAAGTTGCACCTGTATCACCTGTTTATGCTGTCATTTGGGGAATAGCTGAAAAGACCTCTGCAGTTACCAGAAATAACGTGTCCACAGATTTGAATTACATATCAGTGATTGAATTAAACAAGATGCATTGGACTCATTTGAAACATCTGCCAGTTTCCACAAAATATGAGAAGAGCAGATAATGTAGCTCTCTCACAGCGAAAGGGAGAACTTGTGTTACTTTAAGTCATTTTGTTGGAGCTGGATGTCAGTGTGTCCTCCATAATCCACACTGAAGCTTATCCCCATTCGGCTGCGTATGTGCGTGTGTGCGTGTGTGCTGTAGGTGAGTGTGTTTGTCTGTGTGTCAAGTATTAGAGCACATTTATCTGCACAGGAGGGGAGTGTGCAGTGATTTATTCATACAGTTAGACTGTTTTATTTTTCTCCTTTACCAGAGCGGTGTGTACACCTGTTCACCGTAACTCTGCCGTGACTCTGAGCGGCAGCTGGCAGCTGGCGGAGCAGCCCTGTACATGGGTCTGGGGAGGTGCTAGACAAGAGCAGCATAGTACAGCAGCAATAACTATGCATTTACATCAGTATAATGGGGGAGATGGTGGGACAATGCAGATCCCACCACCTCCCCCAGATCGCCCAGGAACAGCCTCTATGGGACGTGGGCGTTTGGAAACGGCAGCGCCCTGCTGCACTATCACTTTCCAGAGATATAGCTGCCTGCACCTGCGGGCGAACCCTGACCATCTGGAGGTGGAACGGAGGGGAGGGAAGACTACTTACCATAAACAGATATGGCTGCACCGAGCCCTCCACATGTGGGTGTGAGGGAAGGGAGCTAGGGGATACTTCAGATACAGTAGTATTGAGTTTGGGGCTTTTACATGATGTGCCTCACATACTTGATTTTGGTGATTCAACACAATTTCTTTGGTTTTAGTTGTATACGTTCTTTGTTTTATTGTCTGTCATAATGGTAAATTGGTATAAAAGATTAACAAAAAAAATAAGCATCAGAGATAATTAAACCCTGGCCATGGGGGTGAGGAGATCAGGAGAGATTGTGCAGCTATTAACAATCATTTCCAGCAGCTCTCCACAGAGAGATAGCTGCATGGCTAAACCCACCAAAACACTCAGGCCACTGAGATCAGCTGTACATGTGTCTACATACGGCTGAACGAGGCGGTTCAGAGCCACATGTTCATGGTCTAGGGTTTAAGAGTGGGAGAGGCTGGACTAAACTCCCAGTCGGACACATACTAACACATTCATCCTATATAGCACAACCTAAGGGAACTGTCACAACCAGCAGTCACAACAATGTATTGTTTTCAGAATGACCTCAGAATTCAATCTATTCCTAATCCTGAATGTACCAAACTGTAGTGGTGCTGTCCCATTCTTCAGTGTGTTCCTACTCAGTAAAAACAGAGACATTGCTGTATATAGATCCAAGTGAACCCAGCTTGTTTCTTATTTACTCAAGTATTGATTATAGTTCTGGCATTGGGTCAAACTCAGCCTGGGCCTGAAGACTGTCTGCATTGTGTTGTATTGAGGCTCTTGCAGTATATGTGTAGAAAGAAAAGGCCCAGCTCACTTTATTCTATACTCCAGTGACTTATTGAAATATACCAACCCCAAAAAATGTTTTTTTTCTATCAGGTATGGGATTGATTTTATTTCAGAGAGGAGGATCAAGCCAAGTGGAAATTGTACTGATATGAAAAACAAATTAATAAAGTGGTGTATACACAAGTACAGTAAATGCTCAAAATAATTTAATGTGTAACACTAGTAACTGTTTTCTAACTCTAAAATGACCCACTTTGTCTAGAATATTCTCTTTGAAGTTCTCTTCCTTTGAAGAAGCCTGACACCTTTGAAATTACCTTTGCATAAATTGGTGCACACTTGCATAATGTGTTTGACACCCACCTTAAACATTAACATATAATACATTTGTGTAACTTTCGTTCGTACGTTTGTGTGGTACATGCATGTTTTCTCTGCTGCTGTTTAACGGTTCAAGCCCAACAAATGTACAATTTGTTAAATGATTGTGATTTGAATTTCAAACAATAGTTGATAAGTTGACTGTCAGAGGTATCATGCATTGTTTGTGTGAACCACACATTAGATCTCTCACAGTTGGGTGCCAAGGATGAAAGATGCACACATGGTGGAGCTGTGAAGACTATGATCTAGCCTGTATCTCTTTTCCATTGGGGAGGATGACAGTCAGACTCAACAACTGATCTTTTGCAGGGCATGTATGAGAGAGCTCCTCAAGGAAGATCATGTATGCTTTAAAGCCTGGCGAGTATGTTGAATAAGTGCCCTCTGGATAGATACAGATTCGCCCTGCTGATATGGTGTCTTGCTTTATAGTTCTAGTGTAGACAGACCTGTTATAGGCCTCTAAAATAAGTCTTCAGAGCCACTCTTCATGCATGCTGTGACAAATGGAGTTATTTGATGGTGCTAAGGCCTGCTGGGCTCTCCACAAGCAAACTAAGGGTGTATATTAAAGGGTGACTTAGAAGTTAAATATATAATACACAATCATACACACAACCCAATACAAAACTGTACACACAAATACACACACACACACACACACACACACACACATTCACAAGCACAAATACAATACAAAACACATCTATCCCCCTCTTTGTATGATTCGTATCCCAAGGCGTCAGCCTCCTGAGTTCCATAAAGGCACATGCACTTTGCATACCTCCAACACCTTCCCCTCACGTGTAACATAATTACTCTATACAAGCATCTGAACCTGTTGGTTGCAGACTCCGACGGATGTGGACAGGTACAATATGTGATAAATTGGCATTCATTAAACCCCATTTGGCCGGCGGTCAGTATTCAGTACATGATGCAACTGACCTAGACATTTAATTAAATCCCCAATTAAAGTCCCCTGTTGTTCCTCTGTGGGGGACAGCTGAGATAAGAATCTGAATGCGTGGCCCAGAATGCATCAGTGTTGCAGCACAGCACACTCTTGGCTATCTGTCTCCTGAGCCCCAGACACAGACAGTAAATATAACCTTTGTTGGCTGACTCACACACACACACACACACACACACACAGAGAGAGAGAGAGAGAGAGAGAGAGAGAGAGAGAGAGAGAGAGATAATCAGCATAATGTCTCTCTCAGTGGTTCCAATGGATTTAGCAGCATCTCCTCAGCACATGCTGGTCCTCTGTCAAAGCCCTTCACTGCATAACACAGATATTCATTCATACCAAGTGACAGGTGGTTTCTGCTTCTTATGAATCTGATGAAATTGCATATTTCCTCAGATCAGTGTGAGTTTCAATTTGAAGAGGCCTTAGTGTGGAGCCATGTTAACTGTGGGATTGTAATCTAGAGAAAACGAATGAATGCTTAGCTCTACGTGTAAATTGGGAGATTAGGATTGGCGGGTCTGTGGCTGACAACAGGACAAAACCTCCAGACCGGGTCGTATATTATGAAAACTAGTGTTCACTTTCTATGATCCATTTGCCAATTAATCTAGATAGAAATTTTTAAAATTTAAAACGAGCAAATTTAATTCGGTCAAATTGAACTAGGATTAGGCAGTGAAAGTAGGATTTGAGAGAACAATGGTGTGTGAACAATGTGACAAAACTAAACAGCTGATGGTTTGATCGTCTCCTCCTCTTTCTTCTTTTTAGATCTTCTCTCTACCAGTTATACTGGGTGAACAGTGTCTGTGCACTCCTTCATTTGTTTGTTAACCCTGAGGGGCTACCTTCTAGCTATGCATTATGTTTAAAATGATAAATCGGACGACTGTTATTTTAATGGATGTTAGCTCCAGGAGTATCTTAGGGGAACAACTGCCTGAGATGCAGAACTACAAGTGAGGTTAATAAGTACAGGACTGCCTGAGGTGCAGAGCTACGAGTGAGGTTCTCTCATGGTTTTAGACAACCGTTGTAATGATGGTGACTTTGACGCCTCTTGCCTTGTTGAGGCTGAGTAAAAGGTTTACAAATAGTCAGGAAAGTGTTTATTTGGTCAACTGTATTCACATTAGAGCACATCTACACACCTGCACACCTACAGTAGGCCTACACATGTTGCGGGTGTGGTTAGGGAACAAACTCTTGTGAAGAGCTCTGGTCAAGACTTGTGTGTGACCTTTTTGGTCTGAGGGTCAAAGCTTGGGCTTAACTAGCAGAAAATAGGGTTTTTGATCCAACAGGTACACACACACACACACACACACACACACACAAACAGAAACAGTACTGTACAAAGTACTGTATCCACACAAGGAGTTTTGTAGTGGCACTTAAAAAAAAGATAAACAAACATAAACAGTTAATAATATTTGATCTCAGTTATGATTATTTGATAAACCTCAACTTGCAAAATTAAATGTTTGACATTAAATCTATTTTCCAATCAGCGATGTGTCAGCCCATCTCAGGTAATTGGGATTACGTCTCCATACTGCATGTATTATATATTGGTAGTGTTTACAGAGATAAAATCATTCACGCTGGCTCATCGCTGTACCTCTCCAGGGGTCACGGTAATGGCAGTGGAAACCTGGATGGGTGTCTGAAGCCCCCTTTGATCAGCCATGATCTCTAACCCCCATGATTTGTTCATCTTTTTTACGATGATCACCTCTAGCCGATCTAACGCCACGGGTAACTGTCCGCACACTGAGAAGGCTCGCTCGGCTTCTACAGACGTTGACTGAATAGTGCCAAGAGCCGCATAGAGCAGCTGCAGATTTTTCGGGCGCACTGGTGTTGCCCTGAAGAGCGCAAATTCCTCTTACAGGATATTCTGCAGGTCATTCCCACACTTCTCCTTCGGCTCAGGACTTTTCATGCACGCATTGATTGCTTGCTGCAGTTCAGCCTGCAGGTTCAGGGTGGTTTGACTCTGTTCCGGTTGATTCCGTTCCCTGATCTGGTGGTGGTTGGACTTGGGAAGGCTCCTCAGTGGCAACAACAAGTCGCTCGAACAGACTGAGTGCCGTCTTCAGTAGCATAGATCTGGAGGGCATAGCGAAGAGCTCATCTCCGACCGGGATTGACTATCACCGGGTTGTGGAGATACCTAGAATAGGCTATATAATGCTATATATATATCATTAACCTGTATAAGCAGGCTATTGGTAGGCTTATTGTTGTCATTGTATTATTAGATCATGGTTAATATGCAACAGAAATTATAATAGGCTAGCCTACATTATTATTATTATTATTATTAGCCTACGTGAGACAGTGACACTGCACACTATGCAGTACATGTTTGCCTCTGATCCACCGCTGTAGTTGGCTAATGCCTCTGATCCACCGCTGTAGTTGGCTAATGCCTCTGATCCACCGCTGTAGTAGGGCTTAATCTAACCGGTGCTTCTTTTTCTTTCAATCTGCGCGCATAACTTTAAAAAATAAAATAAACATAGCTCATATGCCCACTTATCTAAGAATAAAATAATACATTTCACACAATATATTGAGTGTTTATAAATTGTTTTAGGCTACTAATGCACAATGGTTACATTTAAATTTCCAGCCCAAAAAAACAACCTCCTGGAAGGGGGTCCCGATGCCATTTCCCGGGAGAGAAATGACAGGTGCCCTACCCGGGATTCCCGCCTGAAACACTATTCAAAACCCACCACAGTACTGCAACTTGTTGATAAAATCATGGTGATTTGTAACAAAGTTACACAAAACAGAAAACCTTTGTGCTCTGCCTCACACTCCATCAGCCTCAGGCAGCTGCTCTGGACAAAGGCTAAAAACAACAGGCTGGGAGGCAATACTGCGCAGAAGAAGCTCCCTGAGAGAGAGAGAGTATACGCTACTAAAGCTAGTACCCTACCCTGTATCAACACACAGGTCTCTGCAAACAGTCGTATAGTGTGGGTGTGTGCAAGAGAGAATTGGGGAAGTAGTGAAGGTAGGTAACTAAAGGGAAGAGGGAATAAAAACACCACAAAGCCTGGCCATCCCTCCGATCTGTCCATCTATCTCTCCTTCTCTCCTCTTCCCACAAATGATTAATTGAGCAGTATTGCAACCAAGGCCATCCTTTTGTCTTGTGTGTGTTGTCGTGTGTGTGTCTGTGTGTGTTTTAGGTAATAATAGAGTGCCTATGGGGAAGCAGGAAGATAAAACCTACATTGGGACCTTAAATCAGAAAAAAAGAACGGTAGTGAATGTGAGAAAAATAATTTCTTGATCCCGATTGAATTGTGCCATGACCATCAGATATGTGTATCAAATTTAAAACATACATTTTACTCATCTCAGTTACTCATCTCAGTTAATTCGCAAATTAGCTAACATTGGCCAGCTAACATTACTCTCGTTAAACACTTACCAAAACCTTATAATGCCAATCTCGTATACCAGCTCTTACAGAACTAATTCTCCTTTTGCATAGGTGCAGCTCTCAACATGGCCAACTCTCAACATGGCCAGACTAATTCACCTCTTTTAATAGTTTTAAACTCATTCTGGAATAACTGCTTTACAGTATTATGACAAACTGTGACTTTTTTGACTTACAAAAGTATGGTTGGTTGATTGGCAAACATATGTGTATGGTCATGGCACAATTCTAATGGGATCAATAAATTATTTCTTTATCGCCGTTGACCGTACATATTTTTTTTTCCGAAATAAGGTCCCATGGGACAGCTCTTCTTGCTTCCGCTTAGGCATTATATATGGTTCAATTGCCACTATTTAACCTGACATTTGAATTCCAAGGGGAGAATTGGGTGCTTTTCACACAAGTGCTTGGCCAGGTTTGTTGCGTTTCCCGTTTTGACCTGAAACAAGATGGACTTGTTGTTGACTTTGCCATCTTCGTCAGGCTGTAAACCAAAATAATCCCACATCTTACTATGGTTGATTTTTCTTGGTGAAAGTTCAACCGGTGGAAGTATGGCATCACTGCTGGGACAAAAAGGAAATGTCAATTGCGTTACTTGCTATACCCTGGCCTGTATACTTGCTGCACAGTTTCAAAGTGTGTTTCATGCTTTCGATAGAATCGAAGGCAAACAAATGTTATATTGAAAGAATCGCAGGATTTTGGTATTGCAATTCTGTCGAAGTTTCAATGTATTGTGCAACCCTAGTAGCAGGTGAATTTAGCGAGCCCAAACATGAAAGTGTTAACCGTTAGCTAGGCTGCAGCCTGTTAGCTAGCTGGGTCACGTAGGCAGAAAGTGAGAGACATGCCCAGCGTCGTTCAAGCAGGTTTTGTCTTCATTTCGTATGTTTAAAATGTGTGTAGCCTACTTTCTTTGAGCATATTTGTTATAAGGAACACACTACAGTATGTACAATCTTATCAAGTGAATTTAGCTAGCTCAAATGTGAAAGTGTTAACAAGTAGCTAGCTAGGCTGCCATATGCTAGCTACAGTAGCTTGGGTCACGTAGGTAGAACATGATATTTATTTATTTATTTAATAGTTTAAAATTCAGAGACAATGCACATTAAGGAACATTTCTGTAAATATGCAGGTTTAGCCAAATTGGCTAATTTCCAACCATAGTCTCTGGGGCAGATGGCATGAGCACTACAATGATTAAAATACATTAAAATACATTATAACATTATATACATAATAAAAAATAATACATAATTACATAAAAAACATAAAAAAAAAACATTATTTTTTTTAATGATAGAGACGTGCCATTCAAGCAGGGTATTGTATAGCATTCATTTTGTAGTTGTGCTTAAAAAGCATGTAGCCTACTTTCTACTGTGCATTGTTTTAAACATGTTGCAAACATTTGTGTTGAGAACATGAAAGTGCAAATACACGTTTTGTGAACATGTAATTCAATCCGTTATACTTTGAGCTCAAAGCAAGCAACATTGCATCCATTTCAGTTCTCTGTATTTCCTACCCTTACAGGGCCGCAAAACATGAGTTATTCATTTTTCACAAAAATTACATGTAAATGTGGGGAATTATTTCATTATGATGAATCATTTGAAATAAAAGTTGTATTTCTCCAATTAAATGTCCAGTCCTGGCCTTTTCGTCATGGGCTATCCAACTAATTGCCCCTACCTTTGTCTTCCTCTTTCTCTTGCTGTAAACCAATATGACACTAGTCACAACACGCTATTGATATGAAGCAGGGATTCAACAGCAGGGAGCAGAGCATTATTATTCCTTTTCTGTACACACTTATATAAATTGGAAACATTAATCAGATTAATGTGAGGGTGTCAGATATGGCGAGGGGCCAACAGCTCCATTTTGTTGCCTGAAGAGAGAGGGGGCGGAGAGAGAGAGAGAGAGAGAGAGAGAATGCATGCAAGTACATCTCATTCCGGAGAGACACACCGAAGATATCTTACTTCACCGTCTTAATTTTCTCTTCCCTTCCTTGTGTGTCATCTGGAACTAAAGAATAAAATAGACTTCAAAAATATTACACCCAATCTCATGACCCTTTCCGCTGAGTGCACCTTACAAGCCCAGCTAATCTAAAGCCTTGGTCCTGAACTGCCTCCACGGTATGTGATGATGGGATAGTTGGTAAACTACATCAGTGCTGTAATGCATCTTTATAAATGTGGGCATACTGCAATAAATGGTTTACAAGATGCTTCTGAATCAACAGCATCACATTTAAGAGGCCCAGCTGACTTGGTACTCATATAAGCCTCTGTTAGAGGTCTGTTACAGTTTTCTTATTACCTTGATCCCCGTAAAGTGATCTTTTTAGCCGGTTTTTGTGGCATCGTCATTATTTGTCGAGGTAGTTTCGAGGATTTCCGACCAGATGGGGCACTGTCCGCTATGTGGAGTTGTATGGCAGTTGAAGAAGACTACCTCGAAAAATAATGACGATGCCACAAAAACCAGCTAAAAAGATCACTTAAAGGAATAGTAAAGGGAAAATGCATGTTTAGCCCTGTTTTAAGGTTACTTATGATCATATACAATGGTTCAGATCAAAACGTTGACAAAACTAGCATTTTCTAGAAAGTTGATAATTGCTCTACCACCGTTTTGGTCATACAATGGATGTGGATGGGGATCTTGAAAAATCATTCAAAAAAATGTTAAACCCTGAATTTCAAAGACAAGAAGCTCACTGAGGGTGTAATTGGTGTCCGTTGGTGTTCTGACATCAAATTCGCTGCAAAGTATGAATCCTGTAGGGTTTTATTGATCATTTTATGAAATCCATTGACTTGTATTGACGTGACCATTGTAGATGCAAGGAGAACAAGGAGTTTGAGAACAAGGTATCTAATGTGCGAGATGAGCTACAGCAATGGGTCAATGAGTAGCCTAGTATTACTGCGCCCTCTATGGGCATGCGAGCGGTGGTGCGGAATGTCGTAAAGTGTCAGTTAGAATAACGCGGGTCAAGTGACATTCTTATGTTCTCACATCTGTATAATGTGGACAAGACAATGTGGGGGCAGGATAAGGTGAAACACCATACAGTAGTGATGACATTATCATAGCAATCTCTACCCATATCTTAAATGAGATAGACATTTAGTCAGCTGGCAGAATTGGGCAAATTTGTAGGTGAAACCATATAATCACAAATAATGGAATTCCTCTATATGTTCTAATAGTGGAAGCAAAAGAAAATATTTTGGAGGGGGGTGAGGTACAGGGTCAGCTATAATGACATATTGACAGTGTCCCAAGCAAACCTCTGAATGACAGCTAGGTCTGAATGACAAAAGGGATGTGTAGGCCTTCCCCACTTCCCCCATCTTGGAAGGAGGAAAACATGTTTTCCATGGATATTGCACAGCTTTCTGTCATCAACACCAATCGCCTCTTTCCTATCACCCTCTGGGGGAAAGCTAAAACCTTAAAAGTCCTTAATGGTCTCCTCCAATAATTCACTGAGGTGGTAATCTCTTAGCGACTAATTGTTTTCACAATTTTGCATAGCAGCAAATAATGGCCTTTAGCTATCTATTAGTCTAGTTTTAATGACACATAAGGCAGCTAATCTTTTCTCATTACCTGAACCCAATGCCTGGTGGAGCCAACCATTCCAGGAACATTTTTACCCACAGCTCTACCTTTTACTGCCCAAAACATTACAGATTACTTTACATCTGAGGTAAAAACAAACAAAACTTTTTTTTTAACAGCAACCAATCAATGTCTCCCCAACATCTTATATCTGTGGCACATTGAAACATATCTGCTATTATTGCTCATTTGTATTCATAACTCAGAGTGCTTGCCTCAAGCAATGTTCTGCCCAATCTGTGAAAGCTTTTAATTCACATCGATGCCCTTCGCCCATGATGAGCATAACTAATTCAAAGCAGTTGATCTGAGTCAATATTTGGAATAGTCAAGATTCCAGTGTTGATGAATCATAAAAAATAAAAAATAAAATAACAAGGCTTGTGAGCCAATAGTATTACAACTCCTGATTACTCCCACCTCCCGACATACGATGTGGTACCGACGTCGTAATATGATGATCCTTGTTAGAGGTGGGAGCCAAACATCAAGTATCTCAGATGAGGTGTGAGTGGAACGTGAGTGGCCTTCCAATGTAACGCCGAGATGGGTTGGTTTGCCGCTGCATGGCAGGAGTGTTCCATCAATGTGCACTCAGAGCTCACGTTTGGATTCCTTGTCGTTAAGGTGGAATGCCGCCGACACCATCTTTGCCTCGCTGAGCTTCAATCTCGTTTTCCAGAGGTATGCCGCTAGTGTCTGCATGTCCTGGCTCAAGGTCTCCCCCACGGCCTGCCAGTCTCCAGCTGAGTACACCAGTACATCTGCATAAGCATACTTCCTGGTGCCAGTCTGGTCTATCTGGTAGTGTTGACAAAAGTTAAGATAATTTGTGGATCTGCCCTGTGATGTGGATCCGCTCCCAAATTTAACAGGTTCTTCCTTGGCCCATGCTACACCCCTTCACTGAGTTTAATGAAAATCAGTCTGGTAGTTTTGGCGTAATCCTGCTGACATGCGAACAAACTGAAAAACAAACAAACAAACATCACCGAAAACTTAACCTCATCCCCCTTGGCAGATATAACACAATTTGAAGAGCCCCTCTGGAGCTGGTTTACAGATTTTCAAAAAACTAATCAGTACAAACTCAACTTAAAGGTATCATTCTAGATGTTAAA
This sequence comes from Borostomias antarcticus, assembly GCF_949987555.1. Classification (NCBI taxonomy): domain Eukaryota; kingdom Metazoa; phylum Chordata; class Actinopteri; order Stomiiformes; family Stomiidae; genus Borostomias; species Borostomias antarcticus. The sequence goes on along the minus strand of NC_140247.1, from coordinate 26,332,485 downwards.
CTACGATTCAATCATCCAATGCCCAATCAACCCAATTTTGGATAGCAATTGTTGATGCAAATGAAAGTTTACTAATAGTTTAAGTACTTTATATTCTATACAGGGTAATCTAAACTGTGTTCCCCATTCACCCAATGAGTAGACCTTAAGAGTTGCATTTTCTACTGTAGTTTAGCATTTTTGCCATCTTCGGATTAATAACTGTGTGAATAAATGATGACCAATCAGATCAGGAGAAACAGGGACTATGGGGCACAGTACATGTTCTCCCTCAACCAAGAAAGAGTGTTGAAACACTGATGTGTGGCAAGAAAGACCAAAGGTGACACACTCCAAATGTTTCAGGAAGACACCCACGACTGAGCCCTGAGGATCTGGAGAGGAAGAGCTCAACAGTGTCACAGGAAGGCCTAATATCTTATTAGATGGTGATATCTTATTAGATGGTGATGCATGGCTCCCCTTTATATGGTAAGGAAGAAAGAAAAAAGAGAAAACAAGGAGCAGAAAACTGTCACGTGACTGTCACGAAGCCTGGCTCCTCAGTATGATGGATGGGGTTGGGAGGGAGGGCAATTCTCTGTTCAGTGTGGCAGATCTTACACAAGCACCTGACTTTGATTGCAGGGAATGATATACCGTCCCTCCCTGGGAATGGTTCTAAACTATGGCTGTGAGGAGAGGATCTGCAGAGAATGCAGAGGGCTGGTAAATCTGCTTTCAAGTGAAAGTATCTCCCAAGCATGCAGGCATCCGATCTAGGTGCTGCTAATATGTTCTCCCAATTAGTTTGCTGAAATGCAGACTGCATCCATCTCAGGAACTGCAGTGATGACAGCCATGAAGTGTACCAGGCCACTGGAATGTTCTGAAGCACCTGCAAGAATGTGTTGAGGTATGATGGAATTTTTGTGTGAACAGAATTTAATTTAAAACCAGGTCTCTTATGCCCGGTTCAGACTATCTGACTTATCTTTCACAATGGTCACCATATCAGATTAGGCAATCACAGTTCCATAAATGATTGCCGTGCCGTAGCTGGTACACTGGCAACACTACACGAATGACCAGTACCAATCATCGTATGCTGTCTTTCACGACCGCCATTGCGTAGGTTCAAGTATTCTGGTCAAGAAACTGTCAGTCATGGAAGAAGCACTGTATTCAAGCTTTAATTATACTCAACTCTGGTGGGTTGTTGTGATCAGAATAAAAGAAGAAAAATAAAACAAAGAAAAAAATATTGTGGACCCATTTCTGGGTGTCGAAGAGGACAGTTTTGGCTGTTTATCCTTCAAGGAGAACTTGAGGTAGCCGATGTGTTAACATGTAAATAACATGTAAAGAACACTGGCCTCCTATTGGTCAACATCAATATACTGTATGTCGTAGGCAGTCACAGTCAAACTAGGCAGGAAAATACAAAATATTCTGACATGTTAGACTATTCATCGGGGTGTCGTAGGACTTCCCAGATGCTAAATCGCTAATCTTCGATTATGTAACACTACAAAGGGTTTTGTTGTTCCCGACATTTATATTTGGGTCCGGGACGCTGAAAAATCTGGCCAAATCGGGCTGAATTTGTGTATTCTGAAGCGGGCATTTAATTACTTAATAAAGTGGAGTTGGTCTTCAACCATGTTCTTGTGATGTCGGGGTTAATACACAGGAGGCCCAGTTTCGATATATACAGTATCTGTCAAGGCCCAGAATCAAACAGTCTTTGAAGAAGAATCAACATATCGAAAGAACATACAATTACTGCAGCTACCGTTAATGAATGTTGAAGATTAAAATGACACAGGCCTTCTAACCACAGTACCCAACATGGGTCTGCCTGACAGTTTAAAAGCCAATCATGTCTGGGAAGTAGTGATGGGCATTCCGGCTGTTTTTAGTGAGCCAGATCATTTGGCTCAGCTCAGCTCGGCTCTTTCGGCTGCAAAAAACGGCTCTTCATTTTACCACTTGTGCCTTTCATATTTAAGCCAAATTTAGCGCTGTTTTGACCTATATCACTTAAATTATTCGATATAATTATACTAAACCTTAAAATTTCCAGAATACCATCATTTTACATTGTGTTTGGTATAAAAATATTAAATGTGAAAACATCAAACACTATTACACATGTTTATTAAACGTTTTATTTCTACAAATCACCCAATCAAACGAAACACACTTAATCAAACGGAACACACTTCCCAGCTCAATGTGGGAACATACTGCCTCCTCCTTTACAGCAGCAGCTTTTTAAAGAGACACATTTCCACTTTAACAGAAAAAGCAGGTAGAGATCACTTAAAACCTGGAGATAATAAAACCAAAACAACCTGCATCAAGAGATAGCACTAGAAGATACGTGGAAAAAAAATATTTTTTGTCTCTGATCTATCCATATTTAATAACAAACAAATAATGAATAAATAAAATTGAAAAAAATACAAAGTGCAAAACAGCAGCATCCGACAGTTTTAGTTGTATCTATCAACTAATAACTATCTATTTATCAGCTACCTACAGTCTTGTATTAATTTACAAAAAAAAATTGTCTCTCAGTCGGGAGCCGGCTCCCATCGTTCACTTAAAAGAGCCGGCACATAGAGCCATATCGTTCGCGACCGACCCATCACTTTGAAGAAAACTTATTTTCTCCGCCCCAGCGACAGTGCAGGGTGAGAGGTAATGTTTTTAGTGGCGTGTTTGTTTGTTCATTAGGTGGGCTAGTTTGCAGAAGCTAGCCCAACTTGTGATATTCCCACTATTTATTTATTTCTTATTCTCCCCAGTTTTTGTCTCCTTAACTACTTCTTCATACTTTGTGCTAGAAACTTCATTCAAACTTTAAAATGTTCATAATGTTTAGCTCTTTAATGGATCCATTCAGATTTTTTTTTAATTCTTTATTTTAATAGTTTTTTAGAAATTTAACTTTTAAAACTATTTTTTGTCCCATTGAAACTGCTTAAAACTGCTTTTGGAATGTTCAGAAACTTTATGTTTTTAGAGTGGTCACAGCAGTTGCTTTGAAAATATTCACATTTTGTAAACTGCTGGCACTCCTACAGTTTTGAGAGCTCATATTATATATCGAAATGTTCACACAACTGTGCTGATTTGTACAATGTAAGGATCTTAGCTGTGTGACTTATAGTTTTCGCTGTGTGACGATTTGTTCGGCAACTGTGCTCCCCATTGAAACGTATGGCGACGCACTCTAGCTTTTGAGCTGCTGATTTTGCATTATTACTCTTTTTCTAACTTGTCGCTATGCCTACAGTTTTAACAGCTCATACACAGATTATATATCGAAATTATATATCGAAATGTTCACACAACTGTGCTGATTCGTACAATGTAAGTATCTAAGCTGTGTGACATAGTTTTCGCTGTGTGACGATTTGTTCGCCAACTGCGCTCCCCATTGAAACGTATGGTGAGTGAGTCAGTGAATTCTGTGTGTTCTGTGCTTTGGTGCTGTAGAGCTGTGCTGCTGCGCTGTGGTTGGTATGGTGACAGTTCACAGGAGAGAGCTGGAAGGTATCTTAAAGGTGGGTGCATGGAGATTGCCCCTGAGTGGGTTAGAGACACACAGTCTTCGCTGGTGAAGGCAGGTGGGTGGCCCGGATTGGGGTACACTGTCCACGACCTGCTATGACATGAGAGGGCGGAGTCTCGCCGTCACACCACTAACCACGCCACAGACCCCTCAACTCAGCCTCTGAGTGAGCTAGAGACGCAAGGTCTGAACCAGTGGGTGCACAGAGATTGCCCGGAGGTCAGTGAAATGCCCTCGACCCAGTGTGATCCGAGGGGGCGGAGTCTCACCACCACGCTACTATCCACGCCACGGGCCCCACAACTCAGCCCTTGAGTGGGCTAGAGACACACGGTCTTCACCGGTGGGTCCATGGAGATTGCCCGGAGGTCATAGCACTGCTCCCGATCTGCTCTGACTTGAGGGGGTGGAGTCTCACCATTACGCCACTATCCACACCACGGAACCCACAACTAATCGCCTGAGTGGACTAGAGACACACGGTCTTCGCTGGTGGGTGCATGGAGATTGCCCGGAGGTCATTGCACTGCCCCCGACCGGCTCTGACCTGAGGGGGCAGAGTCTCACCACCACGCCACAGGCCCCACAACTCAGCCCCTGAGTGGGCTAGAGACACACGGTCTTCACCGGTGGGTGCGGGTAGGTGGCCTGGAGAGGGGTACACTGTACCCAACAGGCTCTGCCCTGAGGGAGTCTTGCCACCATGCCATTGTCCACGCCACGGACCCCACAATTCAGCCCCTGAATGAGCTAGACACACACGGTCTTCACCGGTGGGTACATGGAGATTGTCCGGTCCATAGTAGTTCTAGCAGTAGCTGTTACATACAGCTGCAGCAGCTAGCCCACCTCACATTTTCTCCAGGAAATGTACTTTGGGATGTTAACTTTGGGATATCATCACTGTTCCTCCAGGAATATTGATCCTCATTTGAAACTCCATAGCAACGTGTTAATTTTGGGAACTATTTTTCTGGGCGCAGTTCACTAAAATCGGTATTAAGACACTGAAATACTAGGTTTTGATTCAATAAATATTTCCCGACGGTGTAACCCGTTGTATAAAAGCAATAACTCACTCAAGGATTGTGGTATATTGCCTATATACCACGGCTTGTGCTGGTCGACGGCACTCGGCTACGCCTTGTGCCTATGACCACAACACAAGCCGTGGTATATAGGCCATATATCACACCCTCTCATGAGTTATTGCTTCAATAATAGAGGTGGAACATTGGGGCCCAATCCCTATTCTGTTTAGTATTGCCTGCTATCTATTGTTGAAATTGTCTTCAGATAGTGTGTTCAGATTTGTGTGTGGCTGAAAGGGCAATATAACTATAGGCATACTTTGCTGTGAAAATGCTACTGTTTTATGCAGATTCCTTTACAATTGCATTCTGGAACACCCTGTTATCCCCAGTTCAGTTATCTCTTCCCAGCCTGAAAAGATCGCATTACTGTAAGATCCTGACAAAATTGTTCAACTAACCAGGGGTTGCATAGTCATTGGCTTGGGGAAGCAATGTATTTAGGATCCAAGCAGGATAACTTATCATAGAAAGCATAGCTATCCAACCACCAAAAAGCAATATTAAGATGTGATTTAATGTGGAACTTTATGTGAGAAAAAACTGACCGGTAGGGTAGATTTATACTATTGATGGACTGAGACCTCATATGTCACACACTGACCTTTGATTTTTATTTTTGTATATGGAATTACCTTTCACATGCAGGACATGAAAAAGGAGAACACTTCCCCAACCACACAATATTTCTCACTGTGCACATCAGGTCATTCCTGCTTCTTCAGGAGCAAACTGGCACAGATTGCCAATGACCTTTGCAGCCATATTACTGTACCAACCAATCTGATGGCACTAGAGCATGGGTACTCAGTCAAATGGTACATCGTCATATGTCCTTAATTCACCCTTTATAGAAGAACGGCTCTTGGTCATTAAAGCAATATCACAAAGGGTAATAGCACCAGCAAGTATTGTTCAGATTCCGTGAATACTATAATAACATTCTTGTGTTAAGCGAAATATTATGCCCTGTGTATGACTACCAGACCATGGCATTTAGAAAATGAATCAGTGGCTGCCCTCAATTTTCTCACAGCTGGGTGTTTAACCAAAAACAACATTTTAAAGAGTATAATCTCATTAAGATTGAGTGTTCCCTAAAACAATGCCATTATTCCTAGATCGGGTACACAGGACAAGACTTGAGCATTCGTCTCTGTCTTTCAGAAACATGGCGGGGGTCTGTTTCCTCTCAATGGTGTGATTCATTTGATCAAGAGCTCTCTCTGTCTCTGTGAAACAACATTGACAGTGTGATGTCGGTCCGTTCATACTTCCATTAGTAAAGCAATCTGAAATGCCTCAGCATGAAACGGATGGCCTATAAAGCATTGACTTTTGCATTTAGCACAGGACATTATGTAATTGATGTTGTTTACAGCAGAGGTGCAGAGTGTCTCAGAATTACCAGTGCATGTACGCAATATTTCAACAGCAGTACATAGTACATGTGTGTATTCAATGGTGTTGAAGGAATTACTGTCACTATAATTCAAAGCTAATGGTCCATGGAAACTGCAGGTAATTTATTGCACTATTGTGCTTGCCTGAGAGTGTCAAAATATAAATCATTAATTCAAGTAATAGTCAACATGGGAATCACTACAGCTAAATCACATAAAAAACAACAACAATATTGTATCAGTTTGAGGACCACAATCATGCTAATCTGGCCTGAAGACTCGGTGAGTTTAACTCAAGATTCAAGATCCGTTTTGTTAAAGCCATAATTAGTAAATGCCATTTGTGTATATTTTAGTTGCTGATATTATTGTTATTATTATTATTATTATTATTAATAATAATAATATTTGTCATGTTATTGTTTGATTATCGTATGGACTCCTAAGGCCTATGTACCGATACATCCAATTAATGTTGCATATTATTGTCGTCATTCAGAGCCAAAGAAAGACGATGGACGCTAGTTAGAAGCCTACAGAGGCAGACCATTTTTTTTGCCCTTTTTGATTTCATGCCTGCCTTTGTTCTGTAATGTACCTTATTATTTTACAAGTAAATGGTTAAACGTACGAGACGTGTGGTCATTTGGAGTCAAGCTTAGCTGTTAAGTAGGTTTACCAGTGTTGAATGAAGAAGACTGGAAGAAAATGGAACGACAACACTACACGTTTATTTCACTATGTACATGGTTTACACATACAGTACTAGGAATTTGATTAGTGTAATGTCATACGCTAATGAAGACGACATATGGCAGGGTGCAGAACAGGACAGTGCAAAGACGTGTAGCTGTAACACGCCAAATAATAATAAAACTGTAGGGGTTTTATATTGGTAATAGGACTATAGGCCCCCGTAGCATGATGAAGGAAGGGTCAACTGAACAGTGTATTAATAATACCAAATACTAACATTACCACTCGATTCCTGACTCCATTTTACATTACTTAACAAACTGTGCAAAGACTGGTTAGTTATGGGTTAAACTAGACCAAGTGTTTTTGGCCCCCAAATCATTTCACAACTTGTTCAGTTGATCACAGATGCGACATTCAGAAAGCTTTTGGAAACACTGTAGAAAGAGGTATCCTAGAATTGTAACACAAAATATATGCAGTGCATTAGATGAGTTTGTGGGGATGGCTGCTGCTCTCTAGATGTTAATAATGTTGCCACATTATTAGCTACACAAGGATAGAAAGCCATTTCTAGCCATTTAGCTAACAACATTACTATACACAACACGGAACTGTAACGAGGCTTTACCCATGCATGGTAAATAGTGTATTTTACTATAATAAGGCTATTTTACAATGGCTTTTAACCAATCAGATTGTGAGGTCGGAACTGTTTGTATAAATTCCCAAACACATTAGAAATGATTTTAATTGCATCAGAAATACTCATTACTCCACCAGAGGGAGCAGGACAAATATTATCCCCTACAGATTTAAGCTGAGCACTTACTGTACGGTCAGGTCACTTTCCTCTACTCAGCAGCAGTATTACAGTATGGAACAGTCTGTCCACTAAAAAATGGCCACAGGACTATCCAGCTTTAAGACATCCTTGCGTAAGTGGCTATCCACGTTGGGCATGAATAGGTTTTGGTCTTCCTGGTAGTGTCATTTTTTGTCGTCAAAATTATTAGAAGAGTGTTATTTTATGTCTCACTAAGGATGAATGTTCTTTGAACAATGTCTTTGCTGTTTTTTTGCCCCCAAATTGTATGTTGCACCTCTTGCTTGCCTGAAGACGACCGCAACAGAAATAAGTCATCAGACTTCATCAGAATGGTTTTAATTGTTGCCCAACTAAGAAACCACTCTCTCTCTCTGTATGTTAACATTCTTTCTAATCAAATCAATCAATCAATCAACCATCAAATATTACAATTTAAACTCAGAGTTAGGTAGGTATAGGTATAGGTACTGCATTTGTAACGCGCTCCCCATCCAGTTGTTACACTGGTCCAGAGCGCCAGAGTTCCTGTGAGGATGACCAATCAGACCACACCTTAGAGGATGACCAATCAGACCACACCTTGGTAATCTTTATGACACCATTGCAATGAAAACATAATTAAAGCCTGTAGAGCCTGCCTGTACAGCCTCCCAGCCTACATGTTTATTTATCTTTCATGTGTGAATACCCATACCCATAATAACATTCCTGTCCACCTATAAGTGCACTGGTTTGACTGTGCATGCCAGGAACAATTTTATGGTTGTCTATCTTTCGTGTATCATCTGTACTATATGTCTTCACAGCAAGCCTACCAGTTTATGGGGAGAATGGCAGAGAGAGAAGGGTTTTTATTTAAGGGTCTGCCGTCTGGCTGAAGAACAGAGAGCAGTGTCATTCAGGTTTCATCATCGTCTACATGCATCTGAAATCATGGTGCTGTGTCAGTGAACCACTTCCTCTCCACATCTCTGCGTTAACTTTCTGACATAATCGTGTGTGTTTAAGGATACAAGGGAAAATAGGGACTACTAGGAAGCCATTTTGCAACCTCTCTCTCTCTCTCCTCACTGCCATATGGTTTTATGACGCATCGCATGTTTTTGTTATATGGTGATCTATAACGATGCTCCATTGATCTTCTGATCGGCCATCAGTGGGCCATTATGGTGGAGAGAGATGGGCCCCCAGTTTCATCCCATTGATTTGTAATCTATACATACAGTGCCAGAAGAGCGTATAGATAAATGCCCCTCCATTACAGCGGAGGAGAGAGATCAGCATAGACATGGGAAATTGCATCAGAAGTGACAAACATGTTCATAAAGTATGGCTGGCTGTCCCCGTTATCTCAAGTATCCCCCATTAATCAGCTCATTCTGAGTTGTGTGGGTGGTCCCGCTAGGCTGATCATTGTGGAATCCCATGTGCATTAATAGCTACTGTATCAGAACATTAATAGTCTACTGTATCAGAACATTAATAGCTACTGTATCAGAACATTAATAGCTACTGTATCAGAACATTAATAGCTACTGTATCAGAACAGTAATAGCTACTGTATCAGAACATTAATAGCTACTGTATCAGAACATTAATAGCTACTGTATCAGAACATTAATAGCTACTGTATCAGAACATTAATAGCTACTGTATCAGAACATTAATAGCTACTGTATCAGAACATTAATAGCTACTGTATCAGAACATTAATAGCTACTGTATCAGAACATTAATAGCTACTGTATCAGAACATTAATAGCCTACTGTATCAGAACATTAAAAGCTACTCTATCAGAACAGGGTTCCAAGGGCTTAGCTGTTAAAGGAGGTTTACTAGGCAGAGTAGCTGCATCTTTTGGAAGAATCTGTGGCAATGCTTTTGACAACCTTTAGAGGGGGGGGGTTGGGTGGGGAAAGGTTGTGTGTGTGTGTGTGTGTGTGTGTGTGTGTGTGTGTGTGTGTGTGTGTGTGTGTGTGTGTGCGCGCGCTTGTGTTTGTGCATGCGTGGCCATCCATGAGGAGATCAATGTTCTAAATCCTGCGAGAATCACTCAGTCTAATGGAAATGCAACTACGGAGAAGAAATTTACTGCATTTTCTTGATCAATTTGATGGGCATACTTGGCCTGGTAAACCTACAGTACAGTGTGTGGCCTCTTTTGTGCACTAATTGAAAAATCTAAAGGTCCTTGGGGCATCATAACATTTCACTGTATTCACTAAGCAATGATGTTCTCTTTAAAGGTTCTACATGTAGTTTTTGTTGTTTCTTCATATGCTGCACATGCCCATTGTGATATGTGTTGGCCATTTTGTAAATAGCGTGGAGAGGCCATAACAAACTGTACTAGGTGTATCTCTAAAAACAATATATGTGGTAAGGAAATATTTTGACATGCATTTATCTCAGCAGATTTAAGATGGTTAGATATATAAATGGTCTCACAGTCTGAATAGGCTTGGTCTGAAATCTTACATGTAGCACCTTAAGTAAAGGATTAGATTTCTCTAATGGTCTTATCGATGGCTAAAACATTTATAATTTGATTGTCTGTTTCTCTCTTTTTTACACACCAGTCATTCCCCAAAGCATCATACTTTGTTTTTGTATGGTTTCTTAGTGAGTGTGACGGATGATGATTAATGAATATTCACCAGCAATTAATACAAAGGAGCACAAATATCCAGAATAAAAATGTATTAGCCCTAATACTACTCAGAGGATATTGGCATACTATGGTTCCGAACCACGTTATATAATGAGATTGCAAGGTAGTAATAGGGCGGAATATCAGTCATATATGAAAGTGTTGACAGAGAGAATATAATTAGCGATGAGATAATGAAAAAGAAAGCAAGTCAATCCTCCCAGTCGATGCTAACCAAAATTGCTCAGTTCAACACTTCACTACACTCTGCTGTAATTACGCTAGAACACACACACACACACACACAATACATGCTATGCTAACCACCAGCTGCCTATACCTTTGACATCTTGTTCTTAGTGGGGGAGAGGGACAGAGGAGAGTCATGAGAATTACCAATATTTGAATGCAGTATCGATTTGCATATATCAGGTACACAGTTTCTCATCATGTCAACACTTCTCGCTTGTTTGTCTGAATGACAAGGGGGACTTTATTCTGATACAATCTGGTGTGTTAATCACAGCCCAGCCTGGGTGGTTAAATTCAGAACCCTTGGTGTTACTAACACAACATGGTCCCTAAGTGATATCATAAGTAATCATCACATGACGAGAGGAAGATAGAGGAGTGAAAGAGATAACAGCCAATGACTGTATTAGCCACATGTCTTAGGTGTTACCTATGACATGCTTTAGGTATTGAGTTGCAATACAACTCGTAATGTAGTTGTATGTATGTGTTGTGTTAGGGGATGCAGTGTGTAATAAGACAACAAATGCTACACAAAGTGGAAGGTTGTGAATGGGGAATTGCACTGGCCTTGTGATCCATGTCTCCCATTTTCGAAACTAGTCAAGTGCAATGTGTTACCTAATGGAATACATTTCTAATGTGCCAAAGCGTTTAAAAAAGAACAAGATGAAATGACAATGTGTTACAGTGTGTGAGAGAAAGAGGGAGAGAAGGCGAGCGGTGAGAAACCGAGAAAGAAGGAGTTAGATGGAGAGAAATAGAAGAGAGAGCAGCAAAGCGTCTCCTGCGCGCAGGACAAGAGGAGGTGTCCTCCGAGCGTGGGCCATGGGAAGACAGACGTCCTCCGAGCGTGGGCCATGGGAAGACAGACGTCCTCTGAGCGTGGGTCATGGAAAGACAGACGGGGTGCGGGAGTGGGATGAGAGGGGAAAAAAAGACAGGGTTCCCTTAATGCATTGAAGCCTTTACATTGACACACGGTTGGCTGGAGAAGCAGAGAGACTGCGTCCCCGTGCTCCGAGGCAGCATCGTCGTTGCCCTCCTCCTCCTCCTCCTCCTCCTCCTCCTCCTCCTCCTCCTCTCTGCCGCTCTCCTCCTATCCCCACTGGAGTGGCCCGGCGGAGCTCTCTCTGCAGAGTGACTCACATCATCACATGACCGGAGCCCATCACATGACCGGAGCTCTGCACGGCCCTGACGGCGCCGCTGTGTGACTCAGACTGGGATCTCCGCCAGGGTTCTGGTGGGTTAGAGAGGAAAAGTGCTCACTTAAGCCCCTCCCCTGCTTTAAACGCTGTACAAAGCCTCACATAGGGATAGCAAGACAGACAGGCAGAGAGATAGGGAGGCAGAAGGAGACAGAGAGAGAGAGAAAGAAAGAAAGAAAGAAAGAAAGAAAGAAAGAAAGAAAGAAAGAAAGAAAGAAAGAAAGAAAGAAAGAAAGAAAGAAAGAAAGAACTAGTGTATAAGGAAAGAGAGAAGTGCTGGGAAAGAGGCAGGCATGAGAGACAGGAGGACAGGCCAGCAGTCATAGGTGGGTAGATAGACTGGCAAACTGACCATTTGACAAGACACACAAACATGCATATATTGAAATTATATACATTGGAATTGTATTTATTTAATGCATTTATTTTTTTCACTTTAGCTGTGTTCTATTACATATTAAACTGTGAATGAGGTGCGTGTCTGTGTTTGAGTTCCTGCATGGTTTGTGTGACGCTTAGACCTGAGCAGAGGTTTGGGTAGATAACGTTTTCATAACATGATAATGGCCATTCTGTGACAGTGATTGAAAAGATTGTTACTTGTTAGAGTTTCCTAAGCGCAAATGAAAAAAAAAAGGTTATGTTTATCACGTTATAACGAGTTACTAAGTCGTTATAACGAGATACGCAAGTAAAAAAAAAGAAAGAAAAGCTTACGTTTATCTTGTTATAACGAGTTTTCATCAACAAGAAATATTGGCAGTACTTAGTTCGCAGCACGGTATCAGTCTGTCGCCGAACACTACAACATGTTCTGAGAAACAATAGATTGTACAGGAAGAAACACTTGTAACGACTTAGTAACTCGTTAGAACGAGATAAACTTAACCTTTTTTTTTTCATTTGTGCCTAGGAAGCTCCGTACTCTGTAGTTTGTTGCTGCAGATGAAAAACATAATAATACATGAATTCACAAATACATTAGCCTACTGCTGAAAGACTTTTTTTAATAATTCCATTTAGCTATATTAGATTTCAGATGCAATGACACAGCCCAGACACTCTTTGGGCAAATGTTATGCTTGAGATAACTAGCTTCTAAACTATAAACAGTGCTACACAAACTGTGATATCATTTTCAACTTTGCTTTTCCCTGCTCTCAAGATAAGATAAGATGAACGTTAATAATCCCTGGGAGGGAAATTTGGGCACTACAGCAGTGCGAATAAACAGAATTGATATGTATATACAATATATATATATATATATATACATATACATATACATATACATATATATATATATATACTGTAAATATATATATATATATACATTTATGTATATTATACATATATCAAGAATCAATATGCATTCATCGATTCCGTCCAGCTGTAAGTGGCACTGTTGCTGCATCATTGTCTGATTTAACATTATTGAAATGACAAACTTAATTTGCACCTGTAGGCTATGTCGTATGTCACGCAAAAGCATGATTGCCTAAACGGAAAGTTAACTTTCAAAAAACTCCAAGATGGGACAGTTAACAAGAGTGTGGTCATGCACAATATCTGCAAGAAAGAATGTGCATACCATTGTAATGGAAATAAATTTGATCTAACTATCAAAAGTAAAATGGATTTGCCAAGGTTCGCTCAAAAAGGTTCAGTCTGATTTATTAAGAAAACAATACGATTGCAAAAGGACTTCCAGATAAATCACAGAGTGGTTCATCCAACAGAAGTGAAACAGTCTGGTGTTGTGCCGTCTTATATTCAAGCAATACACGGATATGACGTTTCTAGAGATCTGATTGGCTAACTCATCAACACGTCATCAACAATGGTTAACAGGTCAGACATGTGATATGGAAAAAGGGCGGTAAATCTGAAAAGGTTTCTGCACGAACAATGAAGACAATGGGAAGTCCCTCTAGTGCAGACAGAGAGTCTGTGGTGTGTCGACCTCCGGGAGATGTCATCCTGTTATGAATGAGGTGAGCACAGCCAGGGGTTCAGGGGTTTAGCATGTGAAAGGTTGAGGGAGGTAGAGAGAAACTGTAAAACAAAGGACAAGGCTGAGGATAACAATTTCTATGACACCAACGGAGCAGTTCTAGTCTAACTCATCATCTCAGTGCTGACCACATGTACTTAGATTCCAGCTTCAACCGGCTGGCTATTGACCTGGCCAGCCCAATCCTCCATTACAATTTGTTCAGTTCAGGTTTAAAATCAGTTTCTATAAGTTAAAAGTAATCCCAGCTGAAAATGCCTCTAACAAGAGTGGTCAAAAGAATTTGCTCCACTCAGTCGCCATCTCACGTGAGTATGTAATACAGAGTAGCTCCACATCTCTTAATAGTACAAGTACTACTGAATATTTACATCTGAATATTTACTAGAAAATACATCCCAAATGTGAAGTTTATTTTTTGTAATTAATGTAATATATTAGAAAAAAATCACAATGGGAGTTCAGTCTCTATCACAGCGATATGAGTGTGTGGGGACACTGCCAACATCCAACACATTGACATGCAGCACAAGACTTCTGCTTCTCATCTATATGCAAACTCTCACCGGCCTTCATCATCGTCTTGTTGTGCTAAGGCACACATCAAAATGCACCCTGTGTAAGTAATCACTACCAACATGCAGAAATTGCTTTTACTGCCCTAATTCAAATTGAACAAACAGGAAACTAAGCACTAAACAGTCCACTTTATTTGACGTTGTTGATATGGTAAAACCCAAGGTTAGAGCTCTTTGAAAAACAATTTAAAATAAACAAACTGGTTTGGGTCATAAAGAAAACAGTTACCCAGTGATTTGTCAATAATGTATGTATTCCTGTGAGGCAGAAAACAAGAGGCTTCTCAGCTTAAATGACTGGCTGCCGTTGATTGCCTTGTTAATGGAACATAACATTTATTTATTTGTTTACGCACATTATCAACGGGAGTTACGTGAAATGTATTCATGATTTAGGGTCTGACTGCACATGAGGGCGCCACGCCATGTAGCGAAGGCTAATTGGGATGCCGGGAAATTTCAACGACAGCGGAAGAAGCGAGCAAAGCGTAGTCCAGCGTGGGATGTTCTTAACAATTAATCGACTATTGTTTCTTAAGGTTAACAGTTATCGATTAATTAAATTCCTTGAAATTTGCAACGCTATACAGTATATTAACACATGTGTAGCTCATGCAGTAACCATCATTTCTCAAAGTGAAATGTTATCAAGGGTAAATCTGATTCAAACTAAATATAATGAGCTGAATCTCATTCAAACAAGGCTCAATCCTGCTGTGTAAGTATTTATTAGTGTACACGTGGGCAGTGTGTGAACTCTGTCTACATCTGACATATTGATGCTTTCCCCAGCAAGGAAACTGCAATAATGAATACCAGCCTGAGGCATTGCTGTGGGGTAACCATGACAGAATGCTACCAGGGAATTTGAACAAAGATGATGACGCCATTATTTTTGGTTCTGAAGAGACAAACTCTCCAAGGTTCTGACTATGTTCAAGTTCAAGCTGTTTTACCAAAGATGCTTCCAAGTTGCTCTAAGTTTGTATGGGGCCACTTCCATGCCATAGCTGTTTGGAATTGCAATTGAAGGTAACACTTTACCTGTGAGACTGAGGGGAATTGAGCCCAGGTCTATTACATGCAAGGCATGTTCAAACACACTGGACTGAAGCCTCAGAGTGCATGTCTTCATGTCTCAACAGGGTTATGAGGGTTGCCCACTATCACTAGTCTGGCTTAGAGACACGCAAAGCCGCTAGATCTGAATATGGCCGGATCCCACAGGGGAGTGACATAATGGGCCGCCACTCCTGAGGGGGGTTAGTTTAATTTCGGAGTGAGTGTCTGCCGCTCTAGAGCGACCTCATCTGGTGTTGGAGTCACGTAACGGGCTTGAAAGAGTCAGGTAGCTGGTTCTCTCTTCCGGATCGCCGACTGCAGGGTGCAGCAGACCTTCCACATATACACACAGACGCACACACAGACACACACACACACACATATATGTGTGGGGGTGGGTGTGTTTGTGTCTCTTTTTAAAGAGAGAGGGACACACAAGCCTCTATCTTATGCTGAACTATCAGCATAAGATCATAAGATAGCAATCAGTCCATTATGCAATCATGGTCACCCAGCCACCTCAGTTTATATGCAGACTTGGGAAATATCATTCCCGTGTGTAACTCTCGGATAGGATCAGCCATATGATGTTTGAAAAGGACAGAACAGCCTATTTCAGCAGTAGCCATGGCAACATAAGCTGCCATTTCTAAATCACTATTAGCTAAAGCAATTAGCCAAACAAGCCATCATAACGGTAACATCTCAGAATAAAGACCAAGTAATGAATCTATTGATTGCTGAGTACTTTCAGGTCAATGTCACGCATAATCTATTGATCAGCATCCCTCCCAGTCGGTTCAGACCTCATTTTAAAAGGCAGAAGGTGAACTGAGAAGACCTCCTGTGCTGTTTGCCTTCTTGCCGGCCTCTTGTTCTAACACAGCATGCTACTGTATAACATGTGTTTACTCAGTGAGGCCTCACTGCCCTTATGAGAATAGACCTATCAATCCATGTCTCAGTCTGTTGTTATCCCTCCACAGGACTGATCAGTGAAGGGTCTTAAAATAGTCCTCCACCTCTCTCTTGCACTTTTTTTTTATAACCTAAAAAGGAGATAGTGGATGAGATGGGCTGACCGTTTCTGATTCCAGGGACAGCAGCCTTGGACTGGCTGTGCAGACAGGGGAGGAGGGAGGATAGAGGAGAGAGGTTAGCTGTTAAATTATTAACCTTCAGCCCTTGTTCCTTCCAAAACACAGATTGCAATCCTATTGCCAGCCTCTGTAATCACATATCCTCTGACCATGGCCACCTCTGAAAGGGGCCCCCTGATACATAATAACTACCTAGCCTACCTGCCGCTATGTCATGTTTGCATGTCCACCATTCCCAGGGTGTCGCCACCTATTATTCATTCAGAATCATATTGGGTTCCAGGTGAGTAGAGGCTAGCCCGCCATCAATATGACCCACATGAGATGCCCGGGTCCAGCTTGAATGTCGCGTCTGTGACACCGGCAGGTCAAGTTACTCCGTCAATGGAGGTGTACGTCGGGGCCAAGTTATCTTTTGGGCTACGGTTCCTGCAGGTTTCTTTGTTGGGCACTATTTACAGAGGGTAGGGAGGGGTGTATGGCCTTAAAGAGCATCGAGGAGGGAAGTGACATTCAAGATAGTTGAGGCTTAATGAGATTGGAATGGGGGTAATGGAGGGCCATGGGCCAGGAGAGTAGGCTGGGTTACCTACTGTACTATAGACATATCAAACCTCCCAACACATACAAACCCATTAACCAAATGGGAAACACAGGTGCACTTTTCAGTCACATCTGAGATCCACTGTAAGAAATTAGAATGAATTAATCAATGCTTGGACTGGCTCACGTTTTAAATATCCGGTCATCTATAGTATATTATGTTGCTGTAAGTACTTGCTGGTCAAACCGTGATCAAGTTACACTCACGAGGGTGACTATGGCTGCCATGCCCTGAATAGCAGATGGGCAATTGTGCTCTTCAAAATAAAAAAAGTTTTTTATGTTCTTTTTTATTATTACATGTATTGTTTTTTAAGCGGGGCATCTGCTTCTACATAATATTACATTACAGTCATTTAGCAGACACTTTTATCCAAAGTGACTAACAATAATTGCATTTGTAATACTTACTTGGCAGAACTCACAAGTGCCTCTCCTTTCTAACACAAGTGACTAAGAGCATAATCTAGTGCTGAGGGCAAAGTGCAAGAATAGTAATCTAAAATATAATAGATGCTTAAGAGGGTGGATTGTTGTAGTACTTCTTGAAGAGATGAGTTTTGAGCCTGCAACAAAAGATGGGCTGTCCTCTGCTGTCCTGACATCACTGCGGGGCCAGGACAGAGAAGAGCCGTGACCGTGGGGTCAGGACAGAGAAGAGCCGTGACCGTGGGGCCAGGACAGAGAAGAGCCGTGACCGTGGGGCCAGGACAGAGAAGAGCCGTGACCGTGTCGATCGACTGCAGGGGCCTCGGAGCGATGGGGCAACCAGTCGCCCCGAGGTAGCAGAGCGTAGCGGTCAGGAGAGGGTATAGGGTTTGACCATGGCCTGGAGGTAGGAGGGGGCTGTTCCTTTCATTGCCCTGTAGGCTAGTACCATTGTTTGAAACTGGATGTGAGCCGATACTGGGAACCATTGTAGGGAACGGAGAAAGGAAGTTGTGTGGGAGAACTTGAGCTGGTTGAACGCCAGGCGAGCAGCAGCTTTCTGGACAAGTTCCAGGGGTTTAATGGCTGATGCTGGGGCCCCAGCGAGGAGGGAGTTGCAGTAGTCCAGACGGGAGATGACAATTCTATACGCGACAAGTGTGTCTGTGTGTGTGGATCTAGTTCAATCAGAAGTCGCCAATACCATTGCACAGCACTAGAGGGCAGTCATGAGGAAAGCATGTCCGGCTTCAGACAGCTCTATCTCCAGAAGTATAAATATCACAGCTTAGATATTTACACTATAGGAATCCTCGAAACCAGTAAATATAATATGCCAATGTAGCCTAATAACTGTAGGACTAGTGACAAGTTAGAAAATGGGTATGAATTCAAAATCACCAACTGCCGCTAGAGTGGAGCACTGAACATTCCGCCATTCGTGTGAATGGTCAGCATGATTTTCAAACACTTCACTTACTCACTGGCTCCACTGTGTCCGTCAGGGTCTGCGTCAATAATCAACCATCAGACGTTAAGAAAATGAATCCATTGTAATTAATGACAGTGGCTCCACTGCAGCCGTTGCGTGGCGTTCGATGCCTGCGTCCAAAGTTAGAGAATCGCAGAGCTTCATTTCTTGATTTTTGACAGACGCAGACGGTTGATGCTGACAGTAGTGGAGCCAAGGCCATAGATGTTC
>NC_140247.1:26028803-26308803 GCF_949987555.1 Borostomias antarcticus | reverse complement strand
CAATGGAGGCACGACAGCGTCCGCATGTGATCTATCAAACAATCGTATGCAGCCAAGCCCACCGTATGCGTTGATAAATGTGGCGGGTGAAATCAATCGTAATTAGAATATCACACCCCTACTGTTTATATTCTGGATTCAGACGCCTCGCCTCTAGAGTTCACGGCATGCAGGTGGAATATGGCCAAAAAGAGACACTTTTCTGAGGCGGAAATTCTAACCTCTGAAATCAAGTCAAATCATTTGGTTTTATTTGGCAGCCTGAAAGGTGTCATAAAAGGAAGCCGGAAAAAAACATCTTTGACATGTACAGTAGGCTACACCCAGTAATAACATGATCATATGATCATGATCATATTACAATCATTTACACATGTAGGTGAAGAAAAAATGGTCAGATTTAATACTGACCACCAAGAAGCGTGTTAAGGCCCTTAGGCGCTGACCCCGGCTGACCCCGGCTGACCCCAGGTTGACCCCAGCCTTAAACTGAGGCCCACAGAGGAGCGTGTGGCCTCGCTTAGCGGGTCCGCTTCACCTGTGAGCGTAGCAGGGGGGTCCGCTTCACCTGTGAGCGTAGCAGGGGGGTCCGCTTCACCTGTGAGCGTAGCAGGGGGGTCCGCTTCACCTGTGAGCGTAGCAGGGGGGTCCGCGTCACCTGTGAGCGTAGCAGGGGGGTCCGCTTCACCTGTGAGCGTAGCAGGGGGGTCCGCGTCACCTGTGAGCGTAGCAGGGGGGTCCGCGTCACCTGTGAGCGTAGCAGGGGGGTCCGCGTCACCTGTGAGCGTAGCAGGGGGGTCCGCTTCACCTGTGAGCGTAGCAGGGGGAGGAGACACAGACGCACCACCTGAGGCTGTCTGAGACGGATGATGGTAAGAGTTCCAGTAGCCTAGGCTAGGCCTACTATTCATTTTTGCAGCCTATGTAGACCTAAATAATGACACGATTTCAATGTTTATTCATTTCATTATTCATTTCTTTATTTTGGATGATTTTTCAGAACCAACCCCAGGCCCCAGTGGTGTTCAGCCTCTGGCTAGGCAACGTGGCCTGGAGCCCTACAGCAGGCGACCACGACCACGAGTGGGGAGAATGTCCTCCGCCCCCGGGCTGTCCCGCCCCGTTCAACCACGACCACGAGTGGGGGGAGCATGTCCTCCGCCCCCGGGCTGTCCCACCCCGTTCGATCGGGACCGCAGATATTCTGGACAAACACAGAGAAATGTGTCGTTCAATGGTGGAAATAAATGGCTCACTGCTTCTACTACTACTGCTAGCCACCAACGACACTCTAAAGGACAAGTTGAAACAGATAAACTAAACCCTGAAAGAGGGCTTCAAACAGATAAACTACACCCTGAAAGAGGGCTTCAAACAGATAAACTACACCCTGAAAGAGGGCTTCAAACAGATAAACTAAACCCTGAAATCACAGAAATAAAATATTTGAACGTTGTGCATTGTCTGACTGTTTCTCTTTAATAGCCAAACTTTATAATTATTATTATTATTATTTACTTTTTTATTTCATCTTTATTTAAACAGATAAGTCAATTGAGAACAAATTCTAATTTACAATGATGACCTGGCAAAGAGGCAGAGGAAAAGCGCATTGTGTTGCCTCTGGGTATGAAATGCGCTATACAAATAAAGCTTTGATTGATTGATTGATTGATTGATTGACTGACAGAGGTTAAACAGGTCGGAGGACATAAAATCCTAAACAAATGAAAAGACATACATAAATGAACAATAAGAATCAATACAAAAATAAACACACATACACAACATTACATTAAATAAATTAAAAGCATTCAAGACTCAATGCAAACAGACAGGGTGCTGTGGAACAGGGCAGATTATCTCAAAAACAGGTGCAGAGATCAGAAATTAAGTCGTTTAGTCTACACATTTTTGACTGTTGAATATGTGGCTGCAGAGGCTTGGATGCCAGTCAGATTATAATTTGACAATTCTCTGAATTTGGGGGAAGCCGGTAGGTTAGGGTTAGAGGCTAGCTCCTCTCTCCTCGGCCTGTTGGGCTATCTCAAAATGAAAGCGAAATTACTCTTACACTAAACACCTGTTTACCCTGTTACTTGCAAACAATTAGAAAATACCCATTTATGTAAGGGATATATGACACATAGATGAGGCCTTTAAACAATATATTATTTTGCCATAGGGTAGCCTACATATTTTGAAGTGAAGAATAGGCCTATGTGGCTGCGCTGCGCTTAGATGCCAGTATCATGACAATTCTCAAACTCGGTCTGAGACTTGACGTGAGATTTGGCCGCAGTCTCCGCTCACATCCAAATTGATAAATGCTAAATAAACTTGTCTTGAAAATGACTGTAGGTCCAGTTTGCCACTGCATGTACACTTAGTAAATGAGGGCCAATGTGAGCACAAACGGTTCCAGTCCAACTTGAATGCCAGATAATATCTTTAGTTAGTTTCAGTGAGTGCTTCTTGCATATTGAGGGGCTGTGAAGTGCAAATTGATGCTGTGAATATCCACCACCTTATTTGCTACAGTGACTTTTGTTGATGTATTGTTTGTGAAGTGCAAACCAGTGAAGTGCAAGAAACCAAACACTTAACCAGTGGTGATTGCTCCTATTAGCCAGGGTAAGCCTGGCTTACCCATACAAATCCAAATAAAACTTGATTTGTGTGCCTTCTTTCAGTGAAAGAAGGAACGGAAATCAACTTTCTGACTGTTTTTGACTTAAATGCGTCTTGTATTCTGCCATATCGCTTCATTTTCATCTGTTTTTAGCGTTTTGGTAGTGCTCCGTTGTCCCCTACAGTCCTTATGAAAATACAGTCCACGTTACGGTCCATTGACAGCTGTCTTACTAGCTCGTCATTCACTTAACATTGTAGGCCAGGTAAAATGATTCTGGCTTATGGAAATCAAGAACAAATGAAAAAGTGGTGGAACGAACTGCCCACTGATGTCAGGACAGCAGAGTCGCTGCCCATCTTTCATCGCAGGCTCAAAACTCACCTCTTCAAGAAGTACTACAACAATCCTCCCTCCTAAGCACTTATTGTATTATATTATATTGCACTGTACTTTAGAT
This sequence comes from Borostomias antarcticus, assembly GCF_949987555.1. NCBI lineage: Eukaryota > Metazoa > Chordata > Actinopteri > Stomiiformes > Stomiidae > Borostomias > Borostomias antarcticus. Next base: position 26,305,711 of record NC_140247.1, on the reverse strand, counting down.
TGCTATTCTTGCACTCTGCCTTCAGCACTAGATGATGCTCTTAGTCACTTGTTTTAGAGAGAAGATGCACTTGTGAGTTCTGGCAAGTAGTAGTACATTGGCTCTTCCTACGTTAAATGCAATTATTGTTAGTCGCTTTGGATAAAAGCGTCTGCTAAATGACTGTAATATAATGGCTCTGTAGTTTATTTACTGTGTCCCTAAAAGCTAGGTTGTTTCGTTCGGCCTAAATATTGCCCCCTTATCCGCTCGCTGTCAAATTATTGGCCTTTGTTGACGTGTTAAAAAACATCAGTAGTCTAGGCTACTGTAGTTTTCCTGTATGTTTTTTACATTTAAAAAGCCAATGCTCAGCGCCCTTCTGGTGCTGTGAAACCCATCAGGGCATGCTTTGAAAGTGCACCCCCCAAAAAAACGTGCGCGCTGCGTGTGCGTGTGTGCTTCGTTGGTTGGCCACTGCACTTAACTATTATTGATCTGTCAAGAAAGCTCAGTGTACATTTCATCATGAGGGAAATCTACATATGCAACTTGAATATAGTATGTCTTTATGCTGTAAATTCAGTTTGACCATGTTTACAAATACATGACACGACAACAGTTACAGCTTTCCATACCATATAGGGGAAACTCTTCATTTACCAGCTACTTTGTAAGTAGCATTCACTGACTTGGTCAAGCCTCCAAAAATGTGGGTGCTATATAGCTGTTGGTCGCAGCTAAACATCACTAAGTGTGTTTAAGTTTGTTCTTTTTATGTTTTATAAATCATGGAGAACATATTTTGAGTATTTTTAAAATACAAAATTACTCCACTCTTAGAAATAGAAATACTGTCCATCTCTGCCAACAATGAACAGAGAAAAGGGAAACAATAAACAACGCAACCTTGGGGCAGTTGTCAGAGATATTCATAGGGAAGGAAAAAGTACTTGAAATATGAGGTGAAATGGAAATTGGTTGCTTATCCTAGTTCCATGTATTTGACAACCAAATGTAACAAATTCCAACAATAGTCACAGCTCATTGTTACTTTTCAGACACAACTGTGTTTTTATTTGTTATGCATAGCTGGATCAACATAATCTCCACTCAAATAACAGGCAGGTGTCAGCAGGCAGGCCACCCTGGCAGGCTGAGCGCCGACGCGACAGATCACAGCTGCACATCAAGTCAGTTCATTAAAGGTAATGAGAGGGACAGTGCTGCTCGAGATTTGATTAGCTGGGTCTGGTGAGAGTTGTGCTCTCCCGGGAGAGGAAGGGGGCTTCTCCGTTAGATGCCTACTGTACTAGGCACTCTAGGATGGGGGTCAAAGGTTAATTCCCAACTCAATGTGTCTTCTGACTGAGAAACAGCCAAGTCTGCTGATCACTTTCCATTCTCAGTGTCATGCAAAGATTAACCATTTACAATTCAAGGGTTGCACCCGCTGAACCATGATGATTCAAGGGGTTGTATGCATAATAGTCAAATTAAGTATACTAATATTGAACATGAAAAGAAACACCTTCATTTGGCACAGCCTCAAGGACAAGCACAGCATCTAGCCTACAGAGAGTCGACTAGACTGACTCTTTTCCATATGGCACAGGAACATGTCAACAGTTTAATTAATTAACACACTGTCTAAGTTTATTGCTTAGATAAGTGGTATGCAATTAAAATTCAAAGAGGTCCAGATCGAGAATATCTCCTGAGGCAAAGCGCCTGAGGGGTGTCAATTGAATTTAAACTTTTGTTTGTGCCTGTGTCCTCAAATTCAAATATTGTTTATTTCACAGATTCCTCGTGTAGGCTATTCCTATCAAACATTTGCTGTAATGTTACTGTGCGATACTCACGTGAAGTTGTATGTGAAGTTGAGTAGGCTATCCCATTTCCTTCGTCGAATGACAGATAATCCTGAATCTGTCATCCCGTTGCTTGTTTTGTTGTGCTGACACTGAATGAATGTGTTATTCTGGAGGATCGATCATATTAGGCTTAAGATTAGATCATGCATCTTTGCCTTCAGTTTTGATTGGAGTGGATATGTTTGCTCAAGCTTGTGCTTGCTCATAGTGACGTTTCACATTGCCGCTTTTAATAATCGCCATGGTTTCGGAACATATACTGCCCATGGGAAGAATGAACATATATTGTAAGTGTCTGTCCATTCTTCATTAAAAGCTCTATTTTCACTCTCTACTTTTCTCATTTTAGAGCACATCATTTGAAATTACTTTTTCTTGTTTCCTGTGGAATTGATCTCTTGGTGTGGTGACCGCCAAAATAGGGAGGATTTCTATACCAAAGCGGGGGGTCTGGGGGTCCTCCCACAGAAAAAAAAAGTTTCCGAGACTTTGTTTCCTGTATTCTGGTGACTTTTTAAGAATAGTAGAAGAAAAACCCGCACACAATCTTTCACCTCTGTGGGATTACTTTAATAATCTTTATCAGTACTAGCAGTGTTCTCATATGGAATATGGCATCAGGACGAGTAAGCTAGCTAACAGAGCTGACTATAGATGTATTCGAAATGGTTCACTCTCTCCCTATCTGCTAAATGACTGTAATGTATTCCCTATGTAGTGTTACTCGGATAGTGAACTACAGAGGGAATGATTAAATAGTTTTCGGACAGGGAATGTCATGCATCGGATGCACCCATCATGTAAACAACCTGATCACTGATGGCAGCAGGTTGAAATATCAGGTAGTAAAAAGCAGTTAGCTAACGTTACAACGATTATTCCTGTTGCTGATGCTGTTGGTTCAACTTCTGTTTCTCGGGCAGGAACAGAGACAAACTCAAACTCGCAGCAAAACAGCTACAGCAATTATCGTAACGTTAGCTAACTCATCATGATGGTCAGCGATGAGAGATGGAACTCCAGCCCGGCTGATAACCAATTAGTAGCCTAGTAACTTTACCTTGCAGGCAAGAGATACGCCCCCAAATAATTTTACAGCTCGTTCCGTTCGATGCACAACAAGCAGATCCACCGAGAGTGGTCTTATCAAGCACCGTTCATTCACATGTGTGCTCACTGCGCTGTGTGAGCCACCCAGGCTGATCTCACTCACGCTGCGTCAATGCAGATATTTATTGCAAAAACGTTGTCCGTGCTATGATCCACAAAGGCTGACATTTTGTTAAAGGAGTAGTAAACGGAAAAATCATGTTTAGCCCTGTTTTAAGGTTATGATCATATACAATGGTTCAGATCAAAAAGTTGACAAAACTAGCACTGTTGAGAAACTTGATAATTGCTCTACCACCGTTTAGGTCATACAATGGATGTGGGTGGGCACCTTAAAAAATCATTCAAAAACATGTTAAACTCTCGATTTCAAAGACAAGAAGCTCACCGAGGGGGTAATTGGTGTCCATTGGTGTTCTGCAGCGCCATTGTTTAGCGGTGAAAGGTGATGATGATTATAAGGGCCCAGAAGCAAGCAGGGCCTACAAAAAAAACAACAAGAGGTCCCTCTTTCTATGCCGAAATTATTCTGCATGTAGATCAGTCACACTAATGCTGCATCAGAGCATTAAGCCCCAAATAATGCAATATAGATGAAAAAAGTTTTAATTTCCTGAGCAATATCCCCCTTCTTAAATGGTTTGGTCTATCATGCTGGCAAGTCTCACCTCTTTTGACATTAACGTCACTATACCGGCTGGCTGTCAAATACTAGCACTAATATCCTAACGTTCAATCATAAACATCATGCCCATACATAAATCCGGGCACCAGAAAAGAGTGGAGAGAGGCCAGGAGAAAAGGTAGCAGAGCGGGAGCCCATACGCATTTTTTTCCACAAGAAAGGTGCGAGTAGCTACCAGCCAACTACCGTTCTGGTAAGCTAGCTGCTACTTAATGATAGCTACCATTAACTAGACAGCTAGCTACAGTGCTAGCAACCAGCCAAATACTGTTCTGGTGGGGTCATCCCTATATTCCCCGGGTCCTATGTTCCCCCCAAAAAAGAGTTCTATGTTCCCCGGGTCCTATGTTCCCCCCAAAAAAGAGTTCTATGTTCCCCGGGTCCTATGTTCCCCCCAAAAAAGAGTTCCATGTTCCCCAGGTCCTATGTTCCCTGGGTCCTATGTTCCCCCCAAAAAAGGGTTCTATGTTCCCCGGGTCCTATGTTCCCCGCGAAACGCGAAAGATAAATGTGATTATGTGGAGCCACACATAGCTGGGTGCTTGGCTGACTCTGGGAGTGGATGGTGACACACCACCTCAAGCTCAACTTGGACAAGACTGAGCTGCTGTTCCTCCCTGGGAAGGGCTGTGTGCACCGGGACCTGGCCATCACCATTGAAGACACAGTGGTGACGCCAACTCAAAATGCGAGGTATCTGGATGTGACCCTGGACAACCACCATTATCCGCACATATCATACCTGCTCTACAACATCAGGAGGATTTGTCCTTTCCTCACTGACAAAACAGCCCAGGTGCTCATCCAGGCCCTTGTCATCTCCCATCTGGACTTCTGCAACTCGCTCCTTGCTGGGACCACGGCATAAGCCATTAAACCCCTGGAACTTGTTCAGAAAGCTGCTGCTCGCCTGGTGTTCAACTGTCCCAAGTTCTCCCACACAACTCCCCTTCTCCATTCTCTACACTGGCTCCCTCTAGCAACTCACATCCAGTTTAAAACTCTGGTACTAGCCTACTGGTTGCCCCATTACGCAGAGGAACCTGGGTCAACTGACACGATCACGGCTCTTCTCTGTCCTGGCCCCGCAGTGGTGGCATGAACTGTCCACTGACGTCAGGACAGCAGAGTCGCTGCCCATCTTTTGCCGCAGGCTCAAAACTCACCTTTTACAAGAAGTACTACCACGATCCTCCCTCTTAAGCACCTATTATATTTTTTGTTTGCTATTCTTGCACTTTGCCTTCAGCACTAGATTATGCTCTTAGTCACTTGTTTAAGAAAGTGAGTTCTGGCAAGTAGTAGTACATTGGCTTTTCCTACGTTAAATGCAATTATTTGAAGTCACTTTGGATAAAAGACGTTATAAGCGCAAACACATTATAAAGGTGAATGTAATGTTTTTGGCATGCTCCTTCAGCCAGTCTAATTCATACGATTGTAATGCAGAAGTGTCACTGTACATTAATGCGTGTTGCTCTCCATGTGGGCTAACACAAAAGCTAAAACAAGTTTGACTGTGTAGACATACACTGTGAAGTATACCTCAGTATTTAGCAGGTTCTAGTGGCTATTGTGCTAAAGAGTGACCACTGAAGAAGACCCTCTTTGGAAATCCTCTTTTAACATCAGTCTCAATCACTGGTCTCCACTCATGTGAGAGGCACAGGAGAAAGTGACAGTTAAATTCTGCCATTCCTAAATGGCTTGGGTAGCAGGAGGACAGCAGCTCATGCCCATCATCAATCTCTTCTCAGCCCAGCCTGATGGTAGTGTCGGCCATATCTTCCCTCTGGTCTGCAGGACTCAACAGTGGCCACGCTGCTGTCTCACTTTGAGGACCGCTAATGACTGACTATATTGAAGGCTGGTATGATGGATGTTGAGGTTAGCATTCCTTGGGCCCTCTTTTGGCCTTACGTGTGCAGCATAATAATAATAATAAATCCTGGGGTATGAAGAAGCAGGCTGTACAGCAGCTACAGCTTGTACTTATGTACGCCTAAGTCATTGAAGTTGGAGTATCATAATCAGTGCAACACATGCATGGCAGAGGCAGCAGCATCGGAGGAGAGTTGTGTGTTGACTGGAAGCCAGTACATGACTCGCCCCAGCATCCATGGCTGGATTTCCGGCCAATATTTAAGATTCTTGGACAGAGTTTGTGTAGTGTGCCTCGTCCACCACTGATATTTTATAAGAAAATTAAATGCCCACAGTGTTACTGTTTCATCATTACAGAGAATAATGGCGATACAATGCAATCTGTTGTCTAGGTGAGGTACGTTTGAGTATCGGCCCTTCGCTGTCTTGATCTTTAAATGGGTTCAATTAAACAAAACAATGTTTGGCGTTTCCAAAGATTGGCGAGGGGAAGGCTGGCTGTGGAGGGCCAGGGGGAGGATCTATTTGCTGGCACCTTGTTGATCTACCTGTCCACACCCAAGTTGGCACTTCAGGATGCATGCATCAGGCCTGGTCGTTCATCGCCAAGTCAGCTGTCGGACAGCCTAATTCAGTGTTAGTACCACCTCCCTAAATCTGCTCCCCAGCAGATATAGAGCTGTCAAGGGGCAGGCCCACTTCAGAATCGGTTAAAAAGCCATAGACGGGAGGAGAGACAGCCCCTGAGACGAATAGAGGGACCCCATCATGGCTGTAATGAGGGTGGAGCATCAATCAGCTTTAGGCAAATATTATAAGGAACAGATCACTGCAGACAATCAGGCAGAGTGGATGGAAGTCCAGAGAGTAAGGTGTGTGTGTGTGTGTGTGTGTGTGTGTGTGTGTGTGTGTGTGTGTGTGCGTGCGCTTGTTCAAGCACTGCACATGGCTGCTTGAAACTGATGAGGATTGGTTGTTCTCTCTTCCTCCCTTATGTAGTGTGACACTTCCTGTGACAGGCGGATTTGGGGAAAGCTAACATAAATTAGCTGTCTTGTACGGAAGCCCTAAGCGGCCATGCATTCATACATTTTTTTCCCACCGTTTCCTCGTGATAACGAGTTAATTTCCTTCATTTTCTCGTGATAACAAGATAATTTTATTTATTTTCTCGTGATAACAAGATAATTTTCTTGAGATCTCGAGATAACCAAGCTTTGTTTTCTCGTGATAACGAGATAATTAAATTTGATTTCTCGAGATAACGGGATAATTTTCTCAAGATCTCGAGATAACAAAACACGGGCCTATAAATAGCCTAATTGCAAGAAACACGATTCAGTCCAGTGCAGCATGTCTGGGAATATCAGACAGCAGACAATGGAATTAAACTGAAATAGTTGTGTGCCTTGCCATTAAAGATAATGAGCATATTACTGTGCATCATCTCAGAAGATTGTTAGCAAGGCTTCAGCTTTATCGGCAGCGCAATCAAAGTGAGCCTGATATCGTCGTAAACTAGCTGACCAGCTACGGGGAACTGGGCGACTCCGTGGGTAGACTACCGGAAGATGACTACCGGATGATGACTGAGATGCAGATCAGCAGGATTGCGGGTCACTAGACAGCTGGTGTATGAAGTGCAATCCTCCTTCTCTATATAAGAAGCTCCTCTCTCTCCTTGTATCTCTCCCTGTCTCACATGCCTAAATCACCACCTCTGTCTCTCTGTATCTCCAGGTTGTTTGGGACCATAGTCATGTTGATACTGTGACTTCTTGCCAGCTTCATCAAACTCTTACCAACCTTCCTCCCTTACAATGTCAAGTTATACAGCTACAGGAGGGTGTGTTTGTACTGCTGTTAAGCCACTGTTCTTTTCGCTCTCTGTATAGCTATATAGCCTACTGTATTTACCATTATTGTGTTGGAATGGGCTGTGACTAGGCCATTGTAATACTGGTATTAAAAAATAAAACAAGAACTCTCCAACTTGCTTTTGATTTCTTGTTAGGAATAGTGCTTAATGTTTGACAAGAACCTGAACTGAGATTCTCAAGTGAACCTAATAAGCAAGTTATTTGGTGTTCCCATTTGTATGAAACTGGAAACTCAGTCAACTGGAAATTCAACTCTGTCATCATCAGTGACTCTAATGAATCCACTAAATAGTTTATGAATTTCACATTTTTATTGTCAAGTATGTCAGACATGTCAAGTATGTACAGACCAATCACTCCCTTATTCAGCTTAGAACATAATAAGCTTAGAACATAATAAGCATATATTATAGCCTAGGCCTACATGTAAATCAAAGAAAGGCATTTTAGTAAATACAAATAAACACGTTTGCTAACTGCATCATGATGGTCAGCGATGAGAGATGGAACTCCAGCCCGGCTGATAACCCTCCGTCGCAGGAAGGGAAGGTGCATCAATCCTTGACAGTAGGCACCAGTTATGTCTGAATACAATCCAACGGCTAATTCCCAATAAATAATCCCTCCAGTGCACAATCTAAAGTTTGTACTCATGTAATCAATTCTAATTTTTGTGTAGACGTAGGGCATGTGATGAAGTGAAGACCTCAGAATGGTCATTGATGTAATGTAACTGCATTGATATTTAGCAATGAACCTGGGCTGCGTTTCCCAGAGGCATCGTAGCGCTACGATGAACACCAGGAAACGCAGCCCTGCACATTTACAGTATGTACATGCACACTGTATTATATATAGCCTAATGTAGGAGTTGTTCCAATGTTTAGCGTAATACGCTATCACAGTTTCAGTGATATGTTCACCTTTTTGATATAGCCTACTCAGTTTTTGAAAATGAGTAGGCTATTTGACTGTTGTGCTGATTTACTAAAATGCCTTTCTTTGATTTACATGTAGGCTATATGTTCTAAGCTGAATAAGGGAGTGATTAGTTTGTAGGCCTACATACTTGACATGTTTGACATACTTGACAATAAAAATGTGAAATTCATAGGCATATTAAACTATTTAGTGGATTCATAGTCATTAGATTTCACTGCTGATGACAGTAGATGCAGGATGAGTTCAGGTTCCACTTTTATCAATTCCTAACTATTACAAGCAAGGAGTAGGGAGAACAAGGGAGAAGGATACTACCTTCAGTGGGTTAGGGTTAGGGTTAGGGTTAGGGTTAGGGTTAGGGCTAGGGTTAGGGTTAAGGAGAGCAGGGGAGAAGGATTCTACCTTGAGGGTCTGGAGGAATGAGCGAAATCCAGACATTATTTTTTCTGGAGCAGAGTCATTGCAGATTCCAGTTTCATACAAATGGGAACACCCAATAGTTGCTTATTGGGTTCACTTGAGAATCAGTTCAGGTTCATGTCAAACATTAAGCACTATTCCTAACAAGAAATCAAAAGCAAGTTGGAGAGTTCTTGTTTTATTTTTTAATACCAGTATTACAATGGCCTAGTCACAGCCCATTCCAACACAATAATGGTAAATACAGTAGGCTATATAGCTATACAGAGAGTGAAAAGAACAGTGGCTTAACAACAGTACAAACACACCCTCCTGTAGCTGTATAACTTGACATTGTAAGGGAGGAAGGTTTATAAGAGTTTGATGAAGCTGGCAAGAAGTCACAGTATCAACATGACTATGGTCCCAAACAGCCTGGAGATACAGAGAGACAGAGGTGGTGATTTAGGCATGTGAGACAGGGAGAGATACAAGGAGAGAGAGGAGCTTCTTATATAGAGAAGGAGGATTGCACTTCATACCCCAGATGTCTAGTGACCCGCAATCCTGCTGATCTGCATCTCTCAGTCATCATCCGGTAGTCATCATCCGGTAGTCTACCCACGGAGTCGCCCAGTTCCCCGTAGCTGGTCAGCTAGTTTACGACGATATCAGGCTCGCTTTGATTGCACTGCCGATAAAGCTGAAGCCTTGCTAACAATCTTCTGAGATGATGCACAGTAATATGCTCATTATCTTTAATGGCAAGGCACACAACTATTTCAGCCTGTGTCAGGCCTTGATTGAATAGAAATGTTCATTCAATCCAATGCAAATTCAATGTTCAACATGCTGCTGTCTGATATTCCCCGACATGCTGCACTGGACTGAATCGTGTTTCTTGCAATTAGGCTATTTATAGGCTCGTGTTTTGTTATCTCGAGATCTCAAAAAAATTATCCCGTTTATCACGAGAAAACAAAGTTTGGTTATCTCGAGATTTCGAGAAAATTATCCCATTATCTCGAGAAACGAATTAAATGATCTCGTTATCACGAGAAAACAAAGTTTGGTTATCTCAAGATCTCGAGAAAATGATCTCGTTATCACGAGAAAACGAATAAAATTATCTCGTTATCACGAGAAAACGGTGGGAAAAAAATATGAATGCATGGCCGCTTAGGGCTTCCGTAGTCTTGTGCCATGGCATAGCTTTCAAATCATGAAGAGACCGTTTTTTACTGCCTGTGAACTTGACTTCATGGTTCATTGTAGATGGTACCTGTATCTCTACGAAAAATAAACAACCTTAATCCTTCAATCTTGATTTCATGTTTTCATGCCCTTCAAAACCAGCATGATATTTCGAGAAGCCAACAAATGATAAACTCTCTCATCTAAATACACTCATCTGTGAGCTGAAAAGACTGGCATGAACCTCTTCAGATCATGGTAAATGGACTGCACTTATATAGCGCTTTGATCCAAAGCGCTTTACAATGAAGGCCTCTCATTCACCCATTCACACACAATCAATCAATCAACCAATCAATCAATCAATCAATCAATCAATCAATCAATCAATCAATCAATTCATAGCGCATTTCATACACAGAGGTAACACAATGCGCTTTACAGAGAACAAGGGAGGTGGGCATACGACCTACTCTCTACATATTCCAGAGGGAAGCAAAACACCAGTATCACCCATGGGCCAGAAAAGTGAGCTGTAAAAATGGGTGTGTGTACGTGTGTGTGTTAACTAAATGCTACTCACTTTACAGAAAGCAATGGGAGGGTGGGCATAGGTCCCACCCCTACAGAGGGAAGCAAATAAACAGTTTCACCCGGGGGCCAGAAAAGTGAGCTGTTAAAAGTCTTCCCTGACCTCTCTCAACGAGACGATGGAGCAAGCTCCTGGAAAATGTTTGTCTATTGACTAAGAACATATACAGAGCAGTAAACATGGGCTAGATACTTCGTAAGAGAGACACAACTAACAGGAGAGTCCACAAATAGTTACAGAGAAGTTGCCTACATGGTAGGCCATTATGTGTTAGCTATCCCTGTAGTCTATAATGTGATATTTGGGTGAATCATATAACAAAGAAGCACTTTGTTAAAGAAGAAGCAGAACAGGCTCATAGAGAATGCCGCAAGGCAGAGGTGGGAAAACAGAAAGCGGAGAGCCAAAGGTAAAAAAAAAAGAAGGATAGGGTTGGCTGGATAGGGACAGCTGACGACACAGAGTGGGAAGGAGCTAGTCATGGGGAGGCAGGGGGCCTTTCCAGGAGCCATAGGGTGGACTTTTGGCCGAGGACAGGGGGGGGGTTCTGCAGGAGACAGGGGGTCCACCGGACCTGTAGTATAAGAGGGAGAGACACTAGGGAGGAGGACAGGGTTAGTGGCTGTATTGGACATCCACAGTAGACACAGGGGTATCTATCGGACTCAGGGTGGTCTGCGGGTGACAGTGGGGGCATCCACTGGACCTGGTTAGAAATACTGTACACACACAAACACACACCAATGGTGGCAGCTGCCATGCAAGGTGCTAATCTGCTCATTGGGAGCAATTTGGGGTTCAGTGTCTTCTCGCCCAAGGACACTTCGACATGTCGTCAGGAGGAGCCGGGATTCAAACCGCCGATCCTACGATCATTGGATGACCCGCTCTACCTCCTGAGCCACAGCCGCCCCAGATCCCTCCAAGACCATGAACTCACATACCCATTCGTATCATCCATATCAAGTACCTTGTGCGCGTGCCTTTGTGTGTGTGTGTGTGTGTGTTTGCACAGTACCCATGTGAGAGGTCCTCTTCCTGCTCCGGGCTAAGCCGTGTCTACCTGGGGAGCCTGGCGCGGTGACAGGAGCCGAGCCATCATCCATGTCTCTACGTTAGGTTGTGACATGCCCTGCCTGGGCGGGCGCTGGTGGGGGCGGAGGGCGGGACGGGTAGGCAGAGTGTACCGCTGCGGGGAGGACAAGGCTCCAGTCCCATGGTGATTGGCAGGAAGAGGGAGGGGCCTTTGGGTGTTCTCTCAGTTCTCTCAGTCCGCTTTGGCTGAATCTCAAAAGGGTCCCTCTGCCCTATCCCTCCTGTCATGTTTTAGTGTATGCAGTCTATTGCATGTATCTCCCACCATACCAACCGCCTATAGCTGACATGATGAATAGGTGTGAGTATTCTAGCTAGGTAAACACCTGCTACCATCTTGAACATGCTGCAGCCCATTCACATTAAGCATACATATGAAGCACTTGTTTTACTTATACTATTCAATACTTTCACTGTATTACATTTCTGAACAGCTCTTCTGTATGTGTTGTGTATGCAATGTATCTGTCATGCATTTTACTATACGTTTAATAGGTCATTGTACATTCCTATTGAGAAATGCATCAATACAGGGAATGCATTATTTCTAAGTGCAGTGAACAAAGGGAAATGAAATGATGTTTTCCGCCACGCTTAGCAGAGTGTAACACAAATACTCTGATAAACTGATATTGGAATTCTACATGTTGTGTGGTGTGTCGCGAGGAAGACATTTTGCAATATTGTACGAGATGTGCATAAATTGTCACTACTCACAGAGATTCCAATCAAAAACATCCAGGTGCAAATATTATGCTTTGCCCTGAAGACTGAAAATTTCATTTCATTTCAAACCTTTATTTAAATTCGTAGGGCAATGTCACTTTTTATGCTCACGGAAGGCAAGGTGAAACAATTACCATATTGTATCTATCTCCTGTCAGGGGGATCAGTAACAAGGGTTGGTAACTTACCATAATTCGTTTCTGTGCTATGTACATGTCTTGAGGGCGGGGGAGGGGGCAGAGCACATGCTTAGAAAATATAACTGGTAAAGAAATATTGTACATACCCAAAGGATCAATATTTACTGGCCCTTTTAGTATTTCAATGCTATGATGAAAATCAATGGATATAGAAGCCAGTGCACCACTTATTTGAAGTCTGATAAGGGGCAAGCAATCTACAGCTATAAAATGTGCCCTCACGTTGACAGTCTCAAGACTTTCACATGTTGCTAAGTGCAAGAGTTTGATCCAATGAATGCTTAAATATAATAATAATTGTTCATGTCCATAAATACCTAACACCTTCCCTAACAATCTCTCTTGTTGTCAAAAAAACGTTCCTGTCTCTGTAGTTCTAAAATTAATTCATAAGATAAATTGTCTGAGAAGCTTTTAGATTCCACTGGGGTATGGATAATATTTGTGTGCGTGTTTACTTTCATGGAATAATTTAAATGTAAGAATGCAAGATTAGTTCCTTGTGTGTGTGTGTCTGTGTAGCTGTATGTTTGCGAGTGCATTTGCATCTGTGTGTTTAGCGTCCGTTGCTTAGCCTGCTGCCATGTGCCTCGTGACCTGACCTATCCCCCAGCTGTGATCGTATCTCGCTGGATAGCACAAAGGTTCTTATCTCTGCCAAATAACACTCTCTGTTGATTAAAGCACTCTGCAGGGATCTGAACTGGCTGCACAGCCAATTACCTTCTCACAATCACCCATGATGACATTTAGCCAGCCTGCTTTCCCAAACTTGGATTAAACCTCATTCAGAGTAAACAGAAGTTTCCTCTTCTAACAATTTCTACCCAACAAAGAACTGAATATGATCATAAAACATGACTATGGTCAAAGTCAAGTCTATTTGGGATGTACTCTCAGAATCCTACAACACTACCACCTCAGGCACCATTTTCCAACCTACTCCGCCATCTTATCTTATCCTTGCTTAGTAATTTTCAATCTTATCATGAGGCATTTCACTGAAAACTGGTTAAATATGTCAAAGAACGCAAACCAATAGAAAGCATGGGATGGGATTTGACTGCGGACCTAACGGAATTAATATCCTCCCACAGTCATATCGGATAAGAATATTGAAGTCTGGCTGATGTGCATTTAGATAAAGCAAACCATTGAGCAGTCAGGCCTATATGATGCCGTTGATTCTACTATTTCAGGGGTCATTTATTTTTGTTGGATATGTCAAACTCCTTCTCCTTTTCTCTCTACTACAAAACATATATCTGTACAATTTAAATAAATGAGACGCTTAACACATGAGAGGATCTGATAAAGGAAATGAAAATGTGTCTGGACAGTTCTCAGTCAGAATGGGTGATGATAGTCTGAAGAGGAAAGCTGAGAGGCAGCAGATGCTCTCTGAAAAGAAATGGCTAATGAGACGTAAGGGAGGTACATTTGTACTGTATATAGCTATTTGTATATACCTATTTGTATTCAGCTGTTATTGCACTTTTACTTCAAAACGTTAAGCTCTGAAATGCTTGATTATAAAGGAAATGCACTTCTGAGTTTAGTAGAAGTAGTACACTTCACTACCTACAGTACGTTGAATGTACCTATTTTAAGTCGCTTTGGATACAAGTGTCTGCTAAATTATTGTAAGGGATGTCAATTTAACGTGTTAATTAGTGCAATTAATTATGCAAAAAATAATGTGCTAAAAAATGAATGAATATTGACATTATAAATGTTTTGTTTTATTATTGTTATTAACCTGGTGTGGTAAGTTTAGACCAAAAAAAAATGCTTTCTCTAATTGTATCTTAACGTATCACCTCAATCCAAAGCAAAACGTCAGCAGCATTCAGCCTAGCCCTAGCTGCTACTACTAGCAATACACTTTGCCAAACCAATCTAAAAGCAGGCAGCACATAATGAGTAAGTCTATTTCAGAAAAAATTACAAATTCAATCACATAAAAATTGGCAAATTCAATCACAAAATGGATTGCTATGGATTGCAGGCCAATTGCTATGGTAGAAGACAAGGACTTGTGTCCTCCAATGCAGCTTTCAAGCCGCCATCAAGAGGCACAATAGTTTAGAAAATCCACCAGGTCTATGATACCGAAAATAAAATGAAACCTATATTGACTTCTAAAGCCACCTTTCGTATAATTTATATTCAATGCTTTACTCATCCGCCGCAATAATGTAGTGTCTTTGAATTGAGATAGCTTCATTTGGGAGCTTTTCCCAGCAACAAAAATATGTGATTATTTGCTATTAATATGATTAATTAATCACTGATCATGTTATTAATTTGATTAAATTTTTTAATTGATTGATAGCCATAGTAATGTAATGTGTAACCAGGGGTTAAATTGGGCCGGGGCTATCCAGGGCTCAGGCTCCCAAACGTCATCCGCCGGACCTCAACCCCGGCACATCTATCAGCAACAATTCATTTATCTTTATATTTTTTCTCGGTCTTTATTGTTAAAAGAATGCAGCCATTTCATGTCCACTATTTTAATATATAATACATTTTAGTTACTGGTTTTTCAAGTTTAAAATGTTGTTGCGTCATCACTTGCACTGGCCTGGGTACTCGTCACTTTCGCTCCGCTTGTCAGTCAGTCAGTTGTCAGATTAGAAGTGCTGTACGCTCATGGCATAGGATAGGGAGCCCTCGGATTATTTTATGAGTGAGTACACCTTGGAGTTCATCTGATATTCCAAATAAATAATGTTTTCTCTAACGACACCAATATGTTAGTCTTCCAGGGTTCGCTGGCAAGCTATCAAGTTAGCTAACGTTAACCAGCTAGATATACTTTACTAGCTAAATCAAGCGGCCTAGTGATAACATGGCAATCTATCACATCAGCCACGTTAGCTAGCTACATTACCTAGGTATAGTTTACCATTAGCAACCTGGCTAAATTACTCTGTTTTGCTCCTACTCAAGGCAATGCAGAAATTATTTTTTTCCTTTCATTTATTAAGTTACATTATTTTAAAAGATTAAACAGAAATGAGACAGGGTTGAGGTAAAAGGAGAAAACTTACAGATCATGGCGTAATCTATCATACAGGTTACATGTAGGCTGAGTTTGATAACTGTACAGTGTTTTTATATATTGTAGGATTGAGTCACCAAACCCAGCAGTAGCTAGAGAGTGATGCAGCGCAAGGTGGAACAGCACAGCATAGGGTTGAGAAGCAAAGTTTTAGAATTGTATTTAATCAAGAATATTTTTATTTCAAAGATCATTAAAGGCTTGATATTTGCTATTTATGAAGCAGTTTTAAAGGAGTAGTAAAGGCAAAATGCATGTTTAGCCCTGTTTTAAGGTTACTTATGATCATATACAATGGTTCAGATCAAAACGTCGACAAAACTAGCACTTTTGAGAAAGTCTGATAATTGCTCTACCACCGTTTTGGTCATACAGTGGATGTGGGTGGGCACCGTGAAAAATCATTCAAAAAACATGTTAAACTCTCAATTTCAAAGACAAGAAACTCACCGAGGGGGTAATTGGTGTCCGTTGGTGTTCTGACATCAAATTCGCCGCAAAGTATGAATCCTGTAGGGATCATGTGATCATGTGCATTTCCCCTTTACTACTCCTTTAAGCGCCAGTGCTGCCACTGCCCGCATCCATGCGCACCCATGCCAACCCCGCTAACACAGTCCCCCCCTCCCCCCACATAACAAATCCCAATTAACCCCTGTGTGTAACCCTGCTTATACTGCTTTAACCTTGACTGACATCTGACCCCTTTTTTGTAATTCTTCTCATGCTCAGGCCTTGGCCTTTCAGGCTAATAAGACGTCTCTTGCCAGGCCATCATTATATCTACAAATTTGTTCATAACCTAGCTGTCTGTTCAAGGAAAGCTTAAATAAGAAAGAAAAAAACAGTATTATGTTTGAGCGCACAATTTCAAACCTTGCTGATCCATGATATTTATTTATCTAATTGCCGTCCTCCTGTGTGTGTCATCCCGATGAACTGAGTTGGTGCAACCCATGATTTAAGCCATGGAAGACAGTGTATAGCTTTACCTTCCTTTCCATTTCTCCCCTTTCCTACTTCTGAGGGTGAAGTCATAGGTAGCTGTGCATGCAGCAGCAGCAGCAACAACAACGGTGAGCTACTGTCTCTCTCACCAACATGCCACCACACCACCATAGTCCTGGGCCATAAGGGTGACGTATGGCGCTGGGTCCTCTAACACTCCCAAGAAAAACCTTTTACTGACCTGCCACTTCACATTACCCCTCTCACTCAGAGCCTGTTCACTCTGACAGTGCTGAACTGTGCTCACACACACTGCTTTCTGCTGAGCGCTGCTCCAAGCATTGGGGACTGCTCCTGGTGAGGATGTGGGGTGGCCATATGTTTTCCCTCTCATGACATTTCAATGAATATATATTTGAGGCTGTCTGGAGACGTAGATCAGTCAGGTTTCACCTGCGGTCAAGCGGCAAGCTCATCAATCACATGTGTGTGTGAAAGTGTGTGTGTGTGTGTGTGGTGGGGGGGGGGTAGTTCCAGTTGGAAGTCAACAAACCCTTGCTCTCTACTTCCTCTATCATCACCATCATAAAACATCTGAGGGCAACAAACAATGACACATTCAATAACCCAAACCTCTATCAATTACTAAAAAGCCATTGAATACACTTATAAATAAATAATAAATAAGAGCTCAACAAATCTGTCAAAAATCACAGGCCACACCTCAAATACTCAATACAATACAATACTATTTGCGTGAAGGCACACTTCCATGAGATATACAACCAACACATATTTACAAAGATATACAAAGCAACACATTTTACTTCTACTATTCCTGTAACTACTCAAGTTGCCAACATGTTGACGTCCTAGATGACTGGTTCTATCCAGTACTTTGAACCAATCAGCATGTGGTAATTCTATGTACATGGTATGGTACCTACTGTAACAGAGGTAGTTGGATGACCACACTACTCTAACCCTACTCCCTACATAGAGATATGTACTGGGCCCTGCAGCTAACACATCATATATATATAGCAAACTGTATTTGTTTGAGCATAATTTATTTTGTTTTAATATTCAGGAAAAAAATAATATAACTTACATAATGACAGATTCCAGCACCATTAGCACAGACAAGCACATTTTATATTTTTGTTGATGTGTACATTGCAAAATATGATGCCCTCTTAACTTACAAACATACGCTCAACTGACTTAATTTTTGGTGCTGTGACATTGTCCATTTTGAGAAATTGTTTTCATTTCCCTTTCAGACTACACAATATTTTTGTCTTTCACGATGGTCACCATGTCAGATTAGGCAATCACAGTTCCATACAGTAAAGCATTGCCGTGTCATGGCCGGGACACTGGCGACACTACACGAATGGCCGCGACCAATCATCGTATGCTGTCTTTCATGACCATGGGTGTTATTGTGTTATTGAGTTCAGGTAGTCTGTTCAAGAAATTGTCAGTCATGGAAGAATCACTGTATTCAAGCTTTATTTATACTCTACTAATAACTAATACATTATGGTGGCGAGGTGTTATGCCGAATTCTGACTCCCCTTCACTCTTTGAGTTTTGATTTATGTTTTGACTCCTAGGCTTTATCTGCCTCATTAAAACTACAGTTGATACAGTTGAAGTATTAAGTTTTCATCTGGGATTCATGACCTAAAGATGCAGGCTAACCACAATAAATGTGAGGGGAGATAAATAATATATTACATGAATGTATGCCTATTACTTGTAAACTATTATGTAGGTTCCTATATTCCAAGTGCTCTTGTAGTTTATTATCGTGGATGTTATAGCAGTAGATAGCCATAGGTTCGTATTGAGATCTGGTCATCTTAATTTTAGTGCTCAAGGTATAGTTCCGGTTGTATGTAAAAACCTAGCATATGGCTAGACCGTACGGTTGTGAAATCTGCTGAATGTCGTTGTCGAGTGCACACTACTGAGGATGATACTGTAATCAAAAATACATTTTTCGACTTTTCCAAAATGTGTGCGAGGTGAGCTCAATGTGAAATGGAGGGAGATAGTCATTGCTGCCCTCTGGTAGTCGGTCAGAAGTATTAATATCTCCTATAGTCAACGAAAGAGAAACATAATTTGTGGATCCGCCCTGTAATTCGGAACTATTCCAAAATCAGCTCCAGGGTACCTTGAACGGAATATATGTACCAAGTATGAACGTCATTGGGCTATTTGTTTTCAAGTTATGGTGTGAACATACATACAGTAAACAACCATCCACCCACACACACACAGACAGCAGTGAACACCCTGCTTGCGTGTCTTGCAGCGGCGCAAGTAAAAAAGAAGGTCATATATATATATATGACTTAATCTTCTGATGCTTAGAGGAATCCTGTAATACTGATTAGCACCATTCTAGTCCTGTCGTAAATCATCAGCATAATGAGCAGGCTCAAAGAGACAACATGGCCAGAGCCTCACCTGGATCTCCATAGAGGATGTATCTTACAATGAGTCATCAAGAGATAGTAACAAGCAAGACACGATGGAATCTGTGGACACTGAATTCTTTCCATGCCTCCAGATATCATTTGAAATCCATCCATACAAGTTGGTATGCTGTTACTCATGTTGAACTACATAAATAGACATCCAACCCTTGTTGTTGAAGCATTGACGTGTAATAATCCCTGCAGATTCCTGTCTAGTATGAGTCCCACTTCATTCAAGGATGCTTAAGGAGAGTTGATGAACAGCTCTCTGGAGCTTGAACCACAATCTCATTCAATTGATTTAAACTATTCTTTTAAGTGCATATTAATCATTGCAAGTATTAGCTTCTAATTCATCTCTCGATCATGTGAAAGTACTTCTAAAACCTAGGAAAGCTTTTGACACTGATTAAAAATACTGTCACACCCTAAAATTCATGAATGTCGACTGTGTATTAGTTGCACATCCATGCCGTATGTGCCATGGCAGTTACCGTACCGGTAGTCTGCATTTTCTAATGTAGGAGTTCTTGATGCAAATGAGCCCAGATGGAGGTTTTCTGCAAAACAATTTGTAAGAGACAAGAGAGCAGAATGCTAAACAGATTGAGTAGGGGAATCTCACATTTTCATAATTGCCCACAAGAAGCACCATACATCCATTTACACCTTAATGGACACAATTGGTTTGTACAATTTACATGTTGTCCGTGGTTACAACTTTAGTTTTCAGACCATCATTATGGTTACCATTATTATCACAATAATGGGTGTTAACTGCACAGCACACTGAGGTACAGTATTTGAACAATCACTAATGTATTCTGCCATGAATTTCATTTCAAACCTTTATTTATACTCGTAAAGCACTGAGGTTTCCCCCATTTACAGTGTTGACGAGTTCACACAAATACATAAATAACATCGGAACAAATACAATGCACAATACTACTACTACTACTACTACTACTAATAATAATAATAATAATGAATGCCTACATTACATCCGGCACTTCAAAATTCAGGAGGACTTCAAGAAGATAAGTTGGGCGTATTGGCTCTCCCTTGTTCTCTGTAAAGCGCATTGTGTTGCCTCTGGGTATGAAATGCGCTATACAAATAAAGCTTTGATTGATTGATTGATTGATTGATTGATGATTAAAAGTGACTGAGAGTGTAGCATTCCTTCACTCTAAGTCATTGGGAAAGGCAGTACTGTACAGTATAGTAGCCTATGTAATTACTATCACATAATGTATTCCATCATATGCATATTACACGTAAAGATATGCATGCCTGTTGACATATCTTCCTGCCCTTAATCTCGACATCACAACTAAAAACCTTGAAGCTCTTTACCTGAAGAAATTAGAATACATGTAGTGAAGGGAAAGGCAATTATATAAAACCACATGAACCAAATGAGAATACCAAGGGTTGCCATTTGCCCAAAGCGCTACAATGCTCAATATGTAAAATAATGAAAACAACATGCCAAAGGAAAGCAGCATGCTTATAGTATACCTTAGAAGCCTGTATTTTCTGGAAGGGTATATAAAACTAGAAAGTACATTTCCTGGAGAAAATGTGAGGTGGGCTAGCTGCTGCAGCTGTATGTAACAGAAACTGCTAGAACTACTACGGACCAGGCAATCTCCATGCACCCACCTGCGAAGACCGTGCGTCTCTAGCCCACTCAGGGGCTGAGTTGTGGGGCCCATGGCGTGGATAGTGGCGTGGTGGTGAGACTCCACTCCCTCAGGTCAGAGCCAGGCGTGAACAGTGTAGGCCGCATCGGGCTATTCACCTGCCTTCACCAGTGAAGACCGTGTGTCTCCAGCCCACTCAAGGGCTGAGTTGTGGTGTCCGTAGCATGTTCAGTGGCGTGGTGGCGAGACTCCGCCCCCTTGGGTCAGAGCCGGTCGTGGACAGTGTAGGCCATGCCAGGCTACCCACCTGCCTTCACCAGTGAAGACCGTGTGTCTCTAGTCACCTCAGAGGCTGTGTTGTGAGGTGCGTGGCGTGGATAGTGGCGTGATGGCGAGACTCCGCCCCCTCCGGTCAGAGGTTGTGGGGGGCAGGTCAGTGATTGCCAGGCCATCCCCATGCACCCCCATGTGTCTATAGCCCACAGTTTTATGTTTTTATTGTAGGCCTGCATGTAAATTGATTTTGGTCTGAGTCAAATCCCCTTTACATTATCACAACCCTCGTGTCACCCTCAAAACATTTCTATTCAACTTGATGAAGTCATTGAATTTTGTGGTCATACGCTAACTACATTTCTACCTGCGATTCTTGTTTGTGATTACTCCAAAAGTATTTACTCAAGAATGACAACTCGCATTTCTCCACCTCACAACTCTTTCCATATTAATGAAGCAAATCTAATTTCAAAGAACACTGCACCGAGATGGATGATTAATGTGTTGCAGCTTTTAACTGAGGAATCAGACTATTATTTTCAAACAAATCAATTAATACAAACCCGTCTCTGTTGGACTAGAGCCTTGCCTCCTACCAGACCCGATCAAATGATTGGCTTGTTTTCAGGGTTCCTCGAGTGCATTCTGAACTTGAAAGGACTGTTTTTTTTCCCCATGACGCTCCTTATACTTGGAATACCTTACAACAGACTCTAAAGCTTGAGACACTTCCTCCAGTCACAGAGTTTAAATCCATGGCTCTAGACCTATGTCCTTCGACCTGTAACTGTTTTAATTATTATTTTTGTATATTGCATTTGTTTTGTTGATATTTATGTCTCTGTGTAAACGCATCAGTACTGTAAATTAGGGAAACCTCAGTGCTTCCCGAGTAAAGGTTTGAAACCTGGAACCTGATAGGCTTGATAACCTATACATAAAAATATAATAAAAACCAAAATAATTATAAGGCTACTTGTGCAGATAAGCATGTCCCGATGAAATCATGAACACATATTTTGTTTTCTAGTGAACGTTAGGGTTGGTTGATCTGTCTGTGCTCGTTTATTGGCCGTTCTTCAGGTAACCTCCTGTTTCACGTCACAACATTATGAACTGTGGGTAATTACCTGCAGAAGTGCTGACTTATGGTAAGGGGGCATACAAGGCTCAAAATGTCTGCCAGAAAGCCCTTATGAACTTGACAATTTGACAATGGGACAGCCCTAAGCCCTCACACACTTCCTGTAGCGGGAACAAACCTCAAAGTCTATGAGTCCATAGGGTGGACATTGGGACTTGGCCCACGCTATTTATCATGTCTAGCAAACTTGCTAGTGGTGTGGTTTTCATCAAACTTGCTTGCTGTGACATAGCACACAATTGTTCATTTTTCAGGCAAGCGCAACCAAACTTATGCAAGGAAAGAAAAGCAAATAATTTATTCAACTATTATTTAGAGAGGGAGTCATTCTCTGATGGCAACCAACTCAGGATTCTTTTTAAGATTCAAGATTATTTATTCGTTACATGTAATGTACTATGTACAGTCAGTGAAATGTTGCTGCCGGCTCCAAGATCAGCTAATCTTTGTAGCATACACCAACTCTTTGGTCCCGTGCTGGTTTTGGCAGACCGTCGGGTTTGTGTGTCAGGACCTTAAGAGTTAGTGTAATACAAAGCACTGTGCTTGGCTTGTGTCCAGCCTTGGAGGCACTGGTCTTATCAAATGTAAGTGTGAAGACATACAACCACGGAGACTGCCCTGTGTAATAAGGACACCCCTCCACTTGTATCCTGCATGTTGCCCTCAGGCTGCTAGGCTGCCCTCTTGGTCTAATGGCTAACACTTGGACTGAATGGCCTACAGACTGGGGCTCATTCCCAATCAAGTACACACTGAAAGCACATGTTTGTGCAACCCACACATTATTAAGTGAACATGTCCCTTATTAAATAAATATGCTAATCTCTGCTAATATTCCCTCTCAGACAATTATTACCTTCAGTTCAGTTGTGTCTCTCCAAGGAAACTATCAGATGCTCTGGCTGTGATACGTTTAAATCAGCCCAGCTCATCCCAATAGCTATGCTTCCTAGATTATGCTAATACAAGATTGTTTTTCAAAGAGTAAGAGGCAAGAATGCCTCAACTTATTGATCATTTTCTACAGGAAACTTTGAGCAAGATATGTGTCTCTGCCAATCCATGAATGTCTAGCGTCTCAGAGACTTATGAAATGGATACGGATTTATACAGTTATTACCGGGTCAGAGTCAATATCTCTACAAACTGTTGAAACCAATACTTTCACAATGCTGCATACTAACATGCAGTACAATACTGAATAGGCTGCTGACCTGTAGTGCTATATTGGAAAAGATATTGCTCTCCACCCAATCATGATGGCCAGTTATATATGAGAATCTGCAGCTTTCCTTCAATGTGCTACAAACAGCTCTCACCAATCTCAAACTAGTTCTTAATTCTAGCAAAACTAAGTTGATGCTGTTCTCTAGAGCCAGGGCTGTTGACTATGATAAACTCCACTTAACTGCAGCAGACGGGTCAAGTATTGAGAGAGTCACTAAATATAAATACCTTGGTTTATGGCTGGACGATAAACTCTCTTACAAGTCTCATGTGGATAATCTAGCATCCAAGCTACAGCAGAAAATTGGCTTCCTGTATAGGTTCTTGTTTCCCTATGTTTAGTAGGAAGAGAATAGTCCAAGCTGTCTTTATGTCAGTATTAGACTATGGCGACACAATTTATAGACATGCCCCAGTGTCAACCTTGAAACCACTAGACTCTGTTTACCATTCAGCCCTAAGATGTATTACAGGTGATAGATATGACACCCACCATTATATTCTGTATGATAAGGTGGGCTGGTCATCTCTCACATCAAGACGAAACTATCACTGGCATCTGCTTATTTTTACTGTGGGTAATTCCCTGCAGAAGTGAGATATATCAATACCACAACCAACTTTACCACAGGATCTTTTGAAGTGTCAAGCTCTGTAAGCTCTGGGACATTTTTTTTTGTATAGAAAAATCAAGTTATATTTGTTTGTGAAATGCATTCCATGCATGTCACAATGTCAAATATTGTACAATATATTATAGGCTTCATATTCTCATTAGGCTAGAAAATAAGTTTAATTGACAAGTTGTCTAGTTTGTAAAGTGCAGAGAAAGCATGATCTCAATTAGGAAGAAATGATGCTAAAATAAGTTATCAGTTGTACATCATAATGTAATTCTGTAATTCTTACTGTTGTAGAAGCAGTCATTCTTGCTGTTAAGTTGAAGGGTAATTCTGGTAATTCGGGCTAATGTTGAAACATTATTAAATCATAAAAAATATTTTTAAACACTCATTTTGTTACAGTTTATGGCTTGTAATTTTAATCAATGTTGAAGACTTCTGAAGGTAATTGCAGCTAATGACTTCTGCCCAATTAGCTTCAGGAGTGCACCAAATCACAGAGAAGTACAGGTTAAGAGGAATACAGTTACGATGCCTCTCAACCACACTGAGCTATGTCAATTGATCTGATGAGATGAATATTACCTATAAATAATAACATATATACATGTTATGAATCTAGTTCACATGCCTTATTATAACTACATCAATGGAACACTAATCCTCCAGAGTAGATAAGTGAACAAAAGCCCAGGATGCAGCAACAAGCTAGAGAATCAGGACCCAACAACGTTGCTCGTTTGTCTTTGTCTTTTTTTTTCCGTCCCCCACTGTCTTGACCATATGACCATCTTTACCTGACGGCTTGTGTGTTTCTCCCCTCTATGGGCTCATTTTGTCAACGTGACGACTGTCATGTTTGACAGACTCCAGGTGATGCCATCCACACACGTGTATGCCAACCTTGTCATGACCTTATTAACACGCTGGGATGTAATCATTACAAGCACCACGCAACATCGGCCAACCTGATGCCAGTGAGATCCTCTTCTTGAGGGTATTCTGTTAGTTTTACAGTCTAGGACCCAAAAGCAGACACGAGACAGGTGCAGGGGAGCCGTGACAGTATTATATCTTTCATCTGTGTGTATGAGTGAAAGTGCCCCTCAATACAACACATTGACATTCTGGGCTTGAAATTGCTGGAGCAAAATTGGTCAGATTGGAGAAAAATGCCATACTAGAGGAGAAAGCTCAAAGTGATACCACAACACTTAACCTTAAACTTCACTTTTTGGCACCACTCCAGGGAAATCATGAATTTATGAGCAGAGTATTAAGGAAGCCCCAGCAAGTTTGGGTCTTCTCTCCCCTAACATATACACACACACACACACAAGTGTGAAATGAGAGCAGTGCCAGGGCAGGAGAGGTTTGTCTGAGTTGGTGTGGTGGTCTATTGAAGTGTGAGATAGTTTTGATGCAGAGCAAAGGAGGTGGGGGGGGGGGGGGGTTGGCAGGTATAGTCCCCCCTCACCTACTACCGTATCACCCCCTGGACTCCCTGAGATCAGTGGTTCAGACGTGAGCCCTGATGCTGGGATCTGGGGCTCGTGCTCATCCATCTCTGATAGGCATGCCATTTAATTCCCAGACTTTGTTGCTGTGCATCCTGCTGGCTCTCCATCTCCCTCCCCAGGGAGAGGGGATAAGTATCTTAAATGCTTTGACTTACTGTATCCCCACACAGGAATCGTGTGGAAGCATAAAGTATGTGTGCTATTTTGTGTGTACGATATGCCTGTGTACATGGCAGTCGGTGTATATTGTAGTGATTTTGGTTGTATGTCTGTGTGTGTGTGTGTGTGTGTGTGTGTGTGTGTGTGTGTGTGTGTGTGTGTGCGTGCATGCATGCATGTGTGTGTGTTGGGAGGTGTAGATAAGTTTGTGTGTATGTGTGTGTGTGTGTCAGTGACCACCTGTGCACAGTAGATATAATAATGTATGTGCACACACTGGGGGATGTTAGTGTGTGATTCCAATTTCTGGTTGTGTGTGAGTGGCATGCATGAATGAACAGTGCATGCTCTACTTGTTTGTAAAAACACTAGACAGACATTAACAGCTTACCTGCCATATATATGTTGCATTGCATCTTTTTTCCAGATCATGAACATCAGCATCGCCCCAACTAAGTGGGAGTATAGGCTATGAGGAGATAAGTGAGGTCATGGAAGGAACCAGCATCGTGTGATTGTGTGTGCATGCGTGAGGTCATGGAAGGAACCAGCATCGTGTGATTGTGTGTGCATGCGTTAGGTCATGGAAGGAACCAGCATCGTGTGATTGTGTGTGCATGCGCCTGTACTGTATTATGCTACAACAAAGTTCTTGTTCTGAGATTATTTCTAAAATGGAGAGATGAAATGATAGATTGCAGAGGATGGGGGACTGTGCCTGCATTTCTCTGTGTGTGTGTGTGTGTGTGTGTGTGTGCTATGCGTGCATGTGCGCCAACATGCCCGTATGTGTGTCGATTCTATGGGTATTGCCAGTGCCTTCACATTCCGATTAGCTGACTGCTGACTCTGGCCTCTGAGATGAGTATTCACTGCTGCAGTCAGCCTGCATGCCTCTGCAACACCTGGCACTGCGGGACTGGGACAAATCTGCTATTGGCATGTCCTCCATTAATACAGAGAGGAGGGAGGGAGGGAGGGAGGGTTGGAGGGAGGGAGAGAGGGAGGGAGGGAGGGAGAGAGGGAGGGGACCCTGTCACAGCTCTCGGTGCTCCCATAGCCTTTGTCATCTGTTTTCTTCTCTGCTCATGTTGTAATAGCAAATGACCTTGAGGTTTCACTAAGGAGGTTGAGAGAGACGGTGAGAGACAGACAGACATAGACAAAGAGGTGGAGACAGATTTAGAGAGGGGGAGACACTGAGTGATAGCAAGGGGAATAAAATGGGAAGGAGAGAGAAAGAAAGGGAGGGAGAGAGAGAAAGAGAGGCAGAACACAACACCACAACACAAAGCTCTGTGTTTGGGATTTACAGTCAAGGTCTATAGATTAATCAGCGTATATTTAGTGCCAGTGGACAGACTGTAGCTCAGGTGAAGCCCTAGTATCTAACATGCAAAATCAATATTCCTTACTTCAATACCTCCACACAGGTGGGTGTCATGACAACCATTAGGACCTGATAAGATAAGACAACTAGAATGTAGCACTAAACACAAAACATGATGGGGATAGGAAATAAGCCAACAGCTGGGGCTATCGCAATTGGCATAATAGTGCCACCTTATTAAGGCAATCATTAAGTTGCTAATCAGGTTACGATCTGCAATTTAACATGAGGATAATTTGTCAACACTTCTTAACCCTGGAAAACCCGGATATATTTCTACTTGCAAAAAAAATTAAACCTTTCAGATGGTGTTGTAGGAGTTCTTTGGAGAAAAAAAAGGTTTTATGGAAATATAACAATGTTGGGTGAATCGGGTAACATAATTTCTTATAGGCCATTTTTACTCATTGTCAGAATAACATGGCAAATGTTTATACTAAAACAATTAAAGGGTTCATTTATATGGTTATGGTTTAGTGTTTATTATAAAATATTATTATTTTTACATTATGAATTTTACATGATCTCTGCTATTGGCTTATTAAGAGGTCGACAGATAGAGCAGCTAACTGGAGGAGACAAGATGGCCGAGAGGAAATATCTCATTGGATATTGGGTGACAAATGAGACCGGCCGGACTACCACTAATGAATAACTACAACGTTAGCATAAATGTTGACATTAGCACCTGGCTAATACCTTTTGTTTGCGCAAAACAATGGATTGCAGCTCAAAACCATGCCAAAAAAAGTGCTGCAAAGCCTGCCGATACAACTCTCACTTTGTAAAAAGAGGCCTGGGAAATCAAAATGCAACATCACAACCAATCACAATCTGTGGGGAAACATAAGTGCGTAAAGCTGGTATTGGTTAATATAGCCTAGATAAATGAACATAAATGCAAATACAGTATTACATGTCATACCTTTAAAATGAGATTGCACACTTCGAGTTGAAGGCCCTTTGAAGGAATGCATTTAAAAAAAATAATCAAACCAACCATTTTGGTCAGTTACTTGGTTCAGAATAACTGTAAACTCTATTCTAGTACTAAGGATTCAATCCAGTTCAATATGGGTCATAAGTCATTTTTTTCACAGATATGTATGAATGACTGATTCCTACAGTACAACACACACACGAACAGGACCAGTAGACACGGTGGCAGACTTGCCCTGCTCCTCACATCTCTATGGACCGGGGCATGGATTGTGACAGAGCAGGCTTTGTGGGGGAAATTGTCTGTTATCCTAATCCTATTTCATGCCAGCTCCTCATTCCTGCTCACTGGAATATCTGAGAACTTATACAAAGAGCTTTAGAGAGGGAATGGCACAATTTGAATTCAGACTCTGTAAAGTCTGTCGGTGTGTGAATGGGGCACAGTCCGGGCCTCAGGTCAGCCATACATTATTACCATATACATTATTACCATATACATTATTACCAAATACGCTATTACCATATACATTATTACCATATACATTATTACCATATACGTTATTACCATATACGTTATGCTCCTAACTTTCCAGTCATCCAAATGTTTTACTGTACTTGTACACTGCTCATGAAGATGAATGTGTGAGACTGGACTAGATGAATGGGTGAGACTGGACTAGATGAATGTGTGAGACTGGACTAGATGAATGGGTGGATATGACTGAATGAGAGAGAAATGTGTACAGTATATTTGAAGTACAATGCAACTTAGATCAACGCAGTGAACATATAAGAATTGAGGATATGTCATACATTTAGAAGAATGGGCAAATACATTTATTTGAGGGTATGGCTTTTGGGTATGAGGGTATGTACTTTGACAGCCTGTCGTATATTACATTATACAACTTGAGCGGGTGTATGTGTTAGCTTTGAAAATCTCTTCTACTGTACATGTAGAAGAGATGAATGGCTGAACGTAGTGGCTCTGTAGTCATTTGTCTTCAACTGCTATTAAGTGTGTGGTCTGATGGAGACTGAGGAGAATGAATGTATGAAGCAGAGCGCCCAGAGCCAAACTGCAGATGTTACTTCCCATCACTCAACCTGGAGTGAAACAGTCTTGCTTAATTATACATACCAGCACAGTGTAGGCTACACACGCACGCACGCACACACACACACACACACACACACACACACACACACACACACACACACAGGCAGAGAGGCAGAGGCAGAGAACAGATTGAGTTGTTGGCAACATTTTATTTTATTTTTTCAGTTGTTGGCAACATTTTATATATATATATATATTAAGGCTGTCTTTTTGAAAGGATTATAGGCTGAGTATAGTTTAAATTTAATTTCTAAATCATTTGTTGGTAAAGTATTACTTTTAGGTTATTGGTTATTAAAGGAGTAGTAAAGGGAAAATGCATGTTTAGCCCTGTTTTAAGGTTACTTATGATCATATACAATGGTTCAGATCAAAACGTTGACAAAACTAGCACTTTTGAGAAAGTCTGATAATTGCTCTACCACCGTTTTGGTCATACAATGGATGTGGGTGGGCACCTTGAAAAAACATGTTAAACTCTCGATTTCAAAGATAAATATATGATATATATTTTTGTATTTATTTTTCTGTTTCTCTATGTTCTTTTTCAAATTAACCTCTCCATAGACATTTACTTGTGTACTTCCTGTGCTTGGACTGTCTCTGTCTGTAGCAGTTTCATGACTGGAACTACTATGAGCCTCTTCACTCCCTTCACTCTCTGTTTCTAACTGGCTAGGATCTTGTAGACATTAAGAACAGAACAGTGTATTCTTAAAGGACAATGCTCGTTTTTGACAACCTGGACCTTATTAACGACACATTATAAGACGTTTGACTCACCAAGATCACTTTGGTGTAGTTCGGAGGCATGTAGAAGAAATTTAAAATCCAGCGCGAGCCAGTATATCCATGTAATGGCGGCTGACGGGGCACCGAGAATGCAGTTTCTAAAAATCTATTTTCTGCCGCGAAACGGTTGTTTTCATCAATCTGTCTTTATGAATCGCTAGTTGTGCTTACATAGAGCGTAGGCCTGTTGTGGTTTTTGACATGCCTCTGTAATATGATCTTTAGAAACGTCTTTAGACACGAAATAGCTTCCTCACTTGCTCCAGCACGCATGCGCACAGCTGCTTTATGAACAAAACTGCTGCTTTATGAACAACAGCTGCTTTATGAACAAAACTGAGATAATATTAATTATGAATAAATAAATTGATGTATTTATATTTTAATCCCTCTCTTCTCTCCAAAAACTGAGGACTGTCCTCCCCTGCCTCAATGGACGAGCCTCCACTGATGTCTACAAACACATCAACAATGGCATACTTATATTTACATCAGATGACAGATGATCAAGTGTGATCTCACAGGCTCTTGGATTCCGGACCCTAATTTTTGTAAAACAAATAATTACCAATTTCATACATCAATAGCCATTGTTGTTCACTCATACAGTATGTCATTACTACGTTCATACAATCATGAAGCACTCTCATATCGTTATCATTAATTGCATCGGCAATTATATCATTATCATATCACATTTACATCATGTATTTTCAAATGTACAGTATGTTGTCCTTTTGTGTATATGTTTGTGTGTGCATGTCAGTGTGTAGGTGTGTATGCGGGAGTCCAAAAAGAAGGTCTCCATCAAAAAACCAGTGGAAAAATCTAAAAACGCTTTAGATACAGACACAAACACGTCATATGGAAAAGGAGTTGGAAAACTATAACCTTCCTCCAAGACCCAGTCAATCTAAGGAGAAAAGTGAATCGGGAGGCACACGCAAATCAAAAAAGAAGAAAAGAGGGAAGAGAAAAAGTGTCAGGAAGATGTTTCCGGTGGTGATTAGTGGCGCTCATATGAATTACAAGCCCTGGCAGGCTAGTGATATGGCTGCGATCTTGGACAAACTGCCAATTCTCCAAGACGGCGCCCATCCTTGGACGACGAAGATTGATCAGATATCACAAGGCATCTCACTCGCTATGGGTGATATTAAGAGGATCCTGTCTTCAGTAGAAGGAGTGCAACCAATGGAAGAAATCCTGGAGAAGGCTGGAATGAGAAGATATGTTCATACAGCGATTTATGATGCTGAACTCTTTGCAGCCCATAGAGGATGTTTGTGGAGGACACTGAATGAAATGTTCCCCACCAATGTACACCCAGACAATATCATTTTTGATGCCTTAGGTGAAGCTGAGAACCCCAGGGCGTATGTGGCACGAGCCTATCAACAGTGGAGAGATTTCATGGGAAACGATCCTGAGGAGAACCAGTTGGAGCGCGCTGTGCTGCGACAGAAGCTCCAGGAAAGCTCAATCTGTGTGTAAATTTGCGGAAGTGGTTGGCCTGGGATCGATGGCGAAGAACATCTACATTGATCATATTGTACATCAAGTGGAGCATTACCGGAAGAAGGGACGTGTTTTGAAGGAACAAGATGCAGAGATGAAGAAGAAACTCTCACAAACCCAGATATTGGATGGAATAATGGAAAGTACTGGAGAAGAAACAAGCTGTTGTTTTGCAGAATGAACAATCACAGATTCAACAACAATCAATGATGTAATCTTCACTCCCGTTCCCTGTTTTCCAACAGCCTCAGACATGGAGAGGTGTGGAAGAGGCTTATTATTTATTCTGAAGAATTCAAAGCCAATTCGAAAAAAAAAAGGGGGTGGTGAAGAGGAAGTCGAGCATGTTATTGGACAGATGCCATCAGCTCCAAGCATTGTCAAGAGTCATGTCATCAGAGGATGATGAGTTACAAGCTCAACCTAGAGGGTTAAGACCAGCCAGGATGAAGAAAAAACCCTGATGGCAGGAGGACTATGTCACCAAGTCCACATGTGTGTCTTCACTGTCAGGAGGTGCAATGGGAAAATCTAGAAATTAAGAAGGAATTCTGGTCTATCCCTGTTTGGATGAGTCACCGAGATCAATCACAGAAAGAAGATGAATGGAGAGTAAAGTTGAAAGTGGAAATGGCTATTCATAGCATGAAGAAAAGACAGCTGAACTCCATTGAAGCTGAGTAGAGGAGTACAGTCTTACTATCGTGACTGTATAGGCACAGCGCCTATTAACATCAAGGGGATAAAGAACAGAGTGGGACTGATGATGATGACAGTCCCCCAGATCGACGTGTGCAGTTGAAGGAAAGGAGAAGTCAAGCAGGAAGTGAACATGGCTAGAAGGTCAAGGTAGGATATGTGCTGTAGAAATATAATGCCTGATGGACAGTGATGCAGGAGTCTACAGGTGCATGAAGAAAGTAAACAACAAGGAATCAGTGACAGTGACAACGATAACCTTGAAGGTGCAGAAGAACAGAGAGTTGAACCCCATTGTACAAACCACTACAAGAGGGTTGACGGAAGATGTCTGGAATGAAGAATGGAGAACATGAATCAATTAAGTGGCGTCAACGATCCACAACACAAGTATTTCTTACGTTTCCAGAATACATTTTTGAGAAGAGGGATAACGGTGATAACCTACGATGTCACCTCTAAGCCTGAGTTCATTCCTGAAGTTGAAGTGATAAGGAATATTTCTATTACATCTGTGACATTTTGGAGAAACATTTGTGTCCAGAAGATTATTATAGAAGCAAGTTAGTTGAATATGGACTCTGGAGTATGAACCATCTTTTTGTACAGATAGAGAAATGTCATATTGTGTTGTATGGTTATTGATGTTTTGATGTTTAGTTATTGTGTTCCTGTTTAGAAAGAATGTGTGATGCGAAATATTATTATAGTATATATAATATTATATATATTATTATAGTATATATAATATTATATATATGAGTAGTACTCATTTCATTAGAATAATGAAATACCTTGAAGGGTTAGGGTTAGGGTTACTGAACTGTGTTATTTCAAGTCTCAACAGAGGTCTTTGCCCCTGAGTCAGCATTCATTTGACCTAAAGTTCACCTCTGAAGTCAGTAGCCTACAGTTTGTAACGCGATCCTAGGAGGACACAGGAAGAACTCAAGCAGCCCCACTGTCCGAGGAAGGGGGGCAAGAGCTCAGCTGATGCAAAGACCAGCTGACACCCTGACCAGTCAGAATACTAGTTCAACCGTTTGTGACCATAACTGGAGTTTATGAGCATTGTTTGTATGCAAATTTGTTTGTCATGTGATTCCTGGCCTGAAGCCAGGATATAAGCTCGGCGCCTCCCAAGAGAAACCCTGTGTAGGCATGTTTAATAAAGTGATGATTCGACATATTTGGCCTCCTTGAAGTTCTGTTCCACAAGAAGATTGTGCATTTGAAATACACTGCACTACTTATTGAAATTCCATTAATCCAAGTTCCAGCATCCAAATGGCATCATCCAATACAACTTAATTTGACTTTTATGTGTCGATCATCCATTATCCATTGTTCCACGCCCGGGAGAAATGTTAGGAGCCTGACTTAAATAATGCACCTCTCTCACTTTGTAGTCATTGCAAAACAAAACAAACAAACAAACCAAAAAAACAATCAAAAACAAAAATATATATGTGTGTGTGTGTGTATATATATATATATATATATATATATATATATATATATATTGTTCTATGTCCATAAGCAAAATATAATCCATAAACAGGAAATTGATCCATACCTCTTTGACCTCCCTCTCACGTCATCAGGAATGCAACTCAAAAGGACATTAGGCAAACGAAACAAAAACAATTATAATACAAAACTATCAATCATGAACAACCAAGGCCATACCTGAAAACACAAGCATATGTATGTATGTAACATATGCAATAATAATTCAATGAAAACGGCTATAATAAAAACAATAAGACAACATGTATGAACTTTTGGTCTAATTATAGATGGGGAAGAACTTAGCTGTACCCTGTACCCTCCTCCTCAATCAACAGGAATCAGCAGCTGCTTGCTAAACACAAAACGGGACAGAGCAGAGAAATCCCCCATGTGGTGTAGATTCAACACAGCAGTCTGGGATTCCATCAGTGTTTTGATACTGTTATCTTCTGCTTTCACATGCTTCCTGCCTTCCCTGAGATTGCTGGCTCATCACCAGTATGGATCATGATCTTACACTGGCTCTACCAAGGGGAATAGAGTGCTCGCTACACAATCTCTGTAACACCAATTTGGATCAGTTTGTGTAGCAGATTTCAAACAATCGATCTAGGATTGTTGGATGCTGGATTGGCTTACTGCACGGGTCTTACTGTATGATTGAAAACTGGACGAGGATGATTCTGACGCAGGCTGCCAACTGTCGTCTGGAAGCCAGACGAGTGCTATCTTGATCTTTTGATTGTTTATTCAATCCGAGGCAACAATTAGTCCTTCTGAACAAGCACAATATGGAGGGTGTCCACTCACTGCTGTCTGCTGACGGAGCCAATGAAAGATGACAAAACAAATGATTTTTGTCATTGTGATATTTCTTTCTTTCTTTCTTTCTTTCTTTCTTTCTTTCTTTCTTTCTTTCTTTCTTTCTTTCTTTCTTTCTTCTTTTCTTTATTATTCTCCTCAGTTTTGATTTGATTTGATCTGATTCGTACAATGTAAGTATCTAAGTTGTGTGACTTACCGTTTTTGAGGTATGACGATTTGTTCGGCAACTGCACTCCCCATTGAAACGATGGTTACGTATTGTAACCCTAGTTCTATGAGTGGAGCGGAGCCCCATAGGGCTAGCTCCTATTGGCTAGCGAAACCACCCTAGCCACATTGACTGAAGAAAAAAACAAACACGCACCTGTGTCCAACCAGGTCCGGTGCACCACTGTATAAGCGGGCTACGCCCGCACATCTGCTCCTAACCGAAATTTTCAGCGAGCAGACTGCGGGGTCAGCAAGTCTGTTCCCTGTGGGGCTCCGGTCCACTCATAGAACTAGGGTTACAATACATAACCATCGTTCTATTTCGTGGAGCTCCGCCCCACAGGGCTAGCTCCTATTGGCATAAGCGGAGCTACACGACCGCACCATACACTCTTGCTGGCCCCAGTAAAGGAATGGCCAGTCAGGACACGAGCCAGGGCTCCAAGGCGAGACCATACTAACAGTTGATCCGACCCAAGCACTGGCCCCACCCCGCCACACTCGGTCTATCACAGCCGAGGGCAAGGAGAGGTACGTGAGGCGAGAGCTGGACCAAAGCGGATACTCCGTAACAACGAAATAGAACATATGGTGCCACACTAACTTTTGAGCTGCTAATTTTGCATTTTTACCCTTTTTCTAACTTGTCGCCATGCCTACAGTGTTTAAGCTATACAGACATATTATACATAGAAATGTTCTGCAAGTTCTCAGGATTCCTATGGTGTCAATATATAAGCTGTAACATTTATAGTTTTCGCGATAGAGGTGTCTGAATCGGACCATGTCTAGGATCAGAGTGTCAGTTGGAATTAGAGTGGTGGCAGCTGTTGCTTTTTTGAATTTTGTGTGCATGTGCAGCCTCTCTTAAAGGTACAGGCACCCTTTTATAACTAATGGGGTAGCACAGAACTCAGCCAAAGTGGAATAGAGACACAAGATCTTCACTGGTGGGGGCCGGTGGGTAGCCCGGAGAGGAGTACACCGTCCCTGACTGGCTATGGCCAAAAGGGGCGGAGCCTCGCCACTATGCCACTACGCCACTATTCAGGGCACAGAACCCACTTTCCAGCCCCTGAGTGGGCTAGAGACACACAGTCTTCAATGGTGGATGCATGGAAATTGCCCAGAGGTCACTGTACTGTCCCCGACTAGCTGTGACCCAAGGGGGCTTAACCTAACCAGCACGCCACTATCCACGCCACGGGCCCCACAACTCAGCCCCTGAGTGGGCTAGAGACACACGGTCTTCGCCGGTGGGTGCATGGAGATTGCCGTAGCTGTTACATACAGCTGCGGCAGCTAGCCCACCTCACATTTTCTCCAGGAAATATACTTTCTAGTTCATCCCTCAAAGTTATGAAAGTTCCACACAGGCTGTAGTTGTTTAAAGATGAAAATAGCATAAGACCTTGCTATTATCTTTTTCAAACAAAATTGACTTTGAAAGAACATTCAAGTTCATCCAATGCCTTTACCAGAAGTGTACCCGGACACTATTTTCAACAATGATGTTAACCCAATATAAGCCCATGTAATAAAGGCCCCATGCTGTGTTTGCTGTTTAT
This sequence comes from Borostomias antarcticus, assembly GCF_949987555.1. Taxonomy (NCBI): domain Eukaryota; kingdom Metazoa; phylum Chordata; class Actinopteri; order Stomiiformes; family Stomiidae; genus Borostomias; species Borostomias antarcticus. The sequence goes on along the minus strand of NC_140247.1, from coordinate 26,269,464 downwards.
TTCGCCATAGACTGTAGAAAACAATATAGTTAATTTAGTATTGGTTATTTTCCATCTGTGGTACTACTGCAGTCCAATGGTGACAGCTGACACATAATGAAGGTAAAATGAATAGCTGTCTAGTGTGTTGGACGATATTGCAATATTGAGTGGAATATTCCTTGGCCTGAAGAGAGAGTTGTTTAGTGAGTGCATGGGCGTAAAACCAGCATCCATATTGATAACCCCAAAGGCATTCTACAAAACAATTTTGTATTGACAAACTTCAAACTAAAAATCAGTGTGATGTCTGTTATTTTCTATTGGCATGAGGGCAAAAGGATAAACAAACTTTTTTTCTTTTTTTTCAGTCCTCTCAGTATTATGGTTCAGATTTACCCTCACCACAGCTAAGATTAAAAAAAGGAAAATGTGAGATGAAGGAAATAAACAACAAAGCACACAAGGGGAGATGTTACTGAAGCCTTTCTAAAAAGCTGTGGACAGAAGATGATGAAAAAAGACATCTCACAACACAGAGCAAATAATAAGTCCACTGGCGTCTGAGTGTCAAAGTGACAGAGGGCTAGTTCCTAAGGGAAAGGCCATAATGTTTTTTTTTGCCATGCATCTTCTCTCCTCCTCTACCACCGACAATGCCACACCTCTCCAGAGCCTTGTGTCTGCCCCTGTATCCAGCCACTGTCATACCTCCCCTGCACCTTTTATTCACCTGGTAACAATCGAGATATCTCTGGGAATTTGGGAGGGTTTGATCTAATCTAGCATGCTCTCCTCCGTCACAGAGGTCCTCGAGGGGCATGGAGGAGTTGATCTGTCGGAGCATTCATCAGTCACATGTGTGAAACCTTTGTTTAGCAGCCCCACTCCTCCAAGGGCCTCAGCAAGTCCCACAGCGAAGGAAAACAGACAAGAGTGAGACAGAGACGGAGTGAGAGAAGGGATGAAAGATGGGCAGGAGCCAGAGACAGAGAGAAAGAGAGAGACAGGAACAGAAAGAAAGAGATAGGTTTGATAGGTGTCTACAGTCTCCCCCATGAGATAAGCCCATGTACGTGCTTCTCACCATCTATCCTACTGCAGCAATACAATAAACGCCTTGCATGGTCGGAAGTGATAGCGTAATAGGGCAGGGAATCTCTTGGGTGTGCGTTTGGGTGCTCAGATGATAGTTATTGTGTTGTGTTTTGAGCCATTCTGGTGTATAGTTGGGAGGTGTGCAGAGAATAGAGGTGACAGGATAAGAGTACAGGGTCATAGTCAATTTAATAACAACTGCTATGGTATGTGTTTATTATTGTATGTTATGTTATGTTATTTTGTTATTTTATGTTATTTTTATTTATAATGCACCCCGCAACCAACTGTTACATCAGCCCGGGGCGCATTGTACAATGGACCAGCCTGGCACCAATAACATTGCGTAGAAATGTTCCGAAAGAGAATACACACAACAGACATGAACTTTAGGATGGTGGCTGTAAAGTAACAAAAAGTGATTTACTAACACTCTTTTAAGTTGCTATGAGGAATCTAGTCTAACTCCTCTCCTTCTCACCTTGTATGTCTGTCAATCTCTTCAGCCTGGATGTATCATCTTCGCCAAATGAAACCACATGCTGCTTCATTTTATCCACTTCATTTTATCCTCATCGATTACCTGTCCTGGCAGTTTAGATCAGGTTGAACAGGTTTTTCAGATAGGTAGCATTTTGTGAAGAGTGGCGTGGGAACATGTTATCTGCTGCTTCTTTCCAAGCCATTTTGTAGCTATGAAATATTAATGGAGGTCCTTTGGTATTGGTGCGTCTCACTGTCATCTATCTATTCACTATCATTCATTTGACCTACAGCCTGTGCCAGTGGAGGAGGGAATCAAGTGGAGGAGGCGTTCTGTACTGAGAGCCTCAAGGGCAGGAAACATAATGTCTCTCTCTCTGCTAATGTCCATCTTAAAGTGTGTGCATGTGTGTGTGTGTGTGTGTGTGTGGGGGGGGGGGGTCAGCAGTTTGTTTATTGTAAGTGAGTTAATAACCTCATCAATGAGGAGCAACGGAGCATGCATTCCCATCTGAAGGATGAGAATAAACCCTGCGAATGTTAGGAGGAAACCAACACATGCACTGACACCCGGCACCCCAGCAATAAAAACAGTCATTTAGTGGAAAAGCTTGTCGTAATTAAAAGTAAAAAGACCACTTAAATTGAGAAATAAGGAGCACAATTGGTGAAGGGGTGAACAGGAGAATGTTAATGAATGTTTAAGGGTAAATTAACCTTTGGGCTTGTTTACTGAGCATCCTAGTGATAATTGCATCTGGAAGGCTGTGTGTGTGTGTGTGTGTGTGTGTGTGTGTGTGTGTGTGTGTGTGTGTGTGTGTGTGTGTGTGTGTGTTGGGGAGGTGCTTGCGTGTGTGTGTTTTAGAGAGACTCTTTAATATGATTATATGTGTTTATTTATCTAAATGATATTCAAATCAGTTTGAAAAATACGGTCTCAATTAAACAGTAAATGCATTTGCATAGTAATCATCTTTGTTACTTAACTATGCATGTACCTTTACAAAAAAATGATATATATATATATGTATCTACCCCAGTATTTACCCAGATGTTTGGTTCTTTCTTAAAGTGGGCTACAGCCAAGGGACTTGGTCTCTTCTGTTCATGGAATTGCTTACTGTAATTAAGCCAATTAAATAAATTAATTAGCATGCTGGAACTACTTACCACATCTGGGACCCTAGAGGTGGGTTATTTTAAATATTCCAAGCATACAGTTCCATGTGATGTTGTCAAACAGTGTAAAGTAGTGCTCTGAAGTGTATGCTCTGTGTGTGTGTGTGTGTGTGTGTGTGTGTGTGTGTGTGTGTGTGTGTGTGTGTGTGTGTGTGTGCGTGCCTGTGTGCGTGCGTGAGAGAGAGAGAGAGAGCACAATCCAAAAATGCAGGTTTTGAAAGGGTTGTTCAAATCACATAAACCTGTGCCTTTAGGATAGTTTATGCTTTATAGATCCACAGACAAAAGCCAGGAATTTCTTTTGCAGGCAGCTGAAAAGCCAGGGTGAGTCATTTGGGGAACGTCTCTTGCAATTGGGGAACAATTACCCTGACCGTGTGTTCAATAGTGATGTGCAGGCACTCAACAAAGGGCCCGTTTCCAGTCTAATTGCAGATGCATTATCCCCCAGGAAGAAAAGGAGAGAGGTTAGCAGACAATGTGGACACTGCATCGTGCATGTGTCAAGAACACAATAGTGGAGAGAGAAGGGGAATCATGTGATACACTGTTGAAGGGCTTTTTGGAGTTGAATGCCCAGATGAGAGGTGAAGTGGAATTGTTATTTTTCTCTCATTTTATAGAAAGCTCAATATCAATGTGTACTGAGCTTTTCCTCTGATTGTTGTGGCTATGTGTGACTAGGCAGGACCAAAGGGATATACAAGTATCCAGGGTACAATTCTCAGGCAGGGCAATCTAATTACAAGATTTGTTGCTTCAGATTGTGCATGTGTGTGTGTGTGTGTGTGTGTGTGTGTGTTTGTGTGTGTGTGTAGAGATGCTAGAGAGGTGCTTGAGTCCTCTCTACCAGCCCACCAGGGACCACACATTGTCTTACTTCAGTGGATTCAAGGCGAGCGGTGAGCATGCAATGATGTCTGCTTAGTGAGACTGGCACTCAACGGTGACAGAGTTCCAGTTCGTTCTCCCGCCTTTCTCTCTCTCTTTCTCTCCCTTTCTCCTCTTCCCGTCTCTTACAGGCAGGGCCAGCAGTCTAAAAATAATATGCATTTAGAATATTGTGAACAGACAATCTGCTCTTTTTTATATTCCCACCAGTATTTGTTTCATACAGTGCACTGAAGCAAGGAATCAATGGTTTGGCTAGCTGTAGAACTGAGAGATAGAGGACACACACACACACACACACACACACACAGCTGTTCTGCAGTATTTATTTTATGAGCTAATGGTAGCATTGTCACAGCAGGGGTTGTGGTTAATTGGCTACTTTCAGTCAATCTGTCTCAGGATCCTTCTCGTTGGAGGGAAAGGAGATTGTTTTGCTCATGATTAAAACATATAATTGTAAATTGTTCCAATCAAGAATCATCTAAACTCAAGGAGAGCATGTAATACATGACTTGGACAAGGGTGTTGTTTTAAATGCACATATACTGTTTTTGACTTGCTAAGTGCAGAAGTGTTGCATTTGATCAGGTTGTTGATTTAGTGTAAGTGTTTTGAAGGTGAAGAGCATCCACTGCTTTGATAAAGGACATTTTTGTGGAGCTCTGCCCCACAGGGCTCGCTCTTTAAATGGCTTAGCCAATCGTAGCTAGCTTCGTTCACTGAAAAAAACCTGCGGCCAATAAGAGTCATGTGTCCTACAGTATATAAGGGCAGCTTTTGGCGTGTTGGCGACTGAAGTTGGAGAGAAGACATCTGAAGATGAAGAGCAAGCTCAACATTGAGCTAGTCTTCCAAAGAGAATCTGCGACTGCTACGATCTCGACCACGAAGAGGGGAATCTCTACTGCTTTGTGTGCTTGGGTCTGCAGCACACCCAAGACGGCCTGGCGCTGTCCCTCGACTGCCCGGCCTGCGCCCGTGTCGATCCTGCCGAGAGGATGCGCTGAGCACACTACTTCACACTAACCCACCACCGGTGGAGGACGTTCTGAGAACGTTGTATCCGAGTTGGCTCCGACGACAAAGAGGAGACCGGCATTCCTGCCCAGCGGAGTACCACGCTGGTTCCTGACACTGCTTTTGAGGACGAGGAATGCGAGACAGAGCTGATGACACACACTCATTGGGCTCAAAGAGGAGAAGACGGCGGTTCTGATCAATTCCCCGGTGAGTAAGTCTGGTCTGTTCTGCTCGACCAACGTTCTCGAGCAATGCAAGAGCCAGGAGCGAGACCGGATCCTTCACCTCGCCGCCACACCAGCGTGTGAGGAGAGGGACGTCGTACACGAGATTTGCTCGGTTGAAACAGTTCTCAGAGTTTCTCCAACACCTGGTTGATCATGAGAGTCAGTTAACGTTGCCACTTTTCATGTGATATTTCCGCGTGTCATGAGGTGTTTGCTAGGACTATGGCTTTTGGGCATTTCCTGTTCAAGCGTTTTTTGACTAGAGTATGGCGCCTCCGTCCCATGCGTAAGGCTATGGCTCCCCCATGGGTCCTGCTCTTGGTTCTGAATGTGCTCTGTAGAGATCAGTTTGAGCCAATGGAGCAGGCGTCCCTCAAGTGGCTTTCGGTCAAGACCGCTTTGCTCCTTGCTTTGACATCAGGAAAGTGGTGAAGTCTTCACACAGACCTATTTTGTGCCAAAAGTGGTTCAGAGCACGTTCAGCATGCAGGACTTGGAGCTGCGGGCTTTCTATCCTCCGCCTCATGTGAGCGAGGAGGATGCCCATTTGCACCTGTTGTGCCCGGTACAGTATGTGCACTGGCACGATACGTTGAGTGCACAACTGCGATCAGGACCACCCCCCAACTGTTGGTCTGTAATGGCCCTGGGAAGGAAGGTTTACCGCTGTCCAAACAGCTTCTCTCCCAGTGGATATGTGAGGGCATCACCAAGCCTTGAGACTGCAGGGTGCCCTCTGCCTGAGGCTGTTAGGGCGCACTCCACAAGGGGCATAGCCACGTCAGTAGCCCTGTTCAGTGGAGTGTCTGTGGCGGACATTTGCGCAGCATCAACATGGTCATCACCGTCTCCTTTTGTCCGCTACTACCTGTTGAGTGTCATGTTCTCTGCCTCAATGGCATTGTCTGTGCTGGGCACAGCTTCAGGGAGTGGGCAGCAATGTACATAGAGATTTTTTTCTTTCCAGAGGCAGGACTCACTGTTGCGAGCGACAGTCCGTCTTTGTCTCTCTGTGGGAATGGAGTTGAGGCTTGGCTGGGTATGTTACTCTGCGTAACCGCTCCCTGTGCAGTCCTCCCTCCCGTACCTTATCTGCCCTCAGCCAGCTGAATGTGGCGGGTTGGGCTAGTGCTTGGGTTTATGCCTGCCTTCAATGGGCCTGGCTGGCCTATTTTTTTTTTAAATAATCGGTTCAGTAAGAGTGTATGATGCGATGCCGCTCCGATTATGCCATTAAGGAGCGAGCCCTGTGCGGTGGAGAACCACGACATCGTAACCCCAGTTCTATGAGTGGAGCGAATCCCCACAGCGCCAGACCTGTTGCTGAACCCCAGTCTGCTCACTGTAGGACACCTGACTCGTATTGGCTGCAGGTGCATATATGTTTTCTCTGAATGTAGCTCGCTACAATTGTCTAAGCCATTAAGGAGCCAGTCCTGTGGGGCTTCGCTCCACTCATCGAGCTGGGGTTACAATACGTAACCATCGGTATAATACTGCAGTCGTGGCAGTGTAGGCACAATTTAATTCTGTCTCGCTCAATCCATCCAGCACATAAGCATTCCTATTACTCAGAGTGGGTGCTCTACCCTCTTACACCATTTTATTGCAATCTGTTATCACTTTATTGGCACCAGAAGTCTCTCCCAGCTGCTCACTATGATAGCCTGTTTGCTCCATTCTGACTCCACATATTGTACATTCCTTCACACACACACACACACACACGACATGCTTTACGTCTTTCTCTCGTTCTCTCTTTCACTCCTTTCCCCTTTTATATATTCCTATTTTTTATCTCTCTATGTCGCTCTCTCTTTCTCCCTCGCTCTCTCTCCTACTCAAGTCCAGTGCATTGTGTGACTTCTGCCTGGCAAAATGAGTACACACTAGCTGGTCTCAATGAGTACTGGGGGAAATGTAGTCTCCCCAGGGTTGTCAGCTATACAGGTGGGGGCCTGGGCCTTTCTATGTGGAGTTTGCATGTTCTCCCTGTGTTTGCAAAGGTTCCCCCATAAAAAAAACAGAAGATCGCTAACTCTGTCCATCCCTGAGGACGGGATGGGTTAAGAGCAGAGAAACATTTCATCTGTGACCCTGATGCATGTGTGTGTGTTCGCTGTGTCACACACTACGCAACAGGTGTGCTGAGTCTTGTCCTGGCCCCACAGTGGTGGAATGAACTGACGTCAGGACATCAGAGTCGCTACCCATCTTTCGCCGCAGGCTCAAAACTCACGTCTTCAAGAAGTACTACCAGGATCATCCCTCTTAAACACCTATTATGTTTTTAATTTGATATTCTTGCACTTTGCCTTCAGTACTAGATTAGATTATGTAAGTAAGTAAATTTTATTTATATAGCACCTTTCCCAGACAGGGGTCACACGGTGCTTCACAAATCATCAATAATTAAACAAAACAAAAAAAACAAAGGTAAAAAGCACAATAACACAAAAAACAAGGACAAAGAAACACATAAAAAGACATAGGAGGCTAGACAAAGGCTAGTCTGAAAAGATAAGTCTTTAGCAGAGTAAAGGAGCCAACAAAGGCCACAGAACGTAGGTCCAATGGAAGGGCGTTCCACAGCGAGTTTAACATGTTTTTGAATGATTTTTCACGGTGCCCATCCACATCGATTGTATGACCAAAACGGTGGTAGAGCAATTATCAACTTTCTCGAAAATGCTAGCTTTGTCAACGTTTTGATCTGAACCATTGTATATAATCATAAGTAACCTTAAAACAGGGCTAAACATGCATTTTCCCTTTACTACTCCTTTAAAGGGATAGCCTGGAATTTTTGAACTAGGGCCTTATTTTCAACTTACCCTTAATGTTGTTGATTCCATGCTGTCTCTCATCCAGGTGTTCACAGATCACTACCCCAAAGTAAGGATCCTGTTGACTTTCGTTGTCTTTTATCATTGTCCTTAATAAGCTCTGCATTGTGTTTTGATGACAATAAAAGACGGCCCCCAATCTCACACAATACCACACAGTCCAGTGTCTCCTTGTTCTGATGTATCCCAAATGAATCTCTCCAACACAGGATTTGAGCAACAGCAAAAGCATGTTTATTCCAGAAGGTTTGACATACAAAAGACGATGGCTTATAGTCTAATGTACAGTTGACCTCTCTGTATGCTGTCTGGACTCAAATCAAAGCATTGGTCTCGTTGCAACGTTCTTATGTGGTTTGAGTGTCCCCCCCCCTCGTCTCTTCTAATCTGTGTCTGGTGGCCACTACCACCTTGCATTGACTAGCTTGGCTCCAGTTGGGTTTCCCTGCTACCTTAACTGCTGTGTGTGATGAGCCTGGTCTGATAAGGCTCCTCCCACTTCACATCTAATGTCTCTTCTTTGAAAACGTCTTTGTCATTTCGTACTGGCCTGGGATTAGAGCTTGTCTCCCCTCGGGGATCTCACTCCATGCTGCCAGCACCTGTTTGTGAGCCCTGGCCACAGCCATGCTCAATTACTCACAGTAACCACTCAACGCATCACTAGTGAGATGAACATCTGCCACAGATGACCTCGAAAGGGCTAAGGCCCATCTCCTGATTGTGTTGCTCGAATGGAGCAAAGCACGAGACTCAAAGCGTCGGGCCAACGCACGCCCTCCTGATGACTTTGTGAGTCTCTCCTTGATGACACGGTTCATTCCATCCTCAGAGTCCACTACTCTGAGGATGGTAAGAACAGTGAAGTGAATCTGTGTTGCCAGATAAGGGAGCAACCGTTGTAGTGCAACCAATTTCTGACCTTGTCGCCACACTCGTCTGAGTCCATTTCTGCCCCATTCTCCATCCATGTCCACACCTCCCCCCTCTCAGTCCCTGCCTGCATCACCTTGAGGTCAATGATGGTATCAATCTGATATGGGGGTGCAGATTTGACTGAGGACAAATGCGCTTGTATGGTTTCTCTGTCACGAGCTGCCTGTTCTGCTGCTTGGTCAACCAGAGTGTTACCTCGACTTAAACTCCATGAGAGTGTCCTTTGACCTTAATCACTGTCACCTCTTTTGGAAGGCTGATGGCCTCCATGAGCTCCCTAACCAACTCTCCATTCTTAATGGGCGTCCCTAAATTCTGACAGGAATCCTCTGTTTCCAAAGCTCTCCAAAGTCATGCCATGTGCATACCGACTGACTACATGGATGTTTGCAGTCTTGCCCTTTAAGTGGAAAGTGATGGGAGACATTTCGCGTAGGTGATTACGCAACGCCTGATGATAGGTGTTTGGGAAGTTGTGTAAACCCAATCGGCGTTCAAGTGAACTGATATTGATCTCCATCAATATTGAAAGCTGTCCCCAGTTGCACCTCTTCTGCAACAGGGACTCTATAAAAGCCTGGTCATGTCGATGACTGAGACCCATGGTGTTCAGGTTTCAAGGCACTGAAAATGGTGGACGGGTCTGCCAATAGGGGCGCTATCTTATCCACATACTCATTGGCCACTCTGTAGTTCACACAGAGGCGCCATTCACCTGAAGGTTTCAACACAGGCCATGTTGGGCTGTTGGAGGCCCTATGAGTTTTCTTCAGAAACCTTCTATCACTTCTGTCTTTTGCCCAGATTGGCAACTCTGCTGTCAGGTTTGTTTACCCAACTCAAACTCCATTTAACTTGCCCTTGTGGGAACTGAGGGGATGAATCTATTTGTTAACACATCAGGGCCCAGTAGGGGTTATCCTACCGGTCCCACCCACACAGAGGTCGTGAGAGACACAGATCCCGATTCCAGCAGGAATGGCCTGATTTTTCTCCCCCAAAATAGGCTCCCTCCCCCTTCACCAATGCGCCATGCATGCCTTGCTCTCTCATTATGGTGTCGGTTCCCTCTAGACAGCGATGAGGAGTGACGGTAGCCATGTTTTGGCATCCGTTCAAGGTGGTTGTTACACACAGGCCTTCTGGCTTTTGTAACAGGGCGGCCTCGGACGCAGAGCGGTGACATCTTCTAATAATGGGGGAGCCGTGTGAGGGTGAAAGCTGTTCTCTGAGTCTCTCTGCTCCCACAAAAATGACAGCGCCCTCGTATCTTCTCCGATAAGACTGTGTCTCTGGTCTCTTCTGTGGCCTTGTTTTGTCAAGTTAACCTACGCCGCCTTGGCGCTAACCACAACAATTGGTGTTTGGCACAGAGTGTACCAGCCATGGAATGTCATCTTTATCTCATAAGTCTATGGAAGAGGGACCCCATTTCTTACAGAAAGCTCCAGCTACAGCCATACTCAGAGGTCAATCATAATAATTAGGAACAGCTAACAGGATCAGATTAAACCAACATTTCTCTGAAAATCAACCAAAATTAATATTCATCAATCCCCAGATAAACTAAACTCCTCATCAAAGTCTGACATATCTCTTTCGAACGTGGCCATTGCAACATGTTGTGTTGATAGTAGGGCTGTCAATCAATTTAAAAAAATTATAAAATGAATCACAATAATATGATGTGATTAATCACGATTAATCACAAGTTTAAAACTTGTGTTTTCTTCCTGATCGTGGCAGTGACATAAATGTGCCATGCACTTAATACTTACAAACAAGTGTTTGCACAGTTGATCTTGGGACCTGTAGCTGCTTTGAAATGGCTCCAAGTGACTTTCTTGACTTGTTCAAGTCAAATATCTGCTTTTTCAGATCTGTGCTGAGTTCCTTTGACTTTCCCACTGTAGCGTTTATGGCTTAGAAAACAAGAGAGAAGAGGGGAGAAGAGAAGACTAGCAAAGGGAAGAGAACAGAGGAGAAAGAAGCAAAGAAAAGAGAGACGGGAATACCATTCTAATTTCATCCTGTGACTCTGGAGGCTGGTCCCTGTCACGTTCAAAACAACAACACCAGCTCAGCCTCCAGGAGACGAAGGGCCAGATGGCAGAAAGGTAACATCATTATTCAGCCCATTACCCTCCATAATTAAAACACCTCACACAGCTCCATCAGCATAACTACCCTATATCTTACTATGCTCTGACATCACAATAACAATCCTGCAGTATCGCTCAATCCTCTCCCCCTTCCCATCAACGTCATTAACCCTGCACCTCATTGCAATCATGGTTATGGCTATATCTGACTTCACAATAAGATCCCAGCTGTCTGACTGTGCTCTCATGTCATATCATGTTTAATCAGACCAAAATATCAACTGATCAGTCAAATTGATTGATTGCAAAATAGTGCAATAATGGAACATTGGAATATGCAATGAAAGTGCTATGGTATTTCTGCGGAATGTAAATGAAATCTGGAGACATCATTTTGGAGACACCTTGACACCTTTTTACCGTTTGCCAAATCTCTTTTAAAGAAGAAAGAAAAGTAATTATAGCTGCTACTATAACTGGATCGGGACCGGGCATTTTGAGGAAGGAGGAGACAAATGACAAATACATGAGGGTCTCTGTCCAGATCCTAATTATTTGAAACCTCTTACGGGCAGTGGCTAGTTTCAGTGCCAACGAGAATGGAGAAGTAAGACGCCTCCTTCTCTCCACTAGTCTGGGGGTCCACCTTGGGCAAGTGGTAGTACCTTATTAGCCCCCCTACCTGGGGTTACCGGTAACAACCCCTGATGATGAAACAAGATCATAGAGGAAGAGAGACCCAGCCCGGAGGAAGTCCGGGGCCCCCGTCTGGAGCCAGGCCGAGACAGAGGGCCCGCCTGCGAGCGCCTGGCGGCCAGGCTTACCACGAAGGGTAAGGCTGGCTCTGGGGACATGGAACGTGACCTCGCTGGGGGGGGCGGAGCCGTAGATTGTGAGGGAGGTGGAACGATACCGATTAGACCTAGTGGGGCTCACTTCCATGCACGGCGCCGGCTCTGGAACCAAACTCCTGGACAGGGGTTGAACTCTATTCCTTTCCGGAGTGGCTCATGGCATGAGGCATAGGGCAAGTGTGGACATACTATCCAGCCCCCATCTGAGCACTGGGATATGTTAGCCCGGGAGACCCCAGATGCAGTTGCAGGGTATCGACGGCCCTGGAGGACTGCGGCCTCGGCCTTGACTTAAGGGGAAGGAAAAGGACTTTCGGTCAGCACTAATGTATTGGTCTTGAAAACCATCCGACACCTCTGGAAGAGGAAGCGGGGGACCATACAAGCAGTGTACAGCAAGGAAGGGACACTGCTGACCTCAACTGAGGAGGTTGTCGAGCGGTGGGAAGAGCACTTTGAACCCGACAAATCCACCCTCTATGAACAAGGCAGACGATGAAGGGGGGTCATCGTCAGTTTCTCTGGAGGAGGTCACTGAGGTAGTCAAACAACTCCACAGGGGCAAAGCCCCAGGGACTGATGAGATCTGTCCGGAAATGCTGAGGGCACTGGGTGTTGAGGGGCTGTCTTGGTTGACACGCCTCTTTGACATTGCATGGAAGTCCGGGGGAGTGCCAAAGGCGTGGCAGACTGGGGTTGTGCTCCCAATATTCAAAAAAGGGGACCAGAGGGTGTGTGCCAACTACAGAGGAATCATATTACTCAGCCTCCCAGGGAAAGGGCACTCTAAGGTTCTGGAAAGGAGGGTCCAGGCGATAGTTGAACCGCAGATTGAAGAGGAACAATGCGGATGCCGTCCTGGTCGTGGAGCCACCGACCAGCTCTTCATTCTCGCAAGGATCTTGGCAGGGGCCTGGGAGTTTGCCCAACCTGTCTACATGTGTTTTGTGGATTTGGAGAAGGCTTATGACCGGGTCCCTCAAGAGATATTGTGGAGGGTTCTGCAGAAAGTTGGATTTGTCTCAAGTAGGGGTTGGCCTCCGTCAAGGCTGCACTTTGTCATCAATCTTGTTTGTGATTTTCATGGCAAGGATATTGAGGCATGGCCATGGAGGGGCAGGTTTGCAGTTCGGTGAGCTGATCTCATCGCTGCATTTTGCAGATGATGTGGTCCTGACACCGGCCTGTGACCTCGGTTTGCAGCCGAGTGCGAAGCAGCTGGGATGAAAATCAGCACCTCCAAATCTGAGGCCAAGGTTCTCAGCAGGAAACCGGTGGATTGTCCACTCCAAGTAGTGAATGAGTCCTTACCCCAAGTGCAGGAGTTCAAGTATCTGGGGGTCTTGTTCGCGAGTGAGGGGACTATGGAGCAGGAGTTTCACTGGAGAATCGGAGCAGCAGGATCGCTTCTGCAATCACTTTACCGCACTGTTGTTACGAAAAGAGAGCTGAGCCAAAAGGCAAAGCTCTTGATCTATCGGTCTATCTTCATGCCTTCTCTAACCTATGGTCATGAAGGATGGGTCAAGACTGAAAGAATGAGATCAAGGATACGTGGCTGAGATTAGTTTTCTCAGGAGGGTGGCTGGTGTCTCCCTTAGAGATTGGGTGAGTAGTTCAGTCATCCGTGAGAGACTCGGAGTACAGCCGCTCCTTCTTTGCATCGAAAGGAATCAGTTGAGGTGGTTCGGACATCTAGTGAGAATGCCCCCTAGGCGCCTCCCTAGGTAGATGTTCCAGGCATGTCCAACCGGGAGGAGGTTGCTGGGTAGACCCAGGACCAGCTAGCAGGATTACATCTCCACACAGGCCTGTGAGTGGCTAAAGATCCCCCAGGCAGAGCTGGTTGATGTTGCTAGGGAAAAGGATGTCTGGGGCCCCCTGCTGGAACTGCTGCCTCCGCGACCCGGCCCCGGATAAGCGGATGAAGATGGATGGATGGATGAGGGTCTCTGCCCAGACCCTAATTATTTAAAACTTCTTAAATTGAAAATATCTTTAAAATCATGTCTGAAATCCAAATAGTACAATGCCTGAGGAGGCATTAACATGTTTATTCTGCATTACCCGGGGCTTTAACTTACAACCATAGACACCAAGGGAAGGTCAGGTCATGTTCTTGTTGAGCCAAGTGACAAGCTGGCTGTTTGGCCGTCACGTTATTAAACAAACTTAAACAACCAAGTCATGTGGCAGCCTCCATGTATGTATGCGTATGTATATATCTAGCTATCTAGATATCATCTTCCATCTGCTTCATGTGTGACAAACTGGCTGGGGTTTGAAAAAATGTTTTGGCTTGTCTTCCTGATTGCATAGTGTGGATGTGGCTGTGCTCAATCAGTGACCAATCAATCAAGTTGGCTGGATGTAGTTCTAGGCGGGGCGTGGGTGGTGCAAACGACTGGTCAGATGAAGAGATGCAAAGAAGATGAAGATATAGTAACTGCTACAAATTAGGAACTGATTGGCCTGATCTAGCTTGAATCTGCACTAAGCATTTTCTTAACTAGAGGGTGACAAACCGACACATTTTAAAAATACAATAAAGTAAAACTATACTGGAATACTCCCCTAAGGACAAACTGTGTGTAAAATAGCTTAGTTAAATGTAACTATGGGGAAATGTGCATGAGGTAGAAGAGAAAAATAACAAATACATGAATCTGTCAGCAGAACTGCTATATGCCATAACTGCCATAAGAACACCATAATTTAAAACTTTAAAATCATGTCACACAGCACAATGAGTATGCATTCACATTTTTATTCTGCAGCACCCTGGGCATGAACTCATAAATGTTACACCAAGGGCAAGTCGTGATCTTTCTTGAGCTACCTGCCAAGTGAGAAGCCATACTGTAGATGGTTTCACACTATGGCCCAATCCCAAACCAGCCCCTACACACTCCCACTCCGCCACCGAGTGTCATTCCAAATGAAGTGCCACTCGCAGCTGTGGAGGGCACTCTCAATTGCGGGGGAGGGTATATAAATGGAAAGCCAAATGTGGGACGGACTCCACCGGAACCCACCGGAACAGGGCCGTCACCATGGCATGTTTAGGTGATTTATGGGGAAAAAAAATTGATTTATAATTAGAAAATATACATCACTATTAAATACATATATAATGAGAAATGGTCAAAAATCTAAATGCAGATGTTTTTGCAAATTAACTCTAACTCTAAATGAATACTATAACACTGTCCCGAGAAAAATACATCAATCAATCAATAAAAAGCTTACTGCCATGCTTCTTTGGCAGCATTCCTTTTTTTGTGAAGAGGCATTTGCATGTCGCAGCCTAAACAGCTGCTTTGTCTGTTCCATTGTCCCTGTGAATAATGGAATATATGATGTAAATTTGACGTAGACCTATAGGCCTATTTAGATTTATTTTATATCTATAAATAAAGGCTTTTAAGAGTTTGCTACAAGTCAATCGATCTAGGGATAAAGTGATAAAGTGAAGAGTATTCTTCTATTTTTGGTTTTATCTTTTGACACCACATTCTTTGATTTTGTTTGAGGCTATGACATCAGCATAAGGAAAACAAAAGTTTGAGTGTTGTAAAATAATCTAAAATAATTGACAGTGTAGAAAGACATAACTTTATATACGGTTTTCTTCGGCATCACTTTTGCACGTGCACTTCCTGCTTCGGCTATCGGGAGCTTGCAACGATGCAGGCTTGCTATTTAAGGGTTTGACAGTCCACTCGCACTCCAAGCGCACTCCGTGTCTTTGAAATTGAGTTTAACATGTTTTTTAATGATTTTTCACAGTGCCCACCCACATCCATTGTATGACCAAAACGGTGGTAGAGCAATTATCAGACTTTCTCAAAATTGCTAGTTTTGTCAACGTTTTGATCTGAACCATTGTATATGATCATAAGTAACCTTAAAACAGGGCTAAACATGCATTTTCCCTTTACTACTCCTTTAATTGCCACATACACATACAGCTACACCGTTGTTTGGTTTCCATGGTAGCTGTGTAGTCCGCGCATGCGTTACAGGACTTTCTCCCTGAGGATCTAGCGTCTACCGTCTCTTGACTGACAGAAGAGAGAATGAACTCTTCAAAGAAATAAAAATACTATATATGTAAATTCCAGCCTGAGTGGAAAGTAGAGTTTACATTTCTCACTGAGAGTTTTAGAGGAAAGGGATATGCCTTTTGTAAACTGCAGAGTAGACATTTCTCACTGAGAGTTTTAGAGGAAAGGGATATGCTTTTTGTAAACTGTGCAGAGTAGACTTCTGTATCGAGCATGGTGGTCGCACAGATGTGAAGCACCACGGAGACATTGAAAAACACCAAAAGGCCGCGACACAGCACGACCATCAAGGATGGTGCTACAGGCAGCAAGGCATTGCACTTAACTACAATAAGCATTAGATGGCCACAGAGGGCAGAGGCATGCACCTAGACTCCATGGTGCAGCCGGATAAAAAGTAAACTCTTATAACTCTTATTTGAAATGAATGTATACCCAGATAGCACGCATACATCGATCGAACGTTGCATTCTTTTCCATAAAGTCGGCTAAGCGTCGGGCCATAGTCGGATGTCGTCCCACCCTATATGCTCTATTCCAAACATCGCAGACAGGTCGGCCCACTGTCTGTTTCAGTCGGCAAATACGTACGTGTTGGTTTGCTCGAGTGAAATTTTGGGGCATGATCCAATTCCGATCAGCCAGAAGGTCGCACACACATCGTCTCACAAAAATCTCAGATTGATTACCTTCTGATGATGCTGTGACAACTTCCTGTTATCAAAATATGGACTATTTATATCCAATTATGTAGTAGGACTATTTCTAGTATATAGTATTAGTTCCCAGTTCTGTTATACCAAGTAGGGCAACAATTGTACTTAAGTAGGCTACTGTATCCAGAATATTTTCATATAGGAATCATACATAGACAATCATATTGAACCATCTCATGTCTGCTTTCATGACGTGTTGTAGACATGCAGTAGTAGTTTCCTGTAGGTCTACAGTTAGAGCGTTCCTTAGTTCCCAGGCAGCGTGCGGTTTTGATAGTGACATCCCTGTGATGTTGTGCATAACCTCCAGCCAGCTGGGTTTGTGATGGTTCTGTTCCTACCATTTGCAGGAAGCTGATCCAGAAGTCCAGTGTTGGCTCTGGACAAGCTCACCAGCCACAGCTGGAGGACCTGATGGGCTTCCTCAATGCGTAACTAATCAACTCCTTCTGAGGATGCACCTCTCTAGGCTCGGATTTATAATTGCTCACCTTTTTGCAATGGGAAATCCAGGAACAAAAAATATACAATAAAGCGTCAAGAAAAATGGAACAGAACTTTCATGTCTCAGCTTTCATTGTACCGTCCTGTTCTTAACTGAAGGACTAATTTGGTAAGTCCTTAAACCTGTGTGACGTTTTAACTGATGACTGTATCCCACCCCTATTAGTGGAAGATTAGTAGAAAAAAAAATGTTGCCACGGTTTGTAGCTGATAGTATTCACACTGTATGGTCACATAATATCACAATTAGCCTATGTAATAGGCATGGGTTCAGACAGGATATGCCAATGGGTCTAGTGTTGGACACCAAGTATTGATAAGACACCAATTGAAGTATTGATAAGACACCAATGTAATCCTAACAGCTAAATAATAAGCCAAGGACAGGAAACATACTGTGAAATAGATCAATCATTTAATATATATTGAGATCAATAATATACAGTGGAATGTGTTAATTCAGCCCTGGCACAGCGCTGGCCGAGCACCACCTCTAGCCCAGGGAGGTCAGGACCATATCCATGGCCGTCTTGTCGCCGCTGAATATCGTCACCTGCATGGAACATGATGCAGCCTCCACCATGATCGCTCCTGACCTCCTTACCAAACCTGCCATGGAAACAAGTCTGGGTGGCAAACTCCCTACAGAAGCACAGAAAGGTAGACAAAAGAGCATGACACCAGTGGTTTGATGCCCAGCCTTCCCTTTGTCTATGATGTAGAACAGCTATGGTGGGCTATCTAGGGGCGGCTGTAGCTCAGTTGGTAGAGCGGGTCGTTCAATGATCGAAGGGTCAGCGATTCGAATCCCAGCTCCGACTGTCCACATGTCGAAGTGTCCTTGAGCAAGACACCTAACCCCAAATTGCTCCCAATGAGCAGGTTAGCACCTTGCATGGCAGCTACCGCCATTGGTGTGTGAATGTGTGTGTGAATGGGTGAATGAGAGGCCATTGTAAAGCGCTTTGAGTGCCGCTAAGGTGGAAAAGCGCTATATAAGTGCAGTCCATTTACCATTTACCATCTGTACAGTGTAAAGAAAGAAAAGTGACGCACACTCCAGGCTCCATATGCAGAAGATTTAATTAAAATAGTCATGGATTAATAAAGTGTTTCTGAAAGCTGCTTTACATTCTACATATGCCTACTGTACTGTAACCAAGCTCGATTGGTTCAGTATAAATACTGCCAACCCACACCATCAACTCTGTTGCTTTTTTGCGACGTAGCTGGGTAAAACAGGGTTCATGAGAGGTGGTCATGCTTGTTTGTTACATGTATGATCTAAACCAGCAACCTCCTGAGTGGCTCCAGTCTGGGAAGTATTATTTATACCTGTGGCCTTTGGAGAGGATAACAATCTGATCCCCGGCTTCTATGTGGTTGCAGGCATGAGGGCCAGCGTGACGGGGCTGTTGGGGGCAGTCTGAACCAGATGCACCCATGGGTCTAGGTGACAGGATCAGGAATACCTGGAGAAGCAAGTTTTGCACCTTATAATAACTGTTATGGATACGGCTGATTATGGAATTTTAGATATTCACCATAATTTTAAATGAAAACCTATGAAATTTTGAATAATCGTTGTATAATGTTGACTTTTGTAGATTGAGGTGTTTGTGTTTATTGTAAATGCTCATTCAAATCATTATTCAAACTAATAAAAAATATGTCACAGGATTCACGTGTCACCATTACTTTAAAGCCTTGTGACAATGTCAATTTAGCAGGGGTTTTGGTTAGTGGATCCAGCTCAGTTTTGCTATATTGCGTACTTAAGCGATATCACACGAGATGGAGTTCTGTTATACTATATATCAGACGATCTAGACGATCACAGCCATGCTGATATACTGTATAACAGCACGACCTCTCGTGTGATATTGCTTTTATACAACAGGTACACCTTTGCTAAAAATCATCTTTAAAGTTTCACTATTGAATTTCATATGAAATATCAATTGTAGTCAACTTCGCAAGAAAAGCAGTTCACAAAACTCAGCCGTTGCTATGGAATTACAATTGAGTCGACATTCTTTGCTACCAGCCATGATAGGCAACTGTACAGATTTTACCTTAATCAGTTGTTAAAATGAAATGCTACTTAAACTGGTTATTATAGAAAGCTAGCCAGCCATCTCAATTCTCCCAAACCAACCAATCAACCAACCTATCAACCAACCGAGTTGATCTACATCTCAGTGGATTTAGCAGACCGTCTTGATGGATGACAATCATATTACAACAGTAGGCCTAATTTATTTAATAAACAAAGACGAGTAATAGCTAAGTAAAGATGTCAAGCTAAGTAATAGCTAAGACAGGTGTCAAGGTAACAAAGTCGAAAGCCTTTTATGTGCAGTGATACATTCTAGTTAAAAGTCAGAGTGCTGTTATACTGAATATCAGCACTCATGGAATGCCTCTCGATAGCTAGATAGCAATGAACGAAGTGTAGGCTACTGCATATTTGCATATTACTATAACATATAAATTGTCCAGCTGTCAAACCTAGTTGCCAACAAACCAGACACCTGATTGTCCTCAACTCCAAAAGTGCTTGAAAAGTGATAGCAAGTATGGCTGATTTGTTATGATTTTTTTTTTTTTTTTTTTTTACTTTAGACCATTGCTGTAGCGCCACCAAATGCCAAATTTTGCATTTCATGACTATCTACTTTCATTGATTAGTGACTTTGGATTACAGAAATCCAACCTAACCTTATCCAACCTGAAATCCAATCCAACCTATCCAACCTTAAAATGAAAAAGAGCAGGTGAATTCTGCCCGTTAGATGTTTCAAAGTTTGAAGACATTCTCAAATGGCAATAAATTAACTAAAACTAAGAATTTGGGATGTGGTAGTGTTACTACTATGTTTTATGTATGAGAGCTTAGAAAACCAACAAAGAACAGGAAACTAAACCCAACAGTTGGCAGAGAAAGTCAGCTCCAAACAGCGAAGAAGGATCCTATTTAAGTCATACCACTGGGCCACTGCTCAATTAGACCCCTAGAAATATGGAATCTTTGTATCTGATTCCCTCCCTCCTGGGGTAATTGAAGTTCTCTCGTCTTGCACCTTGTCAAAATTATCCACGCTACGCCCATCGGCTAGTATGCTGACACTAACGGTCGTTAGTTGTGAGGACGCCGTGATGTCCCATTCAATTAAATCTCTGGTGGGCAGCTAATGTATAATCATGTAATGCCTGCTGCTATCCGAATGTTACAGGATAATAGAAGCCATCTTAACAGTTCGCTAGCTAGCCAGCTTATATCACCAGTTGATAATTTGCCACAATGGAAAGACAAGTGATGTAAGTTTAGGTGACGTTAGCTAGCACCAACCTAGCTGGTTTTAATGTGGCTAATGCCTACGTTAGCTATTTAGTTTACCAGTAACTAGCTAACCTAGTTAACGCTAACGTTACTTACAGTTGTGGAGAATAACCTCCTGATATCCCTCTCAGAGGGGGAGGCGACAATGTGGTGGATGTAAACAGCTGTCAGAATCACAACTGTATGGCTTGCTGGCTGTTGGTCTTCAGATCCAGTGAAAATGCAACAATCTATCTCAGCCAAATGAGCCAATGAAACGTGAGTTTAATTATTTATTTATTTTTAAATACTGGGATGGTACATTCACAGTGGAGGAAGGGGGTAGGCTAACGGTCTAATGTAACTCCGAACATAATGCAAATTAACTCACTCAAAATGGTACGGCCAATTCTGTCCTTCCAAACTATGGGAAGGCCATCTAAATGATCTAATATAACTGCACTCCAAAGATAATGCGAACAAGGTTGCTTAAAAGCTGTATAATGTAATATTGCTGAGTCACCCTAGTTGTGGGGGAGGACATTTAGAAAAATAAAATGTCACAAGGGGTCAATTTGACTAGCAATTTAGTGAGCTGTGCAGTAAGCTCTACACAATAGGCCCAGTAAAAGTTAAAGCAAACTAGTCCAAAGCACATCAACTGAGGTTTATTCTCAGTGCCTGATCACAAAGTAGAAATTATCACATACTACCATTAGACAGAGTTGCATCTCAGGTGTTGGTATCTCATATAGTAGATTACAGGCTACATGAGTAGCAAAGCAGAAGTCGGTAGGTTGGAGAGGAAGGGTGGATCCACAATATGTTTGCCTGCAACTCACACAAGTTTCACTTTTACTTTCCAGTTCACAACATGACTTCCCAGTAACATTACTCTTCCATTGCAACATGCAATGCAACTTCTCAGTTTGTTATTCATTCCTATACTATTTTCCTATCCTATATTTCTATTTTCACTCATTTCTATCCCTTGCCCTTACCCTAACCCTTTGGTTGCCATGCCTAAACCTAACCTAATCATCACAGTTTTCCTTGTTTCTAGCCCTAGCCCCAACCCTAGTCTCGCGATACCACAGGACAGTGATCACTAAAATTTTGAGGGAGGACTCCACTTGAGGTGTATTTCTGAGGTGCTGGAGATCTCCGCTTCAGAAAGTCTGGGGACAACTCCTGTGTTCGAGCTATGCTACAAGTGAAAACATGACACATCCAGTCACCACCCCCCCCACCCCACCCCAACCCTAACCATCCGGTTTTCATGCCAAATTAATACTTAAGCCTAATCAGAAAGCTTT
This sequence comes from Borostomias antarcticus, assembly GCF_949987555.1. NCBI lineage: Eukaryota > Metazoa > Chordata > Actinopteri > Stomiiformes > Stomiidae > Borostomias > Borostomias antarcticus. Next base: position 26,247,921 of record NC_140247.1, on the reverse strand, counting down.
TTGCCTAATCTGCTGTATCCGCTACAGCTGCATGAGCCGCTAGCTCTGTGAAACGTTAGTATCATATTGGGAGCATAAAAAGCATGGGGAAATTTTGAAAGTGAAATCTGAAGGCCAAATCAACTTTCAAATACTCACTCTCCCTATTCTACATTTTTATGGCAGTGTATTATGAAGCACACATTTTTAAACCATTTTCTCTTGGTTGAGCATTAGCATAATGATATCCACTGGCTCAACATCATAGCACGACTCATGCACTGTATCTACATATTCATGCAGCGCCGTTAGACACATTAAAACATGGAAAGGGAGAGATATCCAGTAGAAATGGGCTACAGTAGTTAATCAGGTTATGGAAAACAGTCACTGATTCCCTCACACCATACAATGTCAGAATTCCAGATGTGATACATTATACATGTTTCTACAATGGAGAGTTTGGATACTGGATTCTGATTGGCTAGCAGCCGTGGTAAAATACTATTTAACCTACATATATATTCACAAAAAACACTCAGTAGTAACATTCAATCATTTATTTACCGATCATTCTTATCATTTTAGTATTTACAAAATCTTCTGCGATAGGCTATAGTTCTGAATGAATTGGTTGCCAGGCAACATAGGCTATCTCGCCTATTTGGGTTGGCCTTGTTCACATAAGCTTATATATAGGCATAATTTGGGTGGTTCACGTTTATTTGATTATTTCCAGCTATGGTGCAGTTATTAAAACAGTTCTCCAGAGCACTAGTTTTTGCTGGTAGGGGTGTGGAAGTGTTGGAGTCGGACTGATAAGTGCGTTTTTGTAATAGGATACGAAAAACTTGAGGTTGCTGCGAGTGGTTGCTACGCAAAGCATAGCCTACCGCTTGATCTTATCAATGGCCTCGTCAATGAGATTGACGGCGCATTAATACCAATTGTTATGCGGTCTCAGCCGTGGGTTACAGAGTATTTTACCACGGCTGCTAGCCAATCAGAATCAAGTATCCAAACTCTCCGTTGTAGAACCCTAATCGTATCAGCAGACTGTAGTAATGTGGCCTGGTTAGTATAGGGTCTAAGGGCTGTGGCTGTAGTGGAAGCCATTAAGAAAGGACAAGGCCAACTGATGGATTTACTGAAAGTACGCTGGTCTTTGAATCTGTGCATTCAGAATTAGAGTCATAGGCGCCATCTGTGTTTATTAGGGTCTGCGCTGTGACCTGCTCAGCATTTTAATGCAATATGATGCAGGGAGGATCTTAACTCTGATGGGCTACTGGTGGTCAACAAGGACATGCATGACCAGTGGCTAATCAAAGAGATTGTTTCCATCTCTGGTGTGCATTGATCAGTGACTTTAGTTAAAGCCAGTACTAGTCCAAATGTTCTCATGCACAAAGGTTTTATTAACTCGGGAACACTTACTGTAGGCTAATTATCAACAATGGCTCTTATAATGTTAATGTGGTGGACTTCCATTCATGCAAAGCTCTGTTGATTAATTTCAATATATGTTGCATGGTCCAACAATGGATATATGATCCAAACCAAGTGCCAGAGTTATCCAAAGTGAATTCCATTGTGGCTTTAACGATCAGGTAAATAGCATTGCCATGATTATGCTGATCCGATGCTCACAGGCGATGGATCCCAATAGGCGGAAGCTCTAGTAGAACAGTTAGTGGAATTTTCACTTGAGTGGCTGAAGGCAACTTTCCTTGAGTGGCTCTCTCTGTAACGCAATGCAATCCAGATGGGGAAGACACCATTACCCTCTTGTCACCTGCTCATGTCCCCGATCCCAATATTGCCTGTTGCCCTCTTGTTACGGGCTTTCTAACACTGCAGGGATCGAGGGAATCAGACCCTTCCTGGGGTTTATGGCCATTCTTTCAATTGGATAAATGTATTCCCATTTCATCATTAAGCAAATTGAAATTAAGGCAATGAGCAGGAGGATCCTCATGGAAAACCCAAGGCTAAAAACTGAATATTAAACATTATATCTCTTTATTTATATGAAGTGAACTGCTTGATGGCAATAGGGACGTCTTAATCATGGTTGTAAGTATACTCTTACTGAATCTCCTACTCAAGAAACAGCTGTGCGTGAGAGTGAATGACTGTGCCATTCCTGTGAAGCACTACAACCCAGATATGAAGTAGGAGTCCTGTGTGTGTGTGTGTGTGTGTGTGTGTGTGGTGTGTGTGTGTGTGTGTGTGTGTGTGTGTGTGTGTGTGTGTGGGGGGGGGGGGGGGGGCGGGTAGAGTAAGGGTGAGGGGAGAGTTAGAGAGAAGCTGCACTCCCACGGTGGATGTCTGTCAGTGGACAAACATGAGGAATTGAACACTCAGTCAGGCAGAACACAAGGCTAACGGATCAAGTCACTGGAGCAGAGAGATGAGAGAGAGAAAGAGAGAGAGAGAGAGAGAGAGAGGGATGTCACAGTTGAGGGCTGTGGAATAGATAGAGGCAAGGTGATCACCGTCATACACTCACTTTCTCTCCCTCTCTCTCTCTCTCTCTCTCTCTCTCTCTCTCTCACGCACACACACACACACACATCCCTCCAACTATCACTGAGCTGCTTAACGATTCATTCTACGGTACACTCTTTTCAATTGTGCCATTATAGCTGTAATGGGAAACATTATCCTGCCTTCTATCACATTACTGAATAACTGCATGCTCTCATGCTTTCTCACCATTTACCACATTTTCTAGGTGTCATTTGCCAGGTTCCACAACATTAAACTGTAAAAAACAGAGAGATGACCCAAAGAGGTGACACATTTCAGAGATTTGGCATCCTTAAACTATACACAGCAGCCTCCCTTTAAGAGGCAGTGGAAGAGCTGAGAGACATGCATTTACATATTGTGACTGACAATTAATAAGTGGTTGATCAACAGATGATGGACATCCAACCAGCTCAAAAGACACGTATTAGCAAAAGTTTCAAAAAATTGTCAGACTCACAGCAAAAGAGGCAAACCTTCCAGAGCAAACTAGAAGACCTAGTTTAAACATAAAGGACGTCAGCAGTGATTTGTCCTAATATAGCCTCTTGTCCAGAGTGGTCTTCATCCCAGTGATAAAAGAGTGGGGGCAAAGAAACAGGGTGAGATTACTGTCATCCTTTCGTTATCACCCTGTTATTAGCCGGCCCGGTTTAAAGCTCGTCTAATCCTGAGGAGCTATGTAAAGCACTCGCACCTCGCACATCAAACAGATAGATATACACTTGGATCTCGGTATGAATACTGCATTGTGCTTACTGTGAAGTATGGCGTTTTTATTGTTGCGCTAGAGCTTAGTGGGTGGGGGGGGAGTGATGCTTATTCCTGATACAGCAGCTGTTTTGGAAGCACAAGTAACAATGAACTGGAGAAGTGGCCAGCTAGGATCCAATGGGCGGGCCAGTGCTAAGGCAGCTGCGGGAAAAAGCCCTTGATTTATATTGGAACAGAAGGGTGCTAGTTGCAGTGTAAGCCAGGGCTGGAGCCGAAGCGCTCAGTGCTTCTCCCTCTGTCTGCCTGGCGGGCAGGGCTCCAGGTATTGCAGCCAAGCCCAGACAGTTAATAAGCTTAGTGCCTATGTCGTACCTTGAACCATGTAATCAGAAAATTGATTTAGCACCGCAACAACCTGAGAGAGGTGATTTTTATTTCCTTAAGTTATTTATATATTTCGGTGAGGAGACTGCCCCTGCCGTGAAAAGTTTAAGGCCAGGTCGACTCAGCACCAAATAGTATTTACTGCTCAGGAATAACTGTTCTCTTGATAGAACTATTTCTTTAGATTGAGATTCACTTTTATGTGACATTCATTGCATTTGTCCATCATCCATCATTCGTGTGTGTGTGTGTGTGTGTGTGTGTGTGTGTGTGTGTGTGTGTGTGTGTGTATGTGTGTGTGTGTGTGTGAGAGTGTGTGAGAGTGTATGTGTGTATGTGTGCGTGCTTAGGCTCTCAATCTGGTATAATACATAAAATCTACATAAGAGGTCCCTTCGGTTGCAACTCCATATGTTTGCTATTCAAGATCATACTGTATCTCTAAAAGGTCAATACATTTGCTTCAATAAGGCTAGGAATTATGTGGCATGTGTGGTGTTTAATACTATTTATGTCTGAATTAATTCCACGTAAGAAGGAAAGACTCAGACACATTACTTGGTTAGTGTTACAAGAGAAAGGATAAAAGGGTATGGAATGTACAAACTGCCTCTTAATGGGGTAGTGTGCTATTTGGGACCTTTAGCCCCATTTGTGGTCTGTCTACCATGAACCTGAAACATAGAGACCATCATTTCACTGATACTAACCGAGTATTGAGCTAGCTGCAGTTTTTATGCAGGCTCTCACTGGGCTACTATAGAAGTCAATGGGGCATACATAAATGTGTGGGGAAAACTATGCTAAATGTGCTTTTCCAAGACAGGAAGCACAGGGTGTAAACTTTCCAGTCTCAGTATGCTCTCCTGTGAAATGTATCGCGATCTGAATATTTTTAGGTGTTTGGCATGATTTGCGCATAGTCCTCCGTGGGGGCAGTGAAAACAAGCGCCAGGGGAATGCTCATGTCCAAGCCATGCCAAACATGTAAAAACATTCGGATTGCGATACATTTCACAGGAGAGCATAGTGATACTGGTAATATCACACCTGCATACAAACTGCAGCTAGCTCAATACTGGAATTATACCCCTTTAATATTTCAATTAGGTGGCAAACAAGTTAAAGAATCTAATATCCCTTTAGACATCAGCAGTTGTTGCATATCAACAGAGCTACAGTTGATATTGTGGCTTCCACGTTTGGAAGTGGTCTTGTGACTTTAGACACATTTTCCATTATATCTAAATGATTCACAGCCTTTTTCACTCTAGCTATACACAAAGGATGTGGTTGATAATGAAAAGATTAGTTTGGTTTACTTTGCCCTTGTCCTCTGTCTCTCTCCCTTTCTTTATTAGTTCATGGTGACCTATTTAACTTTCTGCTCCTTCCCTGTGCAGCCCTGCTGATTAGCATAAGGGGAGTGTGTCAATGGGCCTCATTAATACATTCATTAATGTCAGGGAAATCTCATTTAGAAAGTTGAATTATTCACAAACCCACAGACACCTGCTGCTCCCAGGTACATACTCTTTCTCCACACTCAGACATCATGGAGAGGTAGGGGAGGCGTCTCTCTGGGGTTGAGAGTATATGATACCCCATGAGAGAAGTAAGGCTATGGGATTGGGGATGTCCACAGTAAGTTCTGCTGCACCTCAGAATTGTATTATTCTTTTTACAGTACGTATGTGTAGTATGTACAACTTCCAACACTGAAACATTTCCAGCTAATAATTACGACTGCAGAAGGTTGAAATGTGTTTCATGAATCTGAATGAGATTTCACACTTTTCTCCCAGTGACACATTGGGCCAGATTCATACTAGTAGGGTGAAATGTCTAGTTTTTAATTGAACGTTTTGATATGGACAACCTTAAGCATAATGATCAAAGTGAACATCTTTATTAGTGCCAAGGCTTAAATTAGAGCTGTCTCAGATCTGTTGTCAGGGGGGGGGGGGGCTCCTGGAGCTTAATTGGCCGAGCGCACATCACGCTGGCCAGTAGACTCTGGAACTGTCTGTGGGAAGATTAATTGGATGTCTATGTAAACTCTGTTCTGACTAGCATGAAGGCTGAAGTTCCCCACCATTAACCTTTGGTAAAACGGCAAGGGGCATCCCTCACTCTGACGTAAACTTATACAGACACATTCATGGGCATTCGTGCACGCACACACACATTTTCAATCCCCCAGCCCACCTTCACACACACACAGACACAGTTTACTAATTTTCCTCGTCATTGGTTCAAGTCCAGTCTGTCTTATGGCCCTGAAGGGTCAATGGACTAAGTGGATGGGGATGTCTATTTTGCAACCTAGCTCAAACGCTTCCTCTACCGAATGTTACTAGTTGACAGCATGTCTTGGGGGGGAGGCAAGGGGTTGAATTACTGCAAAGTCATCAGATCACAGCACCTTGGAGAGACGGATCATGGTGGAGCGCAAACATGATACATTGTGGATGTGAGGATTTGGAATCAGAAAGCAAATAATCATTACATGTTTGATGTTCATGTCGAAAATTTGTTTGACATCATTGGAAAAATGTAACTTTAAAATCCTGGCTCTCTTTTTTTTTTTGGTGATGACACCCATAGAGAACATTTTGGTGAGCAGGGAGTGCATTTATAAATATCTGTGTTCCTAAAAGTGTATGTATGTATAAAACTACTGTTATGGCTCCATGGTCCTTTCCTACACCATCGCCCCTCTCTGCCTCCTTCGGGTCTCCTTGTTCGCTCCAGACACTGAGCATAATTCTGTGTGTCGCTCCGGTTCTTCTCCTCACCGGAGTTTCCGCCCTCCATTTCCGGGACCGGAGCACGCACCTTCCCGCTCTCCCTCGCCTGACATCGACCCAGAAGTCCCCAGCACCTCATCGTGCGCAACGTGTGCTCTATGCTGCCGATGATGCGCCTCCAGCGTCAGTGAATGCACGTACGGCTCGGCTCTGCTTACACCTGTCCTCATCACTGCATCTGTTCCCTGTCCTGCAATCTCCTCCACTGCCTACAATACCCTGGTCTGCACACTACAATCATTGCCAGATCTTACCATACCTTCCTACAGTATAGGTGTCCGTGTTAAGCCTACTGTACTTTTCAAAGTCTGAGCTTTTTTGCCTAGATAATTTTCCATGTGTGTCATCCGTGTTTTTTTCCTCTCTGTCTTTCTCCAGACCCCCAAGCAGAACGTTTTTGATTCACATTAATACATTTTGACATTTATTTTACTTGCAATAAAACATTTTTTGATTGGAGTCGAAAGTTTTGCTCTCAAATCTATTTTTTGATCGCAGCATGAAAAGTTTTGTTCTCAAACCTATTATTTTTGATTGCATAATAAAGACACAAAGCTACCTCCATACGCAGTCGCCAAAGAAAAACATGTATCTGTACATACTGTACATACTGTACATACATACGATAAGCCCAAACGCTGTGCATGTAAGGTTGATGAATCATAGCCTAATTGGTCCTCACATGTGAGGCACTATGCTAACGTTTCTGCAGAAGCCAGTGCAGGAGGTAAGTAATTGAATGAACCTGGGCCAGGTTTCCCAGAAGCTTCTTTCGTTAAGAGGCTCTTTAGCCCATTCAGTTGACCAATCAGAGAGCTTGCCCAGACCAGTTGACCAATCAGAACGCTCTAAATGAATGGCCCAAGAGCCTCTTAAAGAAAGAGGCTTCTGGGAAACCTGGCCCAGAACCGCCCAGAAAGAAGGAACCAATCAATGGACTGCTTACCGGGTTACGCTGCCACCACCTTGTTCTACCAGTATGGTCCTGCATCAGAGGTCAGCACACATCATCACACAACACAGTGTTAATAAACAGATAATAACTGTGATTTATTTCAAGACGGCATTCACAATTCATAGGTCAGCATGAGGAACGGAGAGGATGTCATCCAAGCCACTAACTAGTCTAATTACCAATAAGCCAATAAGCCAATTACCAATAACCCTAACCATGCTTATTAAAAAACAATAGACTGCACACAACCCCAAGAAACAAACAGTACGCCCATAATAACCCCCCCCCCCCCACACACACACACACACACAACAACAACAACAACAATAACAACAACAAAAACGGCCTGACAGTTCAGATCACTCCAAATTGGCAACTGTAAGAAAACCCTACCCCCCAAAATGACTTAGACCCAGGGAGGGGTGGGGAGTCTTGTCGTCGGGCGAGCTGAGTTTTGTAGCACCTGCTGACCTGGCTCATAGCGTGGGAGCCTGCAGAGGGGACGGTCGATGTGATGCATACACAGGGAACACGCACCAGCTGGTGGGAGATGGTCGATGTGATGCATACACAGGGAACACGCCTCAGCTGGTGGGTGTGCCCCCGACTGGAACTCACTAATGGTCTTCCCCGCCGCCAGCCCTAGACCACCGTGAACGCCACCCATCCCCCGATATAAATGCAGAAACAGTACATGCATGTAGCTCAATGGGACCTTCGCTTCCCCACCACCGTACCCTCCAACCCCGACCAGCTCCCAGTGCCTCGGACAGACTCTATAAGCAGGTGCATGAGCTGGTCATTAGCCTGATTGTGGAGCCTGATTGCTGTCTCCACTCAGTGCGGTTCACCACAGTAATATTAATTGCATGCAGCAGGTGCATGATATTGTAGTGACCTGTCAGAGACGGGGGCTCCTGATTGGTGGCATTGTGAGGGGGGGTGGGCCCGCTAGGTTATAAATGGACTGTGAGTCTCAGCTTCACCCTCTTTCTGTGGTACCAGCCAGTCAGACACTAGGGAGTAGCCCAACAATGTGGAAGTCTGGCATGAATTCCTTTCTGTTAATAATATCGCTTTATGTGAACATGCTTCTGCCTCTGACTCAGTGTTTCTAGCTAAAATGCTACAATATGAACTGGGGAAAAATGTAGTTAGTTTAGGCATGAAAAACAAATGGTTAGGATTAGGGACAGGATATGAAGGAGCAAAACAAACATGTTGCGCTCGCGGTTGGAAAAATAATGTTGCAAATTGCAAAGTGAAACTTAGGTTCAAGATTTTGATATGAACTAATCATTTAATAAATATGATTTGATCCTGTTTTCGCCCAATTCGGTAGCCAATTGATCCTGACCTAGTGTCCAATTACCCCCTACTAACTGTTGAGGATTTGTTACACAACCCGGCCAGTCGGCGATGCGAAGAGGAGAGACAACTCCTTGACTCTCTCAGCTCGCGACCGTAATTCCAACACCAGACAGGGTCGCTGTGGGGCCACAAACCCTTGAGCCAAGATTAAACTTACCACCCTCGGGGAGCAGCGGCCCAATAGGCCCCTCCCTCTGGGATCTGGCCACACTCTGATGTTGATTGTGTAATAGATATGTATCCTGTGTTTGTTCTGTGTTATGTGTGGTATCATGTTATATTATGTCTTCCACTTCACAAAAAAGTTCCTAGCAGAAAATAAAGTACTTTGAATTTAATTTAATTAGAGGAGGATGGAAACCGGTGGCCTGTCCGCTCCGAGTAGGAAATGAGTCCTTACCCCAAGTGAAGGAGTTCAAGTATCTGGGGGTCTTGTTCACGAGTGAGGGAACCATGGAGAGGGAGCTTGGCCGGAGAATCAGAGCAGCTGGTGCGGTTTTGCAGTCGCTTTACTGCACTGTTGTGACGAAAAGAGAGCTGAGCCAAAAGGCAAAGCTCTTGATCTACCGGTCTATTTTCGTCCCCACCCTCACCTATGGTCATGAAGGATGGGTCATGACCGAAAGAACGAGATTACGGATACAAGCGGCCAAAATGAGTTTTCTCCAGAGGGTGGCTGGAGTCTCCCTGATCGGGTGAGAAGTTCAGTCATCCGGGAAAGACTCGGAGTAGAGTGTCGAAAGGAGCCAGTTGAGGTGGTTCAGGCATCTAGTGAGGATGCCTCCTGGGCGCCTCCCTAGGGAGGTGTTCCAGGCATGTCCGGCTGGGAGGAGGCCGCGGGGTAGACCCAGGACTAGGTGGCGGGATTACATCTCCGCACTGGCCTGTCAGCGGCTAAAGATTCCCCAGGCAGAGCTGGTTGATGCTGCCAGGGAAAGGGATGTCTGGAGCCCCCTGCTGGAACTGCTGCCTCCGCGACCCGACCCTGGATAAGCGGATGAAGATGGATGGATGGATGTTTACGGCTTGAAATAAACAGTTAACACCGTTTGCACTTTTATTTCTATTGTTTAGTATAGACATATTTACGGCTTGAAATAACACTATTATTTGCACTGGTATTTTGTACCCCATTTTCTGAAATAAACTATTTTATACTTTGTTAACCAATGCTGTCTTTATTTTGTCATACATTAAAGTAGACCCATTGTCCTCATATGAGGACATTGTTTGAGAGAAGTACTTACTGTAGAAAGCTGAAATTTAGTTTTTTGACTAATTGGGTCCTTCTGATGCCAGATAGCAAAGAAAATGTTTAAATGCAAAGATAACCCCACTGTCCTCATATGTTTTTGAAGAGACTACTTCCTGTACAAAGACACATTTTATTTTTTATACTTATTAGGTCCTACAAATCCCAAATAGCTAGGATACATAAAAAAATGCACACCAAACACAAGTCTGGGTCTCAGGAGGATACACAGCCAGACTATGATTATGCAAAAACTACCAAACCGATTTTTATGAAACTCGTGAAGCGGTGTATCATGGGCCACCTAAGAACCCATTACTTTTTGGAACAGATCCAAATCACGGGCCGGATCCACAAATTAAAACAAAACTGAGAACAAAGCCCGCTCTCTGTGTGAGGGTGCTAGAGACATGAGATGTAATTTAAGGTAATGTATTGCTTTATAAATGTTCTTAGCCGGTAGACAAACATACTCCAGGAGCTTGCTCGATCGCCTTGTTGAGAGGGGTCAGGGAAGAATTTTTACAGCTCACTTATCTGGCCCCCGGTTGCTTCCCTCTGGAATATGTAGGGGTGGGATGTCTGCCCACCTCCCTTGTTCTCTGTAAAGCGCATTGTGTTGCCTCTGGGTATGAAATGCGCTATACAAATAAAGCTTTGATTGATTGATTGATTGATGAGGTTTGGAGTGTGGTGTGCGGGGGGAGAGCCCAGAATGCACTGCATTGCCCCCCGCTGGCTGTGACCCAAGGTGGGCACCAAAGAGCCGGCCAAATACAGCCACCCATTCACTTCCAGTCATTTTCACCTCCACCCCAGTGAATCACAAGCCCCCTGAATAAGGCCAGGACAGCCATTCACCTCTATTAATTTTTTGGGACTAGGATTACACAAAAACTACCAGACTGCTTTTCATGAAACTCGGTGGAGGGGTGTAGCATGGGCCAATTTAGAACCCATTCAATTTTGGTGTGCACAGGGCCATGAAATGCATTCAGGTGCGGAGTGCTCTCTGAGCACCATTTCTAGTGTTTTAGGTGCACTCCCAGGAACTTGTATGAGTCCACCATCTCAACTTCCTCCCCCTGGATGACGATGGGGGTTGGAGGCCTCTTGTACCTTCTGAAGTCCACCACCAACTCCTTTGTCTTGCTGATGTTGAGCTGGTTTCCCAGCCCATAATAAAGAAAAGGTTGTAGACTATAAAGTATGCTTGAAGAATAACTTTGAAAACAATTCCCAGTTCAGGACTTAACTTTCAGGACTTGAAGCTCAATGAGATAACTTTTTTACAGTTCAATATTCACCTTTACTTGCTATTAGTTTATGAATTGGCCCTAGCAAGACCCCCAAAATCTTTTTCATGACATGAGACTGCATGAGACCCTGTGAATGTATTATTTTAGTATTCCGGTGTACTGGCTAGTACACTGGCGGGAAATCTTGTGGTGGAAGCGGAAGTGACGCGTTTTGCGTGTCACACTATCAGGAAGACAACAAACACTTCGCCCCGTAAATTTATCTACATGCACATAAAAGAAAGAAGACCATTGAAGCCATCCTTCCAAAAAGTCCATTGAAGTAGCTACAATCTTCCAATCCAGTCTGCTCCACGCACGTTTGTTATCATATTTTTGCCCATCATTACAGCAAGTGAGTGGGGAATTGTGAGAAGTGTGGTTCTTAGAACGCAGTGCCGATTTTATCACGACCAGAGGAGCCGCAAAAGTGCAGAGATATCTCATGTAGCTTTAAGTCCAGTTCTGAAGCTTGTCACGTCATGCTCTGTGCCCACCCACCATGTGTAACACAGTGTCCTAACATTCTCAATGTGGGTCTATCTTGATGTTCTGGAGAGATGCTGCTAAATAAATTGAATCAAACTTTATAGAGCACATTAACGTACACAAAGGCAACAGAATGTGCTTCACTGAAAGAAAGGAAGAGAATATGTATAATACTGATCCTACCTCTAATCTTCTAGAGGGATGCAAGCAGTTTGAGCCAATATAGAAGAACTTAATTCTTACCTAACATCTCCCAAAGAGACGATTGAGCAAGCTCCTGGAAATATGTTTGTTGTATTAACTATATCACAGGGACATATAGCATGCATATAAATACTGCATTACAAGAAACATAACATTAAAATTAATGAGTGAGTAAATAAATAAATACAAATATGTGACCTCAGTGGTAGGCAACTATATGTTAGCTACTGTATATTCCAGTAACCCATTAGGACATAATAAAACACCCTGAACATTTAGCAGCAAGCTACTAGAAAATATTGTTAACTAGATATACAAACCAAACAGAAGTGTGGTGTAATTCTGTAAAATATAAATTTTACTGATGTAATATTTCTCTTCACTGCAGTTCCTGGGCCTGTTTGTAAGTCTCACAGCACCAATGCAAACTTTAGAGAGAGAATCCTTTAAAACTAAGCTCTCTGACAAAGGCCTGGAGACAATAATCACTGACCACGTCTGATAAAAATGGGGGTCTAGGTCAAATTCACACATGTAAAGATTACAGCGTTCATCTGTCTCCTCTCCAGAGGAAGCCTCCACTGAGGAAATCAATTTGGTTTCTTCTCCACAAGGGCAAGGTCAATTTTTGTGTTTATTTTATTTATTTTTTTACAGGTGAATGAAATACAGCATATCACTTTCCCTTAAAAACAAGTTCTACGTGTATGTGGTGGCACTCAAACCATATGATATGTGCAAACAAACCGTCCATGTAGACTCATATTTCACAAGTGACAGACTTTCTGTTGGGGGGGCTGCTACACTATGAGTCCTATAGTTGAAAATTAAGCTATAAAATTAAACAGCCCACTCACTCTGGGGGTATTGTTTATGATGTCATTCACTCTTATTATGTTAATTATCTTGGCGTGTGCCTGGGTCTTTTACTCAGCAGCCATGGCAATTAATCATGCACAAGGCAGCCTCTACACTACCTCAACTCTCTTCCTACTCAACACATCTACACTACCAGTGTTGAGAGCTATAGCCTGCTGTTCTTTTGATAAGCCTCTACATAGATTAGACAGCTATTCCCTAGCCCATGGGTTAATGCAATGATAACATCTATACCCCGGATGAGCAGTAATATCCTTGTTGAAGCTTGAATCTTTGTTGTTTCATCAATCACTTTCTTACTGTTTTAATTCCTGCTCAACCTTCATGCTGTATTCTTATGCTTAAGGATCCATTCAACAGCTAATCCCTCAATAGTTGAGAATTAATCAAGGTGAGTCTTTTGAAAGAATATTGATGTAAATGTGACTAGAGGAAGGTTTTAGTGGAAGAATCGAAAATATTTCTTAAAATGGATGCTCTACATTCAATCAATGTCATAAATGTTGGCTTGTAGCTGGAGAGTACATTACTAACTGCTCCTGTGCAAGAGAGAGAGAGAGTCGGAGAGAGAGAGAGAGAGAGAGAGAGAGAGAGAGAGAGAGAGAGAGAGAGGACTGAAGAAAATAATATAATTTCACATTCTTCAGATCTTCACAGAACAGGGCCACGTTTCCCAGAGCCTTCGTAGCGCTAAGTGCATCGTAAGATAGGTACTGCAGGTCTGAAGGTACATCATAAGCTCTCCCATTAGCTGAAGCGCTGTTTCTGAATGCCCTATGACCCCTTTTATTGTGTGCAGCATATCTGGTCCCAAAAATGGAGCTACTTCAGTGGTGTGGAAGTGGTTTGGATTCAAAAGAACAGATACAGACCAAACCACGGTCATATGCAAACAGTGCAAGAAGACTGAACGAAAGGGGGAAATACATTGAACTTATTTCACCACCTTAGGCAGAAGCACCCGGTCCAGTACGAGGCGAGTGTAAAAGCGAGAGAGGTGAGCTCAGCGGCTAATGCCAGCAACACAACAAAACAAAGCACGCTGGTTCAACATGGGATCGCTGCGTCTTTGGCTAGATGTAGTCCGTATGACAACAAAAGCAAACGCTGGAAAGACATCACCAAAGCAGTCACAATTTGTTTGGCAAAAGATATGATGCCAATCCAAACAGTGGAGAAGGCTGGCTTCAAACAGCTTGTTAAAAAGCTAGATCCCAGATACGAAATCCCGTCAAGACAGCACTCCCGGCTACGTATGAAGAACAGCGTGATAGTCTTCTGCAGACTACTACGCTTCCACCACGGACTTATGGTCGAGTAGAACCGCAGAGCCATATCTAAGCTTGACCGTCCACTACATAAACAGCGATTGGAAGCTCCGTAATGCCTGCCTTGAAACGAGCTACTTCCCCGAAGACCAGACCGGAGATTTGCCATGGGTTTGAGGGAGTTTATGATCAGATCAGGGTTAGTCCATTTTCAAAATTGAACAAAGCATTACAACATACAGTGCAATCTAGCATGACTGTACCATCAATGTAAGGCCCTTATTTTTTCTTTCAGACTCCTGCTGCTGAAAATAATAATAATAACGAAGTTTGAATGAGAACTCAGATTGCACTTTGTTTATTTTGATTTCATGTTGGGAAAGCCAGCCTTCACACAACTGGAACCTTTTGGTAGAGCACATTATCTCACATCTTAAATTCATTTTACTCTAAAATAACTTGAAAATGGTGCAGTTATTGGGTGAAAATCAAAAGATTTCGTGGGATAAGCAGCTAGGTATGTAGGTAGCTATTTATGGCTTGTAGTTAACTTTGCCTATTTTGTTAATTAACTTAGTTACAGCATACGTAACATTTTCAGCGAACGCATTCATTTGACTCCCTGCTGTCCTTGGATCCTAAAAACGGCCCTGCCCCTAACCCAGGCTAATTAGCGCGTTAGCGATAGCTACTGTGGATGAGGCAAAGCTTGACTAACTGTCTTCCTGTACTCTTTCTTCTGCCTACTCAGCGGAGGAGGTACGAGACTACTGGAGAAGTGCGACGCTCCCAATAACGCGAGCGAGACTGACGCAGAGACGCTAGCCCAAAACTGTCCAGGGGGCCACAGAAAGGCTGAACGGACTACGGTGCTACCCTTGCCTGGACGGACAGACGGTCCTGATCCGAGTAGCAGTAAGAGACCGGTGTGCTGCCCGAGCCACGGATTTGCTTGCTCTCCTGCCCTTGAATTGCTAGTAGGCCCTTAGCTGGTCCAGAGATTCTTCCTAGGATAGTATTGCATGGTGTGCTATTGTTAGGAAGTCCTGAGTGCCATTTTAGGTAGTATGGTGTGCTATTATTAGAAAGTATTGTGTGCCATTTAGGTAGTATAGGGCGCTATTGTTATAGGAAGTATTGCGTGCCATTTTAGGTAGGGTTGGTGTTATTTTTAAGATAGGATCCTGTGGTAGCCTGTTTCTTATAGATAGTAGCCTAGTTGATATTCCCATGGTTGGTTGTATAGCCATTTCCTAGTATCCAATAAACTTGGTTTTATTTGAGATCTGTGTTGTCGTGTCCTATCTGTGAGTGGGGGATCTATAGTACCTTGGTTTTGACAATTGCGAATGAATGTTAAATAATGTCCAGCTTTTTATGGACATTGATAGAAATATAATTGTTTCTATTTATAATTGTAGGGGGCGGCTGTAGCTCAGTTGGTAGAGCCGGTCATTCAGTGATCGAAGGGTCATTGGTTCGAATACCCGCTCTGACTGACCACATGTCGAAGTGTCCTTGAGCAAGACACCTAACCCCAAATTGCTCCCAATGAGCAGGTTAGCACCTTGTATGGCAGCTACCGCCATTAGTGTGTGAATGTGTGTGTGAATGGGTGAATGAGAGGCCATTGTAAAGCGCTTTGAGTGCCGCTAAGGTGGAAAAGCGCTATATAAGTGCAGTCCATTTACCATTTCCCATTTCCCGAATACTATGGAGTACAACAGTAGTTATGCTTAGTTCAGTGCTGTTTACAGACCAATACATTTCTTCTGTAATTTTGTCTGAACTCTCACAGCTATTACCCTTGATACAAAATTATTACAGAGCAAATGTACGCCTGTTACAACCCCCGAAGGCACTCCCTCACAACCTGTTTCATTCTCCGGAGCAGGTGTCGAGTCATGTTCTCTGCCAACGCCTCAACACTTAAGTGCCCTTTGGTGTTTGGGCTCAGAGTGCCATCGTAGCTCTGTCACGCAGCTCTAAGTCTTGGATATGAGGCTCTGTGACTAAGAACAGATTGCTGGGGAGAGACTACAAGCAGTTACCTGAAATACCATAGAAACATGTCTATTGGCTTGTTAACACTACTGGCCTGGAATTACATTTCCCTGGGTACACCTGAGTAATATACCATCCATATTGTACTGGCCTTTTCTGTCTTCTCTCCCTCTCTTTCTCTGTCTTTTTCATACACACAAAACACACACAGACTTGTAAAGTATGCCTGGATTTGCTGAAGCAAAATTGAAGTGATGTTATGTAAGCAACGCAAAACTGATAGTTTAAACTTCTTAAGAAGAACAGCCCTCCTCTGGTCAAATATTTCTATAGCTGCATCTTAATTGTGCTGCCCTTCAACGGATCTCAGCAGCCTTTGGCTTCCTTGATAAAAAAAATATATATATTACAAGAGAAGAGCCAACCATTGTTGAATAGTGCTCAACTGTTAAAGGTAGCAATATTAAACTGCCATTTATCATGTTAATTTTTGTAATCCTTACAACATTTCAATACAAAGTTTCATCTCACTATCACACATTAGCTGAAATTGAATGATTGTCACCTTGAACAGATATTTCTGATATCAATCCATAAAATGCTGAATGCTGGACCTTTGTCTTTGGTGATCTTCAAACTTGTGTAAAGTTTCAGAGTCTTGGTACATAATACGTACGTATGGGTGTATGTAGGTATAAATGTACATGTATTGTGTGTGGGTGTGTCTTTCTGTGTTCTGCTTCTGTTTTTGTCCTAATCAGTCAACCAGGAAGATCACCCAATCCTGTTGCAGTGCCGGCCTGCAGCTGTCAATAATCCTCACTCAGCACTTCCACTCCACTTGCTGTCAATTGCCTGTTCATTCACATGCCCCGCCCCAAACACACTCTGTATAAGCTCTCTGTTTGCCACTCTCTCTCTGAGTCTTTCCATTTGGTGAGTTCACTACCATTAACTTAGTCATTCTGTGTTAGTTAGTTGTTTGTATTTTATGGTAGTCCATGGCTTATGGGTAGTCAGACAGAGGCCTCTATACACTCACACGTAGGGAGTTCCTTGGTCTATTCACACCAGGCAGGCAGATGTTGTCTTATTGTTCTTGTGGTCAGTTACCAGGCCCGCTCCTCAGTGTAGTTAGGCAGGGTTTTATTTTCTAGTTTTAGTTACCTGCATTAATTTCAGTTAGTTATGTAGTTTGTCCTTTTGGTTCTAGGTTGTTTTGTTAACTTTGGCAACATCCGTTCCCTCTAGGTCATGTGACATTTTTCTTGGGTTTGGCAGTGCTGTTTGTAAATATTCAATATAGGAGTTGCAACTCAAAAGTTTACCCGTGTTTGGTCTCCACTTATTTACACCTCAGCTGCTCGAGATCCTGTTGTTCTGTTATCCAGGTTTTGTTTGTTATTCCCACTTAGTCACACACTAATTACACACACATTACTATGTATTCTGGAGGGTCGTTACAGTCGTCCACACTCTAATTTGACACATTAACTATTTTAATCAGAGCACCCAAAACGCAAAAAAGGGGGTTGTTTGTTTTGCTTTTAGTTAACATTCATGACAGTGTTGGCTAGGTTGAGTATCTCTAGCCTAGAGTGTCTGCCAAAACATAAACAAAGTGTTATTTTTTTCAACAACCTGTTGAACTCACCAACCCTAAATTGTACTTTCAATTCATTGATTAGCATCAGTTTATCCACCCTTCAAAGTCAATGGGGACCCTCAAAAAACGATTGGCAGCACCTGCAACATAATTCAACAAAAGAGATGCTCTCAAAAAGTCTGTCAAATGAAAGTGGTTGGAATATCAACAACTTTGTACAATATAAGTTTGTAGCTCACCTTACTCATGACCAATGAGTAGCATTCACCTGCGTGAGAAATGGACTGTAGTGCCGATCAACTTTAATGTACATATGTTGTACATGAGTCTCGGCCGTGCCCCTATAAGATGGAGTAAATGAAGGGGGTTTTGGGGGTATTTTTTCTGGTGAAGTGAATTGATTGAGTCCAGACAGATGTTCCAGAAGCCGTCACAGACATTTGTGTTTTTATTAAACAATAAGCATCAAAAGTTACAAGCAGTAGCCTAGCTTTTGGCTAGGCTAGTTACATTACATTGTTGTTGTCATAGCAGAGTTACCATTACAGGGTTGTCGTTGTAGCAGAGTGGAAGACGAAAGCCGGAGCATTTATAGAAGAATGCAGCATGAAGAGAGCAGCAGCTAAGCTAGCTAAGCTAAGCTGCTACAGTATGGTTCCGCCTTAAGTAGATCCTTAACTAGGTCAGAAGACAGATCATGTCAGGGTGTCGAATGCAATCGTGCTCAGTATGGTCATCTGGTCCATCTGCCAGGTCGAGATTAGACCACTGTCAGGACGACCGGACCCTTCTAGGCTATGGCGTGTCCAGTGTCTGGCTTGAGCAACAGCAGCTGTCCTATCTTGCTCAACCAGCATACTGCTATTTTCAGTGCTGTGGCCCAAGCAAAGGTTACGCTCGAGTCTTTACTGAGTGAGTGAATTTCTGTCTTCTGTAGCAGAAACTGGGGTTAACTCAAAGAATGCATTATATAGAATACAACAAACGGGTGAAGTTCAGCCTACTTCACCGGCTTCCCAATGAAAACCCATGCACAGATACCATGTGAAGACCTGGTATTAATGGGTGTAGCTGGACGGGAACTCTAAGAAATCAATTCTAAATTCTGAAAAGCACTCTTCCGTAAACTAACACATTTTCATAAGGGTGTTCTCAGTCTTCATTACTCTGCTATCACCTGTGTCTAATGTCTACACACCTTAATGTCCCCCCCCCACGCCTGCTGATGGTGCTCCGGGGGTTCAGAGCTTGGCCTGGGGCCAGTAAAGAAGAGGGGCTGTGCTCCTTAACCACCATCCCCTCCAGCCTTATTAGCAAGCGGAAGGGGTGAAGATGGTGAGTAAGCAGCTGGTTGGTGGGGCTGTGCCAGGGCCTGGAGCCAGAAGCCAGAGGCTGGCCATTAGAAAGGGATGATGACCACTGGTGATTCCTTAGAAAAGAACCAGAGAGAGAGAGTTACTGTGCTCACTGTGGTATAGTAGGAGCTGACTGTAAATGTTTAAATGTCAAAATTGTGGACTCTGTCTCTAGGGACATAATACAACAACCCCCCTCCACACACACACACGCACACACACACACACACACATACACACACACACACACACACACACACACACACACACACACACACACACACACACACACAGAGACAGAGCCCAAGAGCACTGTTGCTACAGAAAATGTATTTTATGACTTTCATTTTTTTGTCACTACTGCCAGAGTGCAAAAGACACAGTTCCATTACACGTGAATTTAATAGACAGCAAAGTTTAGATTTTCTCATCTTCATCAGTCTCCCTCTCTCTCATTCGTTTACTTTGTCTCTTACTTAGCGTCCCTCCTTTCGGTGGTATTGCATGGATAGTCGTTTAAGTCAGTTAGTCATTTGCTAGTCGGTTAGGAAAGTGAAGTCACCTCGCAAACACCCGTCTTGACTGGACTCAACCCAACGGCTACTCTAACAATAAGTGCCTGAGTGCTGAGAGTTGTTAGTGTGTGTGTGTGTGTGTGAGAGAGAGAGTGAATTGAGTGAAGGATCCAAGAGAGAGAGAACAAACAGTTCTACCACGTTATTGAGTCGCACAGCTGTCTGGTCGTAAACCAGCAGTTTGGGAGCACTTTCATGTGAAAATCAAATTTTAGCCTACTGAAACATTGCAGGCAACAAAATGAATCTAATTGAGATCTTTGCTAAGTAAGCCGTAAAGACAGGCTAAAATACTTTGTATTGTTGCACTGGCAAACAAAACAGCTAGTGACTTAAGTAGCCCTGCACAATTAGTGCAAAATGGTTGGGAAACATGAAGAAAGTAGTCATGCATTTTAGCTCGCAGAGTTTGACAGACCCCCTCCGTTTTTCTAACCAGCACTTGTAGAAACTTGGGAATCTCTGTTTTAGACGAGTCGTATAGTCGTCTACAAAACCGTCTAGACAGTGAATAGTCGCTGCGCACATCCCTAGCACATCCCTAGCACATCCCTAGCACATCTTTAGCACGTCCCTAGCACATCGCTAGCACATCCCTAGCACATCGCTAGCACATCCCTAGCACATCGCTAGCACATCCCTAGCACATCCCTAGCACATCCCTAGCACATCGCTAGCACATCCCTAGCACATCGCTAGCACATCCCTAGCACATCGCTAGCACATCCCTAGCACATCCCTAGCACATCCCTAGCACATCCCTAGCACATCGCTAGCACGTCCCTAGCACGTCCCTAGCACGTCCCTAGCAGTGGTGTAGCGGAGGCCCCAGAGCTTCAGAGGCCCCACTAGATTTTTTTGTTTGTTTGTAACATTTTGTATCCTATAACATTTCCAGTCACAGGAACAGGACGCAGGGGAGGGTGGCCCCCCTTCCCTTCTATGTTGCTAGGCACTCCGGCATGTGTATCATTCCAATAATTATTTGTTCACCTGCGATAGGGCTAGCCGGCTGATTGGTTGGCTGGGAAGCGTTCAAAACAAAGAAGGAAGCATTGCTAATTTAACGTTCAATACATTAGTTGTGTTGCCGGTAAAAATAAAGTGCAAATACCCAATTGGTGCTCAGAAAAACAAGATGAGAGCGAAAGGCAAACAGTTCTAGCCACACAACTTCCCTTTTCCACCTTCTACACTGCCTCCCAGTAGCAGCTCTCATCCAGTTTCAAACTCTGGCACTAGCCTACAGGGCAATGAAAAGAACAGCCCCCTCCTACCTCCAGGCCATGCTCAAACCCTACACCCCCTCCCGACCGCTACGCTCTGCTACCTTGGGGACGACTGGTTGCCCCGTCACTCCGAGGCCCCTGCGGTCGATCAACACGGTCACGGCTCTTCTCTGTCCTGGCCCCGCAGTGGTGGAATGAACTGCCCACTGACGTCAGGACAGCAGTTGCTGCCCATCTTTCGCCGCATGCTCAAAACTCACCTTTTCAAGAAGTACTACCACGATCCTCCCTATTAATTACCTATTTTTTGTTTGCTATACTTCACTAGGTCTTCAGCACTAGATTATCCTCCTAGTCACTTGTTTTACACTAAAAAATAAAACATTGGGTCAACAAAAAAAATTAAGGCAACATTTTCCACTAGGCTTTTTGAGTTATGCCAACTGCTGGTAGAATTACATTGATTCAATGCAATGTTTAGTATGGTGAATTTGCTTTTTGGCCACAATAAAAACAATTTCTAAGTAACATGAACTTAATAACTGTGAACATAAATGCAAGTATTTAAGTTGATGCAATACAATGCTGTAAGTATGGTGAATTAGCTTTTAGGTCACAATAAAAAGTTTCCAAGTAACATTAACTTAATAACTGTCCAAATGAGCACACGTATTTTAAGTTGGTCAACAACAAAAAATTAAGGCAGCATTTCCCACTAGGCTTTTTGAGTTATGGCAACTGCTGATTACATTGATTCAAAACAATGTTTTGAGTATGCTGAATTAGCTTTTCTGCCTTTTTTGGTGTGGGATACAGATTACTAAACATTTGTTCAAAGGTTAACTGATGACAAGTACGAAAATAACAATACATGTAATGTTTAACCCAAATGGTTGTTTATTTAAAATGTGTATAGTATACATTTCTGACCCAATGAAGGCCTCATACATTTCACAGTCCTCAAGCAAGACTGCAGCTCTCTCACATCACCATTATCTCCTCCATCCATCCATCTTCATCCGCTTATCCGGGGTCGGGTCGCGGAGGCAGCAGCTCCAGCAGGGGGCCTCAGACATCCCTTTCCCTAGCAGCATCAACAAGCTCTGCCTGGGGAATCTTTAGCCGCTCACAGGCCAGTGCAGAGATGTAGTCCCGCCACCTAGTCCTGGGTCTACCCCGCGGCCTCCTCCCAGCCGGACACGCCTGGAACACCTCCCTAGGGAGGCGCCCAGGAGGCATCCTCGAACCACCTCAACTGGCTCCTTTCGACGCAAAGGAGCAGCGGCTCTACTCCGAGTCTCTCCCGGATGACTGAACTTCTCACCCGATCTCTCAGGGAGACCCCAGCCACCCTCCGGAGAAAACTCATTTCGGCCGCTTGTATCCGTGATCTCGTTCTTTCGGTCATGACCCATCCTTCATGACCATAGGTGAGGGTGGGGACGAAGATAGACCGGTAGATCGAGAGATTTGACTTTTGGCTCAGCTCTCTTTTCATCACAACAGTGCGGTAAAGCGACTGCAGAACCGCACCAGCTGCTCCGATTCTCCGGCCAAACTCCCTCTCCATGGTTCCCTCACTCGTGAACAAGACCCCCAGATACTTGAACTCCTTCACTTGGGGTAAGGACTCATTTCCTACTTGGAGCGGACAGTCCACCGGTTTCCTGCTGAGAACCATGGCCTCAGATTTAGAAGTGCTTATTATCTCCTCCAATACCATCATTATCAGACTGCCCCTCCTGATTAACTCCTTCACTGCAATCAGGAGAGGTCCTATAGAGTCGTATACCTGACGGCTGCCAGGCTAACCTTGATGACAGACCACTGAGGGACAGCTTAGCAGAGTCTCTACCTCACAGGGTAGCAGTAGTGTGTAATGGGCTGAGTGTTACCTTCTTGCATTTATCCTCATCGTTGGAGCCTAGGGAGGCGTACAGCTTGAATGCTGCTTGTCGCATCGTGTGGGCGTGCTTCAGGTCATGGTCCAACTGGAGGAGAGAGGGTCACAAAAGGATGTTGGCAATGCAAATACACACATACACACACCACAGATGATCGAGAAACTGTCCATGCACACGCACACATGCATGTGTGCACACACTAGGGGTGTGCCCGAATACGAACACTGTATTCGGATGAGTACAAATAGTAGCTTTTTCCCGAATAGTAAATTCGTACGAATATTGTAAAAAATATTCGGGAGGAGGAGAACAGTCAAATACTGTATGAGCGAGCGATACGTGCACGTTCTGTCTGCTTGTTGACATGCCATGACGAGGGAGAGAGAGAGAGGCGCACACGCTTGCAGTCTTGCACTTGCTGTCTGTCTAGACGTCTAGACAACATGGAGAGGGAGAGAACGTTTGGAGCATGCTGAGGAGCCAGGCACTAGGCAGGCAACGAACGTAAGCAGCACCGAGGGCTTTTGTCCCTAGTTAACTGGTTTATTGAGACAGTTATTGCATTTTGTTTTCTTGTCGTAGCCTACCTGCTGCAATAGCCTATGTGAACTGTAGCATTTGTTTGATCAGAGGAGGACCGGTAGCTAGCTTGTTAGCTCAGTGTAGTACAGTAGAACCCCACTTATCCGAACCCAACGGGACCGAAGCGTTCGGCCCACTTCCCGCCCACTTCCGAATACGAATACGAATAATTAGCTGTCAAATACAAATAGTGGGCTCCTGGCACACCCCTGGCACACACATGCGCACACACACACACACACACACACACACACACACATACACACACTCTCTCTCTCGCACATGTGCAGGACTCAATGCCATGGCCTGTAGTAACTGTCTGGGCTCTCTGTCTCACCCTGCAATTCTTGAAAGCTTTCCTCAAGAGGCTGACCATGTCTCTCTTGAACCGACGACGCCAGGATCCTGGATTGCGGCAAATATGCACACACACAAGAGACAGTAAAAGCAATTTAATGACAGGGACTTGTGAGCCTTCAATACTGCAACTAAATAATCTGAATCTGTCATCACTAACTGTAGATGGACTCTTAGACCCCTCCTGACCCCAGGTGAAGCCTAGAGGAAGGTTCTTGTCCTTGTTGCCCAGTTTATCCATTGTAAGGCACTCGGCAATGTGATTGACCTACAATAGGGAGATACATTATGTAAAATGATTGAATGAGGTATGTGTGTGTGTACTGTATGCACACAATTGATTTACTGTACATGTAAGACCAGAGTGTTACACTGGCCTCTCCCAACTCTGCTTTCCGGGGTCACCGGGAGAGAATACAGTAGGTGATATACTGTTGATCTATCTACCATAGAACTTCTGCCGTGTTACCCAGGACATTATAGAGCTTCTGGCGTGTTACCCAGGACATTATAGACCTTCTGGCGTGTTACCCAGGACATTATAGACCTTCTGGCGTGTTACCCAGGACATTATAGAACTTCTGGTGTGTTACCCAGGACATTATAGAACTTCTGGCGTGTTACCCAGGACATTATAGAACTTCTGCCGTGTTACCCAGGACATTATAGAACTTCTGGCGTGTTACCCAGGACATTATAGAACTTCTGGTGTGTTACCCAGGACATTATAGAACTTCTGGCGTGTTACCCAGGACATTATAGAACTTCTGGTGTGTTACCCAGGACATTATAGAACTTCTGGCGTGTTACCCAGGACATTATAGAACTTCTGCCGTGTTACCCAGGACATTATAGAACTTCTGGCGTGTTACCCAGGACATTATAGAACTTCTGGCGTGTTACCCAGGACATTATAGAACTTCTGCCGTGTTACCCAGGACATTATAGAACTTCTGGCGTGTTACCCAGGACATTATAGAACTTCTGGCGTGTTACCCAGGACATTATAGAACTTCTGCCGTGTTACCCAGGACATTATAGAACTTCTGGCGTGTTACCCAGGACATTATAGAACTTCTGGCGTGTTACCCAGGACATTATAGAACTTCTGGCGTGTTACCCAGGACATTATAGAACTTCTGCCGTGTTACCCAGGACATTATAGAACTTCTGGCGTGTTACCCAGGACATTATAGAACTTCTGGCGTGTTACCCAGGACATTATAGAACTTCTGGCGTGTTACCCAGGACATTATAGAACTTCTGGCATGTTACCCAGGACATTATAGAACTTCTGGCGTGTTACCCAGGACATTATAGAACTTCTGGCGTGTTACCCAGGACATTATAGAACTTCTGGCGTGTTACCCAGGACATTATAGAACTTCTGCCGTGTTACCCAGGACATTATAGAACTTCTGGCGTGTTACCCAGGACATTATAGAACTTCTGGCGTGTTACCCAGGACATTATAGAACTTCTGGCGTGTTACCCAGGACATTATAGAACTTCTGCCGTGTTACCCAGGACATTATAGAACTTCTGGCGTGTTACCCAGGACATTATAGAACTTCTACCCAGGACATTTCAAAAGTAGACCAACTGAGCGAAGTGTTCAGATATGTTTCTATGTCAAATGATGAAAATGGAAACCCTACAGAGGTGAAAATACATGAAAATGTTCTGGGCTTCCATGCAGTCACAGACCAAAGTGCTGCAGGTTGGGGGCATAGAAACTAAAAGCTGCCTCTCCGTGTTTCTTGGTCCTGGCTTTTGGAACTGTTAAAGTTCAGTATCTGAGTGGTCTGTTGGGCATGTACCTAACACCTCGGTGAGTTTCTTGTCTTTGAAATCAAGAGTTTAACATGTTTTTGAAAGATTTTTCAAGGTGCCCACCCACATCCATTGTATGACCAAAACGGTGGTAGAGCAATTCAGACTTTCTCAAAAGTTCTAGTGTTGTCAACGTTTTGATCTGAACCATTGTATATGATCATAAGTCATCTTAAAACAGGGCTAAACATGCATTTTCCCTTTACTACTCCTTTAAGGATCACTGACCTGCTAGCAATTGACATCCAGCATCCAACAGACAATAACGGGGCACTCAGTCCAGCTGCAACACTCTCCTCCAAATTCATTATCTCCGTTAGCAGGGCTAACGTTGCACTCGGTAGTTTGTGCTTATTATTATTGGACTTGGTGAGAAGCTTGTGCAGTGGAGGGGTTCTTTTGGGGGAGTTAGCTGTTGGATTGTTATGCTTAAATTATCCTAACCAGCTTAGTTCCCGAGCTTGTTTGATAACGTTATTTGATTCAGACATAACGTAGGCTGCCTGGTACAGTCGACTGACCAGTTGCTGGTTAGCTATGAGAGGCGGGATCCCAGCCGACCGTTGCATCCCCCCAACCCGCAACGGAGGGTTATCAACTCGGCTGGGACTCCGCCTCTCATCCCTAACCAGCAACTGAGACCATTGAGCTAAAGGTGGTTAGCTAGCTCGGTCGTGAAATTACTCAAACTGAATAAATATGACACCAATAAGCACACCGGTGCCAATAGTTAGTTTAATCTTGATATAACTAAGACATGGGGCACGAGACATGTTATCAATAATTGTTTATAGTGTTCAAATAGCTATACTGACACAAGACATATTTGTACACAATCATGACAGGTTACACGTACAGGTTGAACTTGTAGCTTATAGCTAACGTTAACATGTTACTGTACATTACAAATGACTATGTTAGCCTACACAGCGATTGATTAGGCTAGCCTACTTGAATTTCCAAAAGGATCACATATATTGTGGTTAATTATAATACAAATAGGACGAGTTGCTATCGCCCACTCACTACAAGCAGGTTAATCAATAGGCTATAATAAACCATAGCCTTTTAAAACCATTTGGAAAATAGGGGGAAAATATTATTCTTGCTTGCTTCACACAAACGTAGCTACTGCAATGTTGACAGTGCAGCCGGCCTGAGGCGATGATTGGCTAAGACAGCGAAAACCTAATATTCTGCGACAATATTTTGGTTAGTGTGGACTTTATGCCATTGTTACTAAGATGAAACGTACGTCTCCATGGTGCAACCAAAGATAAGCACAACTTTAAGATCAAACTAACTAGTTTGAACGTAGGGTTTAGTATGGACTTTAGGACGGAACTTAAGGTGGAACTTAGTTAACAAGAGGTCTTAAAATTCAAAGGAGGGAGACAGCGGTTAAATGGGTGGCTGGCTTGTTGTGAAGCCTGGACGGCACTACAAAGACAGACAGAGGTTAATGCTTTCGTGCCTCAGTAAAGGACCAGTGTATACATCAGCACCTGAAGATGGAGACTTGTATTTATGGCACTGTGAGGTGTGAATATATTCTCGGACGTAGAATCAAAATATATTATACTGTACATAACATAGTAAAGGAATATGCACATGGGGAGAAAGAAAAATGATGCTGAAAAAAGACAAAAAGACTGTCAAAGCAATACTTTTTTTGGAGTTGGTGAAAAAACATGGAGAATCAGTAAACATCTCGTGCAGATGCTTCTTTCTTTCTGGAATCAACATGTCTGTCACTGAGCAGACACAGTTCCCCTACGGGACCTTGTAAGCTGGGTGCATGTGGACATGAGGCCTGTAGAATGTAAACCTTCAATCTTGGCATTGGTAGTGCTACACGTCTACACGGATTGATCCCTTGTAATTTATTCTAATAATTCATAAATGAGTAGTCAAGAACGCCAAGGTTCACCCTTGCAAGTCCAAAGCTGGGTACTTTGTATTCCAACAGTACAAGTTTACAAAGTCAGGCTCTCTGAGGGAGACAGACTTTCCACCAAGAGCAACAACATTTAGCCATGCACAGGATTTTAAACTAACTCAGACAGGAAGTTGTCATGAAAGGGAGGACGTTGGTGTTGATAGGTCAAAACTCCATTACAACATAATCAAATGGGCATTTCAATAGAGATAATGGAAGCACACTGATCAAGCATTGAGTGGAGGCATCTGTTTCTCAAGACGAGAAACAGGACAGCTTGACCAACACTGAAATGATCAAAGATAGCAATGGGGGGAAGAATTCCTGGATGGGATCTCACCTGCAATAAAATGTTAGGGCTTTCTAAAGGGGAGACACAGATTGAGACAGCTGTTTAACAAACAGGATAGTGGGGGGGGGGGATCTATGACTGTCTTGATCAGAGAATACACTTATTTGAATTTCTCTTACACCCCTCCATGGTGCTATGACTGTATTGATAATGTTAAACTTTTAACTCACAGATGAGCTATTTTTGCTGACAAAGTGCACGTATTGACTAGTTTCAAACTTCATGTTCCCAAAAATGTTCTACAGATGTCATTCTCAGTGATACAATACAGGTCTGCCTTTGACATAAATACCAAATGCAGACAACACATTTGTCAAATCCATACATTTAGATTAGGGTTTAGGGATTTAGATTAGATTAGGGATTTAGCCATGATGTAAACCAGAAAGCATACTGATGCATACCTTTCTGAATCTGGCTATACTGAAATATAAGTGTGAAAAGACTGCTGTGTGTGCCGTTTTAATATAATTTATGATGTCGGTTTTGGCACACTTTCATAATTTGTAATGTGTGTGTGTGTGTGTGTATATATATATATATATATATATATATATATATATGTGTGTGAGCACATGCCTGTGTGAGTGCTTGCGTATACTATGAATATGTGTGTGTTCCCAAGCAGCACTTACCCTCTGATGAATGGAGGAGCCATTGTCCTAATGTAATGAAAAGTAACTCAAGTACCCTCCGTTATTTCACAGAGAAGCATTTGTCATGGTGCCTCATTTATCGGCAAAGAGATGAATGCAGCCTAGCATCTTATGCCTGCAGGGCATAAGATATTATGTACAGTATATCACAACACAGATGAAATGGGAAAATATGCTTGCACACCAATGTGTTGTGTGTATCTATTCTATAATGACACATTTGATGGCTGTCTCCGACAGACTAACCGCTGTCCATGATTATCTTGAGAACTGGCCAAATTGAGTGCAGGCTGTAAAAGGCTGTTCTGATGACAACAGCAGCCGGTTTTTGGCAAAACTGCAGAGACAGCAAACGTTAGCATTAGCGAACATTAGCTAGCTATCTTAACAAGGCTAGTTAATCTGCAGTCTGCAAAAACACGACACTCGTTTCTAACATAGTGTAAAACATCGGTAGCCTGGCCAGCTCTAAACCCCAGCTCTAGTGCGCTCTAAGAAGCCGTAAGCATGGCGCTGTTCAGCTACATTCAGGTGGATACGCACCCTAAGTTGTTAGTAGAATTACATCTATCTATCTATCTATCACAGGGTCACAGATTTAATCACTAAGATTGGTCGAGAAAGGACAAGAGAGTGAGAGAAACAGACACTATCAACGTTTGACCACGTTTTGCTACACAGCCATTACGCCAATTACTTCAATACAGTATACTGCAGTACAACAACTCTATTTTGAACACATCTCCAAATGAGACCCACCTAATTGCAGCCAGCCGAGGCAGATTGTTCAACAGACAGGGCTCCAGCAGAGATCACAGAAGCCTGAACGGTGGGGTGCTGTTTAACAAATGGCTTAACTGCAGTGAACCTATGCCAACCATATTACAACACATATTGCATTAGTTTTGTGATTTATGTCACACGGCTTTGAGAAACTTGTGAGGGCATTTCAATAAGCCATTAGATATTAACTCTTAGATCACACACATGGGGGCGCATTTGATTTGAATACAGGTAGATAGCTCCTGGACTTGCACCTCCGGGTGGGTGGTTTGATTGATTGATTGACACAATTTGAATGTTGTCTGTAAGGCCTGGTTGCTGTCTGTAAGCTCATAATGCATCTGTAAAGCATGGATGCAGTCTGAAAGCCCTGGACATAAATCAATCAATCAAAGCTTTATTTGTATAGCGCATTTCATACCCAGAGGCAACACAATGCGCTTTATAGAGAACAAGGGAGGTGGGCATACGACCCACTCTCTACATATTCCAGAGGGAAGCAAAAAAACAGTAATCACCCGGGGGCCAGATAAGTGAGCTGTAAAAATTCTTCCCTGACCCCTCTCAACAAGGCGATCGAGCAAGCTCCTGGAGTATGTTTGTCTACCGGCTAAATAAACTATAGGTGCTGTTTGTATACCATGGATCCCATTGGACTGCTTTTATCCAAACATGACCTCATCTGTAATGCCATCTTTCCATAGCCATGTACCTGTTCAATTCAACTTTACTTATTTAACCCCCCCCCCCCCCCCCCCCAAAATAAAATAAAATAAACATAAAACTGCTTTTCCGTTCAATATTATATTCACTAAAATATCCACTGAAATAAAATAAAAAAATCCCATGGAAAGATTGAGCTCTTAACATCTGCAAATTTATGCTTTCATGCAGTGACAACCAAATCACTTCCTTTTTTGACTGCTGCCTAGCACGATTGGGAGTCTCCCAAACTGAATAACTACCTCACATATAAACATGAAACTGCTTTTCCTAGATCAAACTTGTATCAACTAACATATCCACTCCCCCCCCATGGCTAGAAATACAAGGATGAGGAGTTCTATTTTGGGAGGCTTCACTCCTACAGCTTCACTGAGTGGCAATTATCTCTGACCAATCAGTCTGCAATGCTTATGTCACCACAGCTACTTGCTACAGCTTGCTTGGACCCTTGAAGGAGCAGGTTTGAAAAAGAGTAGCGCTTCACCTTGCCTCTACTCGCCATTTGGGCAGTGGAAAATCAAAAAAAGCAAGTAGAGTCGAGTTGGTACTTTTTCATGTGGTGGAAATAGCTTTTATTCCTATTTGTATAGCTCTTTTTTTTCTCTACTCACCAACCTGGAGAGGGAAGGAGAGAGGATGTGTGGATATTGGTTTTAATTCAATTGCACCCTGCCTTATCGTTCTCTCAATCCTTCATATGACATAATCAGATTATGAAAGGGATGGCAATTAAAAATCCAAAGAGAGAGATGATATGACCTTCATGCTTGGTTTATGCAGAGGCTACGGTATGATCAGATTCTGGAGGATTGCTCAGGTATGACAAACTAGAGTCCTATAAAGAGGACACATACTGGGACATTGTTTGGGATAGTCGATAGCACTCAGACCCGTGCCATTGTTCTCGCCTTGGTCCCTGAAAGTCATAGGGGGAAAAGTGCACAATACAATTTATGAAGTACCTAGTTTGTTTTTAAATCTTTCCAGACGAGTTATATCAATGGGCCTCATTCACCAATATCTTCCTAAGTTCTGATCTTAAATTTCTTCCTAAGAACGTTTCTAAGGAAAGCTCCCGTCTGATTCACGACGTGTTCGTAAACCGCTGGAAGAGTTCACACCGGCCTTCTCTTAATGGCAATCTCATGGTTTCTCAAGTTCAAAGCTTGTGGACGCTCACATGAATTAGCATAGGTAAACTCCCCGCCAGCCCCATATAAGGATATACAACTCCAGGGTCGTGCGCAGATGTCACTTCTTGAATGAATACCAGTCATTCGCGCACACGACTCGCCAGCTTTTCGATAGCATAATGGTTTAGGTGGGGTTGTGTCAGGTGCGTTAGCAAGTGGACTGCATTTCGAATCCAGCATGGGCAATCAAAATCTGATATTTGCATAGTCTACATTTCCGCACTCAAATGGCTTACTTGCGACTGCTATTCAGTGTTCGTATATTCTGTTCTTACCTGAGAACAAATCCCAGATGAGAAATCATTGGTGAATGCCAGAATTTTCTTCGAAACGGCGTAAGTACAGTTTAAGAAGAAATGCTTCTTAAGAACTTCTTTACTTCGTTAGTGAATGAGGCCCATTCTCCATAGTGGGTCATCAAAAAGTTCACACAACTTAATAAGGAAAGTGTGTGAGTGTACTGCATATGGACATGCCCTTGGATTGGAGACTGAATCCATATAGTCTAAGGTTTCATTTTCTGCTCTCTCTCATTTCAGTAACCTCACCGCAAATTAATAATTACAGAAGAGTAAAAATAAAAAGTTCCCTCAGTCCAGGGTAGAGTGCCTAAGCGGAAGCGGGAAGAGAAAACACCCTTAAATCTGAGACCTTCAATCTGAAAAAATATGAACGGTAGTCAATAATGAGAGATATTTATGTATTGATCCCGTTTGAATTGTGGCATGACCATCACGTGATGTTTGTCAATTTAAAACATACATTTTACTCATCTCTGTTAACTCACGATTACTCACGTTACAAGTTAGCTTGTATTAGCTAGCTGACATTACACTCTTTAACACTCACCAAAACCTTGTAAAGCCAATCTTGCATGCCAGCTCTTACAGAACTGACTATCTCTGCATAGCAGCTCTCAACAAGGCCAGATTAATAGTGATTTTCACCTCTTTTAATAATTTTAAACTCTTTATGGAATAACTGCTTTAGAGTTTTACAACAAACTGAATTTGTTGACTTGCAAAATCATGTTTGAAATTGACACAAATCATATGTGTATGGTCACAGCACGATTCAAACGGGATCACAGAATTATTCATCACCATTCACTACCGTATGTATTTGTTTCTGAAATAAGGTCCCATGGGACAGTTGTTCCTGCTTCTGTTGAGGCTCTCTATGGAGATGTAAGTGGCTGCATGCTCATACCTTCACATGTTTGATGTTTACCTACGGGGGGAGAAGAGTTCTGTTCACCCAGCCAAGGTGCTAGAATAGTGAAGACAGGATAGAAGTGTTACCAAAAAATCTATGATTACAACATGCATAGTGGTGTTTAGCTACTCTTGAAGGTTATTTGATGTCAAATTTAAAAGTACTTTATATATTATAGTAACCAACTCGCCATCAGGTTTCTATTTTTACCTCTCTCTTAATATATCCTTTCTCTCAATTTCTTTTCTTTTTTTTAAACGGTGAAACCAGAAAAGCAGTGTCTTACAAAGTTCAACCTCATCATGGTCCACCAGTTTGGCCCCCAAACAGACCTCTTAACAGCATTGTCTAATGAATTATTTCACATTAATGTTGTGAGCAGAAGCCCCAATTATCATTTGGCATCTTTAACTCACTTCCTGCTCAGGCATAGGGAAGTTGGGGAGGACTGGTGTGAGTCATAAGCTGAATCCCAATCTGAGTGCGCAAACCGCACTTGCGGCCCCTCGCACTTGTGGCCTGAGGCCTGAGCACTTAATTGACGTCAGCTGGAAGGGCCAGAGGGTGCAGGGCCGTGAATTAAATGGGACAGCACTCCCAGTTTCGCTCAATGCCCCTCCCACTTCGTTTTCATTGGCTGCCGCGTTCCTCCGACGCAGAGGCTGCTCTGACGCTCCCTTCAGCTCTGCAAATTGACCGATTGACGTCTGTTTTAATTTAATAATAATTAAAAAATTAGGTTGGGTGGGATATGTTTGCAGCATGTGGATTTCAAGATAAATGTTGTGTTATCTGCAAATGTCATCATGACTCGGATGCACTCAAGCACTGTGTCACATGAGACGCGGTGGGCTGTGGGTATTTTCTGCTCCTAAGTCCGTGAAATTGCGGACTTTCGGTAAGTGCGGTTACAGTGCGCAAAATGGCGGCGTGGCGCACTTGTGGACCTAGCAATTCCGTTTTGGAACTACCCTGAGCCCTTGTGGACTTAGCGGGAACGCGCATGTAAGGCCACAAGGCCGCGAGTGCTCTGCACTTTCGCCTAAGTGCGCGATTTGGGATTCAGCTTAGTATCTCCAGCTCTTTGATCAAACTAGCTAGGGCAATGCTGATCTGGTCATAATGCTAAGCTCAATATTATGTTTTTAGTTCTAAAGGAGGTGTGAAGATCCAGAATGTAACAAGCAATAAGAGACCACAGCCTCACAGGGGGTGAGAGACGAAAGAACAAAACAGCTGTTCTTGTACATTTGTATTTAGACATTTATTTCTACAATGACAGTGTTTCCACTTTTTAAAGGTTTGCTGAATACAAAGGGATGCTTTGCTTTAAATCCTTTAAGGACAAATTAGTAATTTGGAGGTCAATGTTTAAACTGTGATTTTAGAGACATCATGTTATGCGTCTTCAGAAAGCTGAGGATTACTATATTACCAGTGTAACACAAAATGGAATAAACACAAAAGTAGAGAGTGGCATGGCAACGGCAATTATCATATGCTAAATTCAGGTGTATCTATGGTGACTAAGCACTGGGCAGCCTGTTTACGTTCATCTTTTCAATTTGTGTCTCTGCGAATTCTGTTCCTGGCATGTCAAACGTTTCCTTGAAGAAAGTTTTCCCTTTATTAAGATGCTGTCACGCAGAGTGCCAAACCTCTCCGACATTAGTTTCATGGTTTAATATCCCCCCAAGCTAGATGTGCTATCTTTAACACCGTCTCCTTGACATCATCTCACAGCATCATTACAACGGTATCATGCAGACCCGGGTCTGTGTTTGCAATTATAATATTTTGAAGGTTTGAGATGCATTTGTTTTAGCTGCTCGTGCATGCAGAGCATAATTCTTTGGTGGTGCTTACATTGATTCCATGGTGCTGGGCAGTGGTGTAGTGGAGGGTATACAGAGTATACCCACTTCTTTATCCATGGACCCACAGTATACCCACTTCTTTAAACACCACTAATGTAGAAACTGTAAAACTATTTCTGCTGCAGTATACCCACCTCTTTAGTCCCCACTACACCCATGGTGCTGGGTAAGGGGAAGAAAAATATATTTTTACAAATTCTTCAAATAGCCATTTTATTTGGTCCAGTCAGGTTCAGTGATGGGGTACACTTAAACGCGCATATTTCCAGGCACCTGAAGTGGAGGTTTGGGTTGTAGTGAAGTATGCCTATATCCAGTACTATCACAACTTGCCTCCGTCAGTCATGTTCCTCGCCTGTCAGGTTGGATAAGCAGTAAAAATAGTCAGAAGATTGGAAAGTATGATAAAGTTTCAGGACTCAGCTTGAGTAAGACTCATGCTATAACTTTTCTAACCAAAAATAAGGTTATATTGGAGACAGAATAGGATCTCTATAAAAAGCCAGTCACTGTGGACATGAACCAATGGGATCGCCAAAATGTGCTTCTGATTCAATTAAGAGCAAATTAAAATTAAACAATCAGAGAATTATATTCTGCCCTGGGTTGGAGCGGCTCAGTGGTGAAGGCTAATGTGGCCGCTAGAGTCTGTCTCCAATTAATAATGTGCGTATTAAGGGAACAAGCAGAGCAGTGGGATCCTCTTTGAGACAGGAGATTAGATATATTCTGAGACGCAGATCTGCAGAGAACAGTGGCACAGAAGAAAGACTGGTATGTGAATAGATTGTGTGTGTGTGGGGGTGTTGGTGTGTGTGTGTGGCGGTGTGTGTTTGTGTGTGTGTGTGTGTGTGTGTGTGTGTGTGTGTGTGTGTGTGTGTGTGTGTGTGTGTGTGTGAACCCGAACATGGTGCTCTTGGACAAATGATATAGGTAAACTATCGGCTAGAGGCACAATTGTCAAAATTGGTATTTCGCAATTACGCAAATTGTCCGGGAGTCAAAATAAATAAGTCAAATCAAAGCTTTATTTGTACAGCACATTTCATACACAGAGGCAACACCATGTCATTATAAAATGCTTTGTAATTTGTTATGAATATTTTTATGAAGCATTATGAGTGCCAATAACTATAGTCATACAGTGCTTTAAGATGATTATAATGCATTATAAGTACATGTATAATGTGTTATAGACATGGGCTTCATACAAAGTGTTACCAACAAATCTGTGATTACAACATGCATTTGAACATACTTACCTAAACATTTAGAGGCTTTAGAGATTATGTTACAATTAATCTTGTATGCATCATACTGGAAATATATTAATCTGTGAACGTAAAGCTGTTCAGAGATGGGCCAACTGACATTAATATAAATGGTATAATAAAATCTAAGAAGTTCTAAGATCTAAGTTCAATAAAAGTTACCAACAAAACTATTGTTTTTAAGTTACTTTTATGTAAATTGTGTGTGAAATTGCCAGTGTGTCCATAAAATATTTAAATTGAAATATTTTATGGACCTCCTATATGGCAATTTGATAGAGAACTGTGTGTGTGTGTGTGTGTGAGAGAGAGAGAGAGAGAGAGAGAGAGATAGAGACAGACAGACAGCTCTGTCAACGTCAAGGAGGTTGTGGGGACCTATGAGAAAACAGAGGTGAGTGTTTGAAAGTAACTGGGCTGGAATGAGTGAGTCAGAGGTACAGGCTTTAATAAGAGCTGTGAAGGTCACACTCAAGGCTGGATCCCTCCCCTCGTCAAAGGGCACTGACACCCACACACATCACACAAACACACAAACACACTCAGGAGTCAAATGCTTGGGTGTCAAATCCCTCCAGATCTCATCAATATCTCCTTAGAAAGTTGATTGATTTGGGATGAACAAGTGAAATTGATTTGGCACACAATGTTGTTGGACCTTGCACAGTGTTGTTGGACCTTTGTTAGCAGGCCAGACAGATACATCTAGGGGTGAACTGAAGGACACACACACAATGGAGCTCTATTTATCTCCAACACAACAATAGCCACACTGGCGCATGGTGCACATTTAAAGTGTTTGCTTTATCACAAACTATTTACAACTGACATTTTATATCGTGTTAGCAAAGTGTTAGTGGATTGAGTCCCCAACCTGGATCCAAAATATTGTAGTTTCCAAACTCAACCATATCAGGGTTGTTCTATAGCTGACTGGGACACAAATGGCTCAATGAGAAAAAAAGTTAAACTTAGGTTGGGTATGCAACATTGAATGCTAAATGTTGGATTGGAATGTTCATTAAACATGCAACTGTTTAACATATACCATAATTCACAAATAACTGTTTACAATGTTTACAATATAGTAATGTCCTTCCCAATAGGACAAACTTTTTATAGGTGATGCCTAATGAATTATACTGAGCTGGATGCATTTCAGTTGTGCATGGGCCTATATCCTCTCATCAGCTTTTACAGTCTTTTTAAATGTAATCTTTAAAATATTCTGCTACCGCTCTCTTTGGAATCATTCTGAGATCTCAAAGAGAATGACGTTCGAACCTGCAGGTGTTTTGTTTGTTATTGTAGCCACCTGGTGTGTGTGTGTGTGTGTGTATGTGTGTGTGTGAGTGTGTGTGTGTGTGTGGGGGGGGGGGGGGGGGGGGGGTTACATGGGGTCAGTGTTTAATTGATCAGCACTGCAGCATTTCCACATTCAATCACTGGCCCCTGTTAGAAACAGCAGCAGGACTATTTGAACACACAGCAGTCAATCTCAAGGACAAATGTGGCATTGCCAACTGTGTATTGTTGCATACAGACTCATGCACAGACACACACACACAAACATCAGAGGTAGGCTCACTTACATTATCTTTCTCTCGCTCTGTCTCTCTCAAACACACACACACACACACACACACACACACCATGTCAATGCCCCTGGGTAGAAACAGCATCAGCAGCAGAGTCTGTTTTGGATAATGTGACTGTCTCCGGCTCCCTGCCATTGCCAATGACTTTCTCATCCTAGCAGGCAGCACAGAGAGAGATAGTTACATAACTACAATATTCCTATCCCTATCTTTATGGACTTGATTATCTTACATTGTAGTGCAATGTGATGCATAGTAAGCGTACTTTACTTTACAGGGCTGGATTTCCCAGAGGCATCGTAGCGCTACGTTCATCGTAGTAGTAGTGCTACGATGAACGCCGTAGCTTACGATGAATGTAGCGCTACGATGCCTCTGGGAAACTCAGCCCTGTAGAGGCCTATGGGAGGAATAATTTTGTCCTCGTCTGCATCATTTTTAGACCTCGATTTTACAGGATATAAAAAAAAATGTCATATATATATATATATATATATATAATATATAAATAAATTATTTATTTTTTTCTAGCAGGGACATGATTTAATGTCCTACTCTATAAGTCTTGCTATGACCTGACTTGCCAGCTTGACTTGCTAGCCTGTACCTCCGGAGATAATATTACATTTCCAGACATAACAACTGGCCAGGGACGTTGCTGTCGATGTGAGGCTCATCTTCCCAGGTTCAGGAGCCGGTGCCTCGGGGAAATAGCCTGTTTGTTTGGATCATGTAAGAAGAGAGACCTGCAGAACTCCAGGAGGAGTTCCATATAGAAAAGCAATATATTACCTATTAGACACTAAAAGTGTATTACAAACCAGGAACAGTTCTCTTTTTCTAAAATAGGTTTTGGTTAACCCACTGAGCAAAGACACGTCTAAAAGACGTCTTTTAGATGTCTTTTTAGTCTTTTTCGGACGTCCAAAGACATCCAATTAGGAGCCAGAATGAATGTTTTTTTTTAACGTTCAGATATTGAACCCGTTCTGCACGTCCACAGCCGTCTTAGAGGGGTCCGAGCCAGACGTTTGAATATTGAGGGGTCCAGCAGACGTACAAACGGGGTTCTGGACCGACGGACGTTATTAAGACATGATCTGAACGTCTCCCTGACGTTGTGTGTTTGCTGGGAAGGTTGGGCGTAAAACGTATAGTGGCTAAGGTAAGGGCTGGGCATGCAAGTCTGAGTAGTCAACATAAGGGTTAGTAGAACAAAAACCATCGCATTTGACTGGTGTTGAACCAAGACTACACGGCCAGCATTATGATGCCCCCCTCTCTCCCCAGTGTAGAATGTTGTGCAGCATGTTTTTTTAAATGTATTTATTCATTATTATTTTTTATAACAGATACCTGTCCTTACACATATAAATATGTGTAGAACGTGTAGACGGTTTAGAATCCATGTAATGCATTTCTCAATGGAAAACATGTGACATACAGTAGAGGCTTCATTTAAGGGGAACACTACTGAAAATGAATGAACTTCCCAAGTGATTTTGTATTGCATTTAGTGCAGTCTGCTCAACATTCACTGCTCCAAAACACACAATGGGCCGTGTCATCAGTCATCATCGTTTCACCTGTTCTGCTTGCAGATAACTAGAAGTAAACAAAATGAAACATTCTCATCTTTTGCTCTTGATTCAAAATGTAGGCATTGCTTGGACATGTGACAGAGCAAGACCTCCCCAACGAGACCACGCTAGCACAGTTGCTTCCCAGGTTTGCACAGGCTGCAGTCTGCAATATGAAATACTAAAGAAATCACAACCATTTTGTGTGAAAAAAGTAAACATTTCCTGATTGTAAACGTATCAAACTTTGGACAATGACTTATTTGGTCATGCAATGTCCATGGAACACAAAATTAGCTTGCAAGTCATAGATGTTCAGAACCCTACATTCACTGCAAGCAGGATAGGACTAACACTAACACACTGATGACAGCAGCCATGCTATTCTAGACTCCACTAAATGCAATGCATTATGGGACATTCTGTAATTTCATTAGCGTTCTCCTTTAGTGATACATGGCTGCAACAAGGGAGGTGGGGGAGATGGTGGTCCATCCTCATGGTTACCCCCCTTGTGTGATATTATGGGATGTGTATGGGTATGACCTGCGTCTCTGATAGTTGGGTGGAAGGCTTCCATCTGGCTCTGGCCCCAGCCACTTCACCAGGGCAGTGTGTGTGTGTGTGTGTGTGTGTGTGTGTGTGTGTGTGTGTGTGTGTGTGTGTGTGTGTGTGTGTGTGTGTGTGTGTATGTGTGTGTGTGTGTGTGGGATAATGCTCGATTGCTCCTTCAGCACATATTACTGTACATCCACTGCACCACTGGGACCACATTAGGACACACACGCATACACGCTCGCACACACACACACACACACACACGCACACACACGCACACACACACACACACACACACAGGGGTAGGTGATTAAGAGCCTTGATGCGCAACACACCACAAACACTGCAGGGAATTTCCTAGCTGTGGAGGCAGAGCAAAGCTCGTCTCGCACCTTTTAAAGTTACTGCTTCTGCAATGTAGCAAACGAGCTACCAGGGATCCAATTTGCCTGCTTTTGTGAAGATGCAGATGCACTCGTTGTTACATGCCTCCAGCGCTGTTGTTCATCATGTCCTCTGATCATATGTCGCTAGCAGTGTTCCTCCTCGATCTACACAGACTCCATAACAATGCACAATGGGGGAGCTGTGGCACAATTAGCAGAATGCATCTTGTTCCCTTGGCTTTATGTAAAGAGGGAGTGCGGTGGACGAGTGGGGAAAGAGCCGGCCGCCCTGCCGATGGCGGAGAGCATGATCAAGCCCCAGCTCGCGAGGGGCCACTGTGTGAAAATCCCATTACCTGTGGAGTCACTGTCTGACACAACACTTCTCCCCAAGCTCTCTCCCCCTGCCTCCTCCGCTCACGCCCCCCCCAAACACACACACACACACACACACACACATTCCTTCATTCCACTCTTCATTCTCTCATACTCCCCTCCCCATTCCTCCACTCTCATCTCCCTCTCTCTAACCTCTCCACCCTTCCCACTCCTCCCCCTCTCTCCCCTGTATCTGGCACCCACCCAGAGCCCAGGGTCTCCCTACCCCCCCCCCCCCCCCCCCCCATCCCCCACGATGCAC
Organism: Borostomias antarcticus; assembly: GCF_949987555.1. Lineage (NCBI taxonomy): Eukaryota > Metazoa > Chordata > Actinopteri > Stomiiformes > Stomiidae > Borostomias > Borostomias antarcticus. The sequence continues at coordinate 26,207,567 of NC_140247.1, read as the reverse complement.
CACAGCTGCTGGGCGCATGAGCGTCCATGTCGGCGTGTCGCCCGTGACGCCAATGATGTAGAAGCCCGGGTGTGTCACATGTGCCGCGGCACTAGAGGAGGTCCCCTAGAGTGGGGAGGGTTCTTCAAAGGCGTAGCTGTTATATGTGGAGGTGTCAGATGAGGGGCTGCTACTGACACTGATGCTACAGTCAGAGAGTGAGAGAGAGATGGGGGGAGAGAGAGGGAGGAGAAAGACAGTAGGGGATGGAGAGAGAGTAAGAAGAAAGGGGAGAAGAGGAACAGTGGAGGAGCAACAGAGAGCTCCCACAGTCGGCCCATCAGGCAGCACACAGCAACGAGCAGGTATTGAGTTTGGGGATAAACGAGGAGGTGAGAGCCGCTCCCTGTCTGGTCACGGCATGCCGAGCAACGATGGCATTTCCAGCAGCGGTGCCAAGGGTGCTGCCATTCAGTAATGAGATGTGATGCCATCTGCTGTGCCAGCCTCGGGGACTCCTGAGACGCCGTATGGTAGCCTACCCAGGGTGCTTAGCACTCAGGGCACACACTTGCAGGGTGACTGCCAGAGCATTTTTTGTACCAGCGCTTCTACTGCTGTTGCACTCCTTCTGCTTTAGCCCATAATTTGTTTATCTTGGTGTGGAAAACTTAAGTAAATTAAATCGTTACTTTGCTGTCCCAGTAATGTGACTCTCTATATACATAAATAAGTGGTGGTGATTTCTGGCATCAGGCTAGACTATATAATATATCCGTCTGCCACCATATCACATATTTAAGAAACAAAATTACCCAGGAGAGTAGAACAATGATTATACAGACAAACATCCTGCCAATTCTCGACTTTGGTGACACTATACATGAACGCCTCAGGCACTATCCTAACGTCCCTTGACCCTATATCTGTCATAGTGCCTTAAGATTCATCACGGGTGAAAGGTTTAATTATTGCACGCTCTACCAAAAATTGGAGTTGCCCTCCCTTGAGCTCAGGAGAATTTATCATGGAGTCTTATTTACGTATCGAGCCCTCATTGCCAAATCACATCTGTACCTATCCAGCCTCCTGTCATTTAATGTGTAAGATGCACATCTGCTTTCCCAGTTTGCTTGTGGCCAGCCAGTAAAGTACATTTTAAAGTAAATTAATGACCATGTACTAGGCTAGCTTTTGAATTTAAAAATGCATTATCACATGCTTATTTGACAATGCAAAGAATATGGAAATGCATTATGCATGCATTATGGTAGCTATGGCTATCATTTTAAAACTCTACAAATTGCAAGCTAATTGTTGTCTTTCCTGCTAGTAACATGCTGTACAGTATGTTATACATTGAATTCAATTTCATTCATCCAGTAGCCTAGAAAGAAAATATATAGTGCCTATTTCCTGACCCTGATCATTAGCCTTGTGAGACCATCCTGATCGGTTCACTTTCAGTTTCTCTCCGCACATCAGTCTGGACTTCCAGCTATCTCGAGCAATTTCTCTCCGATTACATTTTGACAGGGCCAATCAGGGACTGTGTTCTACCCCCCAGTAAAAGGTATCCCATGATTGGTTCCTGTAGTTCAAGGGTGTCAGACTCATATTAGGCAGTGAGCCGGATTTGTTCAAATGAGACCTCATTACCGGATTACTTTTTACTACAAATCGAATTCACTCAACACATGGATATTTAAGCTACTGTACTTGTGGATTAATTACTTGAAATCATTCAAGAAGGCCTACAAATTCAATGAAAAATAGCTTGTTGGCACACAAAAAATAACACACAATGTACAAGTAAAAAAACAACAACATAAGCAATAAAGCATAAGCGATAACTGCAACAGAAGTGGAACAGAAAGCATTTCCCATATCCATGTAAATAGCCTACATTTCAAATAGAAGAGAGAAGTGCAACAAAATAGATCAAGTGCCTTAGACCCCAGACTCAACACCAAGCTCAGGGTCCTGGGGCAAAGCGACGCCCTCTGAAAGTGGATCCTGGACTTCCTGTCAGACAGACCCCAGGTGGTGCAGGTAGGCAACCACACCTTATCCCCCCGGCTGTAGCTCAGTTGGTAGAGCGGCTCGTTCAATGATCGAAAGGTCAGTGGTTCGAATCCCAGCTCTGACTGTCCACATGTCCTTGAGCAAGACACCTAACCCCAAATTGCTCCCAATGAGCAGGTTATCACCTTGCATGGCAGCTACCGCCATTGGTGTGTGAATGGGTGAATGAGAGGCCATTGTAAAGCGCTTTGAGTGCCGCTAAGGTGGAAAAGCGCTATATAAGTGCAGTCCATTTACCATTTACCTCATGCTCAACACAGGAGCCCCCCGAGCTGTGTGCTCTCCCCACTACTGTACTCCCTGTACACGCATGACTGTACAGCCACCTTCGACTCCAATGCCATTGTCAAGTTTGCTGACTACACAGCAGTTTAAAACTCTGGTACTAGCCTTCAGGGCAATGAAAGGAAAAGCTCCCTCCTACCTCCAGGCGATGGTCAACCCTCATGACCACTATGCTCTGCTACCTCAGGGCGACTGGTTGCCCTGTCACTCCCAAGCCCCTGTGGTTAATCGTCGCGGTCATGGCTCTTTTCTGTCCTAGCCCCGCAATGGTGGAATGAACTGCCCACCATTGTCAGGACAGCAGAGTCGCTGCCCATCTTTCGCTGCCGGCTCAAAACTCACCTCTTCAAGAAGTATCACCAGAATCCTCCCTCTTAAGCATCTATTGTATTTTTTGTTTCCTATTCTTACACTTTGCCTTCAGCACTAAATTATGCTCTTGGTCACCTCTTTAGAAAGGAGATGCACTTGGGAGTTCTGGTGAGTAGTAGGACTTCCTACGTTAAATGCAATTATTCTAAGTCGCTTTGAATAAAAACATCAGCTTAATGACTGTAATGTAATGTAATGTGTTTGAATATCATTAATTATACACTTGTCCAAATTTGCTGGTTCAGATACCGCAGTTAATCGAGCTGCCTTGTGATCAGATTTAGAATCCAGTGCGCTTTAATAGGGATGGGAAAAAATAAGACAGAGGGGTAGGGAGTGAATGATTCGGCCAATGGGCTTAGTGGTCTGCAATATAAGTGCAATTGAGTGTGGAACAGGAAGAGGCTACTTACATTTGTACTTGATGGTTGACACCTAACACTTTTTGGCTTTTACCAGCCTGTTGACATCGGGGACCAGTTTCTGGTCAGTTGCTATTTTCATTATGTCATTTATATGTCCGTCTGTCAGATGATTGCACAGTTAATGTTCATCACAGAGAAAGTCATACAGTATGTTGTCCCAAACATACAAACTCTTGGTTTCTTTGGGTTGATACAGCCCCTCTCAGAGGATTCCAAACTGCAGTGCTATCGTCAAAATTAGCAATCCAGTTTAAAACCGACATAGCGGTAAATTTGAAAACCTGAATTGTTAAGAGGACATTTTGAGATACAAAGTAATCTACATTGTTATCACCAAATGTCTGGTTTTATTATTACATTTACGTTTTAAGTAAAAAAAAACGTAAAAACAAAAGACGTTGTTGCCTTAATAGATCCCTCTCCGCTAGATCATTCAGCTTTTCAGTTCGGAGTCACCCTGTGTACTTGCAATATTTTTCTGCGTGGGTCTCATAGTGTCGTTTGATGTTATATTCATTTGCTACAGACACATTTTATTTTTTATTTAACCTTTATTTTACCAGGTGGTCCAATTGAGATCATTGATCTCTTTTTCAAGGGCAACCTGGCCAACAGCAGCAGATAAGTTACAGACATGACAAACACCAACAGATAAAACAAGCAAACATTGCATTGAAAGGTCAAAAGTTGTTGTTGTGGCCAAATAAGGCATATACAGTAGGTTTATAAGAAAGAAACATGCACGCCTGTTTGGTCGTGGTGCTGGGATCCATAGTCCCTCGTAGGCAAACTTTAGGAAATCCAAAAAGAATCCCGCACACACTTCTCACCCTTTTGCTGTGGATTTATTAAAAAGGCAGACGTTTCGGTCACAAGGACCTTTCTCAAGGCACACGAGACAGTTTTGACAATTGCTCCAATAAATACAATTGAGTGCACAGGTGATCACATGCAGCTGCTTCTTGGAGGTGTGTCACAGTTCACCACTCTAGTGCTCCCACAGCTGTGTAGGTGCATCTACTGCATCAACCTCATGTTCCTCTGTGCAAATATGCAAATCCTGTGCAAATAAGCAGATATTGGAACCATGGTTTTGGGTGGGCCCATACCCACCCTTAACCCCTAACATATACAGTATGTTTGCCATGTACCTCCCAAAAGAAGTACTTATCTTTCCAAAGATATTTGACATTCAGTGTTAAAAAATGTTTTCAACATAATTTTAGCTGAGCTTAACTCTCTTGTCAGTGCAGCAACTCACGTTTTGTTCCTAACTGCCTGTGAATGGAGATTGTTCCTAGCTAGCTAGGTTTGATTGGTTCGTAGACTGCTAGGTTTAATTATGTAATATAAAACCCTTATTTCCTTATTACACATAGTCAATCATAACTATATGTGAATATTTTAATTTTTAAAAAGCATAAATATTTGGGAGAAAAAATCCCCTTTCCACCAAAAACATATCGGGGGCCGGATGAAAGCCACACACGACACAGCGCTCCCATGCTCGGCAAAAGGCAAGGAGACAAGAAAACTGACTAAGTTGAAGAGTCCATCACTGTTGGGAGTTGCAATACATATTTTACTTAATTGGAAATCTTAAATCCCCCTCTCTCCCTAACTGTATATAAATGCCCCTCTTGACAGGCCTGACAATATTACTGGAGCATGTAACCCCTGTAGTGCCACCCCTGACTGCTGTCAGTTGTTCAGTATTTCAGCAAGGCCTTCTGTGATATTAAGACTAGTATTGGTCTGGATGACAATGCCCTTAGCTGGTTTCATGACTATTTAACATCCAGGCGTCAGTGTGTGAGAGTTGGCCATGTCCAGTCTGAGTTTCTATCCATAAGCAAGGGAGTTCCGCAGGGTTCGGTGCTGGGCCCTGTCCTCTTCATAATCTACATAAACAATATTTTATCATCTTTGAATGGATCCTGTCAAGCCCATTCATATGCTGATGACATGGTTATCTATTGTATGTAAACATGTATGTATGTATTGTATGTAAACAAAATTCATGATATTTTCCAGGGCAAAAAATGTAGATTACACTACTTTACAGATATCATCACTAAATGGTAGCAGAGTCACTGAATATAAATATCTGGGCCTGTGGATAGACTACAAGTTAACCTTTAAATCTCATATTGCCATCCCTGGCAGCTCGGCGAGACTATCATTGGCTCTTGTACATTTTCAAGGTGTTGACCGGCAAACAGCCACCGTATATAGCTGCCCTGTTGGACAGGAATGCTCCAGCCCATCAAACACGTTCTAGTGTCTGGATCACACTTAAAGTTCCACGGACTAGTACAGGACTTGGCAGGACAGCATTTACTTATGCAGCCCCAAAGTCCTGGAATGACATTCAGTCCAAGTTAAAGCTGGAAGTTCTTCCTTCCCTAAAGGAATTTAAATGCCTGATTTCATTTCTTTATGATACATGTTGTAACTGATTTTAACTGAGTGCACTGCACATTGTTTTGTTGTTCTATTTTGTTGTACACTCAGCAGCTCTGCAAATGAAGTGGCCTCACCTCAGAGCTCACCTGAGGATAAATAAAGGTTTCAATCAATCAAAGACTACAGAATATACATTTCCTTTGATTTTGCTATAGTGCTTTTTTTCAGGGTGACATGTAGGCCTAGGCCTGAGCATTTCTTTGGAAGAGCTTTCTCCATGATCCTACTGACATGAATTACATTACATTACAGTAATTTAGCAGACGCTTTATCCAAAGCGACTAACAACAATTGCATTTAACGTAGGAAAAGCCAATGTACTACTACTTGCCAGAACTCACAAGTGCATCTTCTTCCTAAAACAAGTGACTAAGAGCATAATCTAATGCTGAAGGCAAAGTGCAAGACTAGCAATCTAAAGTACAGTGCAATACAATACAATAAAATACAATAAGTGCTTAGGAGGGAGGGATGTTGTAGTACTTCTTGAAGAGATTCATGTTTATCGAGAGCATATTCCCACACTTTCAAAAAATACTTGTTGGCAGGTGATTGGATCAACCATCTGACTTTCACTGTCTATCAAGGGCTAACAGTCCTGTCACACGCCGTCGTCACATCTAAGCCACGCCCAGAGCTGCCAGTTGTTCCTCCTCATAGGATGCTGATTGGCCCAACAACATTTTACTCAGGCACAAACAGATTTATGTTGAGCCTGGCTAGACTGATCTTTGTGAGAAACAAAATGTGAGCTCACAAGATCAGGATGGTCTCACAAGACTATTCACACACCCCCTGTGAAAAAATAGTTCCAATGACCCAGTGTTTTTTAGTACTATGGAAAGACCCAATCCAACCCAACCTAAAGAGACTGACATTCTAGTTCAAATAAAAGTTAAATGTGATGTCTATTTGTGGCTCCACATTATTATAATGGCAAAGAACTGTAAAACACTAACAAATATGCTGAAGATTCATAGGCCAATAAATAATTACTGTGGACATTTAATTCGGCCTCGCATGACTCATCATTAAAATCTGCAAATAGAGGAGATACTGTATAAACAGTGATGTAGCAAGGAGGAAAATGCTAATGTACCATAGAATAGAAATATCATCCTCAAACATGACCATGCAACGTCTAACACCTACCACCAAAATATTGCTGTTCATGTCCCCCACAAATGTGTGCTTTTAGCTTAATAAGGACATAATTCTCTAAGTAAGTCATGCATAATTAGGGGGCCTACAATCTCTTTCTTCTCTCTCTCTCTCTGAGTGTGTGTATGGGCAGAGACAATACAATACTCTGGTTTTACATTGTCATATTCATGTATGGCAGTTGTAGGCCATACAGTATACTGTGTGTAAAAGTCATCTGTCTGTGCGAGCTACATGGAATTTCATATTATAATGAGGTTAAATGTCATGAACCGCTTCTATGAGAAAATGCTATAAATATAGGCCAGGAAATGAGCCATGTTGATTTGATTTCTCAAACATTTTGAAACAAATGCAAGAAAATAAGATGCAGAAACATTATATTATCCATGGAACATACACATTCCATGGATTAAAGTGACCCAATGACGGATGTGGTCTTTTTGTGATTTGGCGCCCCCTACATGTTCACTTTTGCACAAGTGTTGTAAAACGGTAAATACGTGTGTTCAGTACAGTAAATAGACTGCACTTATATAGCACTTTTATCCAAAGCGCTTTACAATGGGCTCTCTCATTCACCAATTCACACACAAATTCATACACCAATGGTGGTAGCCACCATGCAAGGTGCAGTCTGCTCATTGGGAGCAGTTTGACATTCAGTGCTGGCTCAAGGGAACTTCTATATGTGGACAGGAGGAGACGGGATTCGAACCGCCAACCCTACGATCATTGGACGACCCGCTCTACCTCCTGAGCCACAGCCGCCCCAGTCCAGCTGAACAAATCATACAATGCTGCACTTCATTGCTCCTGACAATCCTACAGTATGGTGTGGCTAGCCAACTAGTGCTGCAATGATACGTTAGTTAACAAAACTATGTCAATATGACAATCTCATCAGTTGTCACACTAAGAAGTAGAACAGCATATCACTTCCAACACCTCAGGTTCTGCACTTGGATATGTGTCACATTTTATAATCTGAGCAGGGATCAATATAATAAAGGGACACAGATTCAATTCAAAGGTTCATGAACCTTAAAACACACCCACACAGAGCCGTGATTCCTCCAGTCTAATTAGTGGTAATGCAGCAGAAAGGTATTCAACTGAGTTCTCCAACCACCATGAGCCAAATTACTCATGAATCAGTGATGAGCCGTGAACGCAAATAGCTGGATGGATGGCAAAGCTATTTACATCCACCCTGAGTGTTTTCGTATGCAAATTTGGGAGGGTAAGTCCACAACAAAGTGAACAGATGTTGTAAGCTAAATCAGGACTGCTAGGAGTATTTGTTTTGGTTGTGTTGCAGTGGTAACTTCTACCTTTTATCAGTATACGGTAGCCATATTAACAGCTCAAGACAATAGTAACAATTATGCACTTGTTACTACTACCTACAACCTGCAGATAGAAAGGCTTTTTAGTTGGAGTAATTGCCCCCAGTGGAACGCTACAGCTAATGCACATTGTGTGTGTGTGTGTGTGTGTGTGTGTGTGTGTGTGTGCGTGTGCATGTACAGTATGTGTGTGTCTTTATTGAGATACAGTACTACACTTTCTAGATGAGATTCCCACCAATCCTCAAACTACTTTTTATTCGAGTAATTAGTGAGCCGATTAGTAATCCCCAACTTAATTTCTGCTAACTCAAACATTCACTTAAAACAGTCATTAATGAAATGCCGCATCCAGAAAATCATTAATGTAGAAAAACTTAAAGTAGCCCCATAATTAGACACCTGCTAATACAAAAGAACGCCAGGCTGCTGGCTGCTCTCAGTCATTAAGTCCGTCCTCAGTTCCCTGGTGACTCCCAAGAACATTTCCAGCTGATTAAACCACAACACTCCTCTCAGGGTACAGACTAGGGGGGCAGGGGTGGGTAAACATTAAGTTCATTTGTATGATTTCTGTCTGTGGAGGACAAGACATGTATATCAATAGCAGCGCTGAAAGGAAATATTGGCATGATTGTATGGGAACAAAGACAACAAACAAGGGAAATCAAAAGATACACATCAACTTAATTATAAACAATGCACATGCAGTCCCTTGTTAGTGGGTGGATTTTGTACTGAATCTAAAGGCTGACAATGCGATATAGAAACCAGAAGGCGTCTGAAGGTGTTCAGAAGGTGTGACTGTCTCGGAAATTGGTCAACAAATGAAATTATTTAATATATAGACCTGACAAAGAGGGCAGCATAAAAAATACATCTAGGTTGCATACAGACAAACACACAGATATCAATCATGTATACCATGGCCTGGAGGAATACCGATTCTGATTGGCTGGAGGGGTGTGCATTGTTTCTCGACAAATGATACGGCTAGAGCCTCATCACAGTTTTCACAAATCACAAATGAATGCGCTTGTTTCACATCTCAGCATTACAATGAAACAGTCTTTTAATCTTGGCTCTACGACTGTAAATATGTCACTTTATTGTGTTTTAATATTTTTTTCAGGTGAGAAAGTAACCATGTTGATTCCCACTATGTGGTCAGTTTCTAACTATATGCTGCAACTTTTTCGGAGTTCCCTGAGTCTGAGCCTGTATGGTCCACTTCAGCGCTTGCATTTTGCACTTGACTGAAGCACATATTCTCCTGCAATTACGCACATAGTCTTATTCTTTTGGCTATTATTATTTTTGCAAGATAGAAATAGCAATGCAGAAGAGGCAATTACTGGATTCTTCATTTATAATGATACCGTCCTCGCAATTCAACTCACAACTAGGGCTGCAAGCAGCATTGAGCGGGCCCTCGCACCCCATCCGTATCGGGGTGTGTCGCCGTTAAAGGCTGTGCTATTTCGGTGTCCAGTACTGAGAGAAACTTCCTGTCACCAGTAGGTGGCGCTCTTAGCGTGACTCAATACCGATGCATAGATTCAGGACGGTACCTTAATGAAGCGTGAGAAATGTTGAGTGAATCGGACAATGTATGTAGGAGTTATGATGACTTCCTGCTTGACCTGTAGGCGGCGCTATAAGTATGACTCAATACTGACCTACAGATGTGTTCAGGACGCGACCTTCATAAACCCTGAGCAATTTGGAGTAAATCGGATAACGTATGAAGGAGTTATGAGGACTTCCTGTTTCACCAGTAGGTGGTGCTGTAGGTATGACGCAATACTGACTTACAGATGTGTTCAAGATGCGACCTTCATTGATCATCAGCAATTTGGTGCAAATCGGATAATGTATGTAGGAGTTATGAGGACTTCCTGTTTCACCAATAGGTGGCGCTATAAGTATGACGCAATACTGACACATAGATGTGTTCAGGACAGAACCGTCATGAACCGTGAGATATATGGGACAAATTGGATAATGTATGGAGGAGTTATGAGGACTTTGTGTTTTATGGCGAAATGTCAAACTTGCCACGGCAAGGGTGTTTTGTGAAAACTCAATTTTTTTTTATCACAAAGGTCTTAAGATGAAGCTGACCGAATATGAAGTTGATCGGATGAAATCTGTAGGAGGAGTTCGTTGAAGTACGAGGCATGGAAATGGTAAAAACAAGGAGAAAATGGCACATTAAAAGCAAAATGGCTGACTTCCTGTTGGATGTTGGGTATAGGTCCAAGAGACATTTTAGTGTGTCTCGATGAAATACATATGCCCACTGAATTTCGTTCGCCTACATCAAACTGAAAGGTGGAGCTCGCCATTTTACATTTTCCAGGGGGCGCGCTTGAGCCGTTTTGCCACGCCCATTTCCGTCACCCATGAAATATCACATTTTTCACATAAATTAAACGCAGTATCTTGACATTTCATGGGATGACCTCTAAGCTATATGGTGTGTAAATATCCCTTATGTAATGAGAATCTAAGATGTGGGTATCACTGTGTACCAGAAGGATTTAGATATCATGTTTAAGGCGGGTAAGGAATACCCTTAATTAATTTTTTATTCTAAGGTCTGCTTATATAAGTGTGTCTTTGTCAAGTGAGCGTTGAACTCATTACAATGTCAGTTGTTCGATACAAAACGTGAGTCGAGAACTCCAGTAATGTTGGATCGCTTCGAGCAAGTGATTTCCTCCTTGCTTCTCAATGTGTGTAGAAAAACATACAGAACAGGTCAGACATAGTCAGCTTATTAAACTATGCAAAATACATCTAACAACTAGAAAGGGTGCTCAGAGAGCACAGGGCTCCGCCCATTAATCAGAGCCAGTCAGGAACAGTGTAGCTCTCTCTGGGCCACCCTCCTGCACCCACCAGGGAAGACCGTGTGTCTCTAGCCCACTCAGGGGCCGAGTTGTGGGGTTTGTGGCGTGATGGCGAGACTTCGCCCCCTCGGTTCAGAGTCCACCCCAGTTGTGGCTCACTTCCATTGTGTTGTGGCTCACTTCCGTTGTGTTGGTTCTTGTGACATCCCTAGTAACTAGATAATTATTATATTATATTTATCTAATTAAAACAGACCAAATATTATAAGGTTAATATTACATTTATGCAAAATAAAGCCGATTGGCTGTGGGTTGGCCTGACGTGCATGTAGCTGGGCCTAGGCCCACCCGTGCCTGGTCTAAAGATTACCTTAATTTATGGTTGAAGTTGTTAACCTTTTCATGGATTGATGCAGTTTCACGAGAAAAAGGCTGACTGGACATGTGGTTTGAGAGCATAGCGGCTGAGGAGGGATCAATAAAGCGCCTTTTAATAGAACACTTAGTGACATTCCTTTCTAGCCCTTGGATAGTTTTTTTTATAAAAAAACAAACAAACTGTAGTGATATCCAATTAAGTCAACTATCCTATCAAGCCCCTGGATATCACTAGATCTAAGGTGTGACCATGGCTGTGAGTTGGCCTGACAACATGCTGCAGTAAGCCAAAGAAACCTAGGACTTGTATAAAAATATTCTTCTTGAATCATGTGTTTAAAGTAAACCAACCCCAAACTCTGATTTTGGTAGTATGTATTGCATGCTCAAAACACAGTAGGCACATATATTTCACGATGGGCTTCATTCACCAACGAAGTAAAGAAGTTCTTTAGAAGCATTTCTTCTTAAACTGTACTTATGCAGTTTTAAAGAAAATTCTGGCATTCACCAATGGTTTCTCATCTTGGATTTGTTCTCAGCTAAGAACAGAATATACGAACACCGAATAGCTTCAGAAGAAAATGTTGGAGCAAAAGTGGTCAGATTGGAGACAAACCTACCATAATACTGCTGCAGTGGTATAATATAGATGTTCCTAGCTCTAGAGGGAGGTGCAAATCATGGAATGCGTGCAAGTGGCCTAAATAAGATTCAGTCACATTGGAAAAGCTTCCAACACTAAATCACATTGGAAAAGCATCCAACACTAAATCACAGAGAAGTCTGTACCTGACTTACTCTGCCATTTTTAGTATCATTTGAAGTCTGTGGCCATTTCTTCGTGGCAAGACCCCAAACATATCTTCTCACCTTAGCAAATCTAATTCTAATGAGGTACATGAACCTGTTACCCGGTTACAAGACCTTGGAACACGTAAGCTAGGCTCCAGAGGTGAAAACCACATCCTCCATTAGTACCTGTCAGAAGCAGGAGTCTCAACCTGACTGAATGTCCATTAACATTGTACTTAAATTATACAGAGAAGATTAATTAATAAACTGTTGACTCGGCTATAAATAATGACTAGGCTCTACTGTAGGCCATACCATGCCTTCCAAGGCAGAATTTCAATATAAACATTTCATTGAAGTCTTATTTCCTAGATAAAATCTAAGTAAAAGATCGAGATCTGGGAAACCAAGAAATCATCATTTTAATTTCAATCAAATGATCACAGTATTCATACTGTTACTGTAGCTTCTTCTTCTTTAAGACCCGAGTTCTATGCACTTCCCTGGCATACAGTAATTCTGTATCATGTTCCTTGCTTAATTTATTATTGATTAAAGAATGAAAGACTCGACTCTGTAATTGTTATATAAGTGTAAAGTGCATAAACTCTTTACTTTAGTAAAGGAGGGCGCCATTACGTTAGGGACTCCTCTCTTTAGATTGATTGACGTCATGGCAACCTAGGGACAAACCCTAGAAAGTACCACCTGTGAAAACTATGTCTCCCATATGGGCTGATCCAATATCACGCATGCACACACTCACACACACACACACACACACTCACACACACACACACACACACACACACACACACACACACACACTCACACATACGGTATGATCTGCACACTAAAGCTGAAGTATTTCAATCTATTTAAAGCTGACTTATCGCTCAGGAATGGCACATATCCAATTGTGAACGTTCCCTATAGAATGCTATATAATACTGAAGGGAAGATTCAATATAACAATGCCCCTTTCTCATGTTTCATATTAATATGTCACACTTAATTGAATGAGAACACAAATTAATTGAATAAGGATTTGGCACATTGGCAGGATTCTGTGGTCCTATATAGCTTAATGTGTGTGATATTCCTGTGTGTGTGTGTGTGTGTGCACGCGCGTGCGTGCATGTATATGTATGCATGTCTGCTACGTGAACCCTGTTTTTGGAGTCCACTGCTGGTCCCAGCGGGAAAACATAGTGCAATCCAAGATTTTGCCAATTAAATTGACTAATACAGTTCTGGAGACCCTAAATCACCAATTGTATCCGATAGGAAAGAGCATCAAAGCACAACATCAGGTTTGCAGAATTCCTGTGAAGACCGCCTTTCATCTGACACAGTTAATGGTGTTTACTTTGGCTGAGGGGGCTGATTGAAGAGGAAACAATGATATGTACAGTAGTTTATTATTCCTGCTCTCTATCTCTCCCTCCCTTCTCTTCCTGTATCTCTCTCTCATTCCACTCAGATATTCCTATACTTGAACAATGGTAAACAATGTGTTTTGTGGCCTGATCCAATTTGGAGAGCTTTGGGAGTATTTGCCTGTGTTCCAATAAAGGAGATTGACTGTATTGTGTGCTGAGGATCTCATCAAAAGAGGATCAATCAAAGGTTCTCCAATTATTTCATATGAAATAGCTTTAGGATATGAGATAATGGCTGACACATACTCACACTCTCTACAAGATGGACTTGGAAATTATCTTTTGTTTAAAAAATATATAATTGAAAAATCTAAAAGGGAAAGTAATCCCGGAATATTCTCTACATGAATTCCAACATGAGTCAGAGTTTCTTAAACCTTGTGGATGGCAACATCTCTACCAAGTAGAGGTTAAGTAATGCTATATTAATTAAAATCAGTATAATTATAATCATAATAATAATATAATAACAACAATAATGATCATATATTTTCTTTGTTAATGCAGGTGCCTTTCAAAAAACTCAACAGAGAATTATGATTATTATGATTTTTTTTTTAAATGCTAGAACTTTGGGGACTAACCATGTATATGTTAACATTGCTGTAAGGTGTGGTTTTGTTTCTCGAGCCCATGATGTGGAATGTCTGGTGTTCCTGTACCACCCCCCACCCCCCTCCACACACACACACACACACACACACACACACACACACACACACACACACACACACGCAACAATCACACAACAGACTAAACAAACTGGGTGGTAGTGAAAGCTCACTCAATCATCTGTAAGTCTAAGGCAGGTACAGTGGGGCACTAATGGTCTTCTCAGTTTGAACAAGAAGTTCAGAAGTCATCCACTGTGTCTGAGTGGCACAGTTTGGAACAGCAAAGTGCTTTCAATGCCAAGGTCATGTGCAATATGTCTCTCTGTGAACACATACTGTTAATGTGAACACTGTATTTACTGCTTCAGATAACTACAGCTGTGAAATAATACTAAGTAACCTGGCAGCACAGAGAAACAACCAGAAACAATGTATGTTTAGAGACTTCAAACACTGAATATTGGCATTCAATCTGCTGGGCAAGAACATAAGGTCTAGGCATACAATACCGAATGATCAAGGTTAAGATTAGAAATAGGGCGATTGTAAGCATAGGCATAAATGTAGGGGCCTGGCCTGGAGCGATAAGACAGCAGTGTTTGAGCAGGCCAGAAGAGTCAACCAACTGCCTCATTAAGCTTTTGAACCATTTCACATTTTTTCGATCTTCTAACAAGCTAGCTGTCATTTTGACTTTTGTTTTAGGTTTTGTTTAGGTAATTGAGAATGTTTTGTTTAAGCAATTGAGAACGATCCTATGTGCAATAAAATCCTATTTCCATTATTGCACATTACTTTTGATTGTATTGTATATATTCTAGGATTGTATTACACATAGGATCATGTTTTCCTCAGTATTGTATTTTGTGCTGTTGTATTTTGCACTGTCCTGTCTTGTCCTTGCACCTTGTCTATTTTTGTCTGTTTATTGTTATGCAACAGTTCAAAGCAAATTCCTCATATGTGATTGATTGATTGATTGATTGATTGATTGATTGATTGATTGATTGATTGATTGATTGATTGATTGATTGATTGATTGATTGATGTGTGAAAATCTACCTTGCTAGCCGGCATTACTAGCTAACATTATATTGGCAGAGCTGTCAATCCTAATGTGATCTGCCATGCCCACACAGTCTTGAGAAATGGTCTTAAAGGAGTAGTAAAGGGAAAATGCATGTTTAGCCCTGTTTTAAGGTTACTTATGATCATATACAATGGTTCAGATCATAACGTTGACAAAACTAGCACTTTTGAGAAAGTCTGATAACTGCTCTACCACCGTTTTGGTCATACAATGAAATACAATCATTCAAAAAACATGTTCAACTCTCAATTTCAAAGACAAGAAACTCACCGAGGTGTTAGTTGGCGTTCTGAGATATAATTCACCATAAAGTAAGATTCTAGTTCATCTGGAAAGGCTTTTTTAAATATTTAGCATAGAACTATTTAGTCGCAGAACATACGTGTGTAAACTTCCGCAAACTAGGTAGCCTAGCAACATAAACAATAACAATAGTTAGTAAGTAGTTCCGCTTCCTGAATCCCCTCTGCGGATTGATTTACACATCTACAACGGTCGCTTCAATACAAGTCAATGGATTTCATAAAATGATCAATAAAACCCTACAGGATTCATACTTTGCGGTGAATTTGATGGCAGAACACCAACGGACACCAATTATCCCCTCGGTGAGCTTCTTGTCTTTGAAATCGAGAGTTTAACATGTTTTTATGTAATAAAAACATTTTTCAAGGTGCCCATCCACATCCATTGTATGACCAAAACGGTGGTAGAGCAATTATCAGACTTTCTCAAAAGTGTTAGTTTTGTCAACGTTTTGATCTGAACCATTGTATATGATCATAAGGTAAAACAGGGCTAAACATGATTTTCCCTTTACTACTCCTTTAAAAAAAACTCCCAGATGGGACAGTTAATAAGAGCGTGGTCATTTGCATACCATCGAAGCAGTTTTATCCTAACTTATCATCTCAATGCTTAACATGTTAATGGCTGTCAGCCCCAGTAGCAAAGGCCTGAACTATTTATATACAAGGATATAGCCATGATATTTGAATTTCGGACGGAGAAGAGTTGATGCTAGCTCGGTGTTGGCGATGCAGCCTATGCGGAAGGCCCAATCGCCTCACAAACTCCAGATTGAAATTCATCAGGACAAAATTGTGGAGTCTAACTGCACATGTAAAGCAGGGTGAGTAAGTTACATAAAAACAGATCTGTCTCCAATCACCCATCTACTCAACAGACTACAAGAACCCGGTAAACCCTTCAGTTATCGCCAGATCTTCCCATAACATTCCTGTGACCCCCTGTGCTTGCCTTCTACTTGACACTTTTCTGGACTTCATCTACAATATTGGATTAGGCCTATGGATTATTGGACTTTGTTTGCTGGACTTGTTTAATTAAAGGCCTGCGGGAATTTGAAATGTCTTCTGCCTCTCTGTGTGATGCATTTGAAGACAATGGGAAGCCGGTTGGTAATGAATGAGGCAAAGCAACAGCTCTTCGATACCTACGACAAGATCTGTGAGGAGGAGCTGATGGAAAAGGTGCGCAGGGTGGAGGCAGCCGAGGGAGAAACGATACGTTGAGGCCTGGATGGTCATTAACGAGTGGACGAAAAAAGGCAAAGGAAGGCCAAGTCGCAGGCAACAGCCCTGTGGAGAGGGTGAACACTTGGTTCACTCAATTTAGGAACCTCCTAGGCACCCACCCGACAGTGGAAGAAGCAGAGGAGGAGATACCTGTGGTCCTCGAAAATCTCAATATTGATGATGGCTCCTTTACATATAAGTACTGTACATATGCAAATCCACTACTCTGTGGACCTACACATATGGACCTTGTTCCTGTGGATACTGCATGGGTTAGAATGTCCAGCCCATTCTCCTTGTATCTCTTGTCTAACCAATTATAGAAATAAAATATTCTGGTAAGATATAGGAAGTGTGACAGGCAGAACACTGTCATCAAACTTCTATTTGGTTCGGGAGAGAGAGAGAGAGGAGAGTGGACGGAGGACAGAGACAATGATAGAGAGACAGAGAGAGAGAAAGAGGACGAGCAGAATGAGAATCAGAATGTGAGGAAGCCCCTCAGACAGGTGTTTCAACCCCGTTTGGAATTGCACACAAGCATCTTCATAATTCAATATTTCACCATGTTCTTTCTTGTCTGTGTTTTATTCCTCTCTCCAGAGAAAGAGTGGCTGTTCCTCTCACAGCCCTGTGGAGCCTAACTCAACAAGGTGTGATATTCAGACACCTGCCAAAACAATGTCATGGGCTTGGGAGACTAAGAACAACAAGCCTGTAAATGAATAGCCTAGCTCAACGGTGATGCATGCCTATTATACACAAGAGGTTTGTTTGTGATAAATAGATAAATACAAAATCCCAGACAGCTCTCTTGCTGTTTCTCCCATCCTTATATTAGCAGTTTAAGCAAACAATATACCTCCCTCTCTGTCTTTCAATCTATACCTATCTCTTCCATTTTCCCTCTGTAGTCCCCAGACCTGACCTTCCAATGACAGTGGCAAGTCATTTGAATTTGCTTCCAAGGATGTTCTTGGAACCTCTTTACCATATGCTAAGCTGCTTTCTCTGTTCTCGGGCCAATGACTCGGCCAAAGACGGAGAATAGTTTAACCCAAGACACACAGGACACTGTCATAGTGATACAGGATCTTGGGCGATCTCATACAAAGTGGATTCAAACTGAATAGAATCAATCTGAGCTTTTTGAGGTGTTATTAAAGCAAAAATAAGGAGGTTTTACATACAGTAGACACAGGCCTAACTGTTGATACATACAGTAGACACAGGCCTAACTGTTGATTCATACAGTAGACACAGGCCTAACTGTTGAATAGTATTTACCAGCTCAGTTTCACCTGGTCCATGCATTGGACTAAATTGAAGCACAGTCAGATATAATAGCTAAAACATAGTGAAATATATTATATAAAAATTGAATATTGTGGCTTTAATGAAGAGGCAAACTTTATTGTTTCCAGGCTCTGGGATATACTGTATCACTCTGAGTTGATACTGTCCTCAGTCATAATATGCACCTGAAAGGATGCAGCCAATTCTTCAGATTCTACATGCAGAGTAATTCAAAGTCATTGCCTCAGTGTTTCTCTCACCAAGAGCACCGGAAATGAAAAAGCAGGATAACGGCATCAGTGGAAAAAGCAATTCTTCTCAAACATTTAAAATTTTGCTTGGGGTAGTGTTAGCCTATATTCTATGCAAAGGGATCTATACGGTCATTTCAGGCCTGCTTTGTGTGATTGGTTAGGCCTTGGATATGAAATTAGCTTCATTTATATTCCTCCAATTCACTTCTCAGTCTGAACTGACAGCTGGAGGCTGACATTGGAAACTCTTATTAGTTCTCTTTTATCTTCCTCAGACTTCAAACTATACTACCCACACGTGGGTCTGAACCAAAAGTGAAACTATAATAATAATCTACTGTTCCAACACAGTTTCAGATGGTCTATGGGAGGCTCTTCTGTCCATATAGTGTTACTGCCACCATATGGATATGCATGCAGCTCAATGCTGCATTCTACAGGGTGTACAGTAAGAACAAGCACCAAAAGAGCTGCAAGCACCTCAAGCTCTGAACTCTGGGTGCTGGAAACACATGCTCTTGTAGATAAGGAAACAGATAGATATAAGGAATGATAAGGAAAAATAAGTAGATATGCACACCAGATAGCTCCCATTAATTATTATTATTATTTTTTTTTTATTCTGAGTGCAAAACTAATATGCCGAGCCAAAGGCTCTTCCTCAGAATAGAATTGACTACTTTTGCTGAGACGCCAAGCATATATATATATATATATATATATATATATATATATATATATATATATATATATATATATATATATATTTATATATGATGAACAAAGCAACATGTACTTGGCAAAGGGGAAAATGAATTGTGGCACTAAGATTGTTTTGTGTTTTTTCAACGTTGCCCTTGTAAAATGGTGTCAGGGCGTGGCTACTGAATCTGATTGGCACCCAATGGCGCCCCTGGAATGGAGCAGCACCAATGAGAGGCTCTTATCTCTTATCCCACATTCATTGATCCAGACTAGCTTCTCAGTGATTCTCTTTTATGTGGAATGATTAGGTTTCCTGTCTTTCCAGTTGTCCATCTCTCCTCCATCCAAGTGTCCACCCATCTCTCCATCCTCATTAGTTGTTACCTCATTAACAGCTATTAATCCTGGGGTCCACACAAAAAGACTCAAGTAACTGGGTGCTCTAAAATGTTCACGGTTGGATCAGAGGGGCTTTGAGGTTGAGGGAGAGCTGTCAATCGAGAGAAGAGTTAAGAACACGCAAACACACGTGCCCACGCACATACACAAACACACGTGCCCACGCACATACACACTCTCTCTCTCTCTCTCTCTCTCTCTCTCTCTCTCTTACCCCCTCTTCCTCTAGTTCTCTAAGTAGTTGAATTGTATGAAGCAGTGCACTGTCTTGTTAACCTTAGGATACATCCTACTTCTCTCACTCAGAATATTAGTCTAAGAACCATAACTGTGTGAGTGAATGACCCCATGAATAACAGACAAATCATGTTTCTCACCAACTTTTCAGCCAGGAATTGATCTGAATTAGATTTTCCCAAATCTGTTATGTACTAGGACTATTTCACCTACATTGGCCATTCAATATATTGACTTGGATGTCATGTGTAACACTTTATCTTCACATGGATCTTTGCCCTTATAAATCAAACTTTTGAATTCATAGGCCTGAGACATAAATGCCACAGAGCTGTATGCCTGGCTCTGTTGGATGGAACATTTGAAGGTTAAGATGAATAGATTCAGATCTCACTCAGCATCAGAGAGGCAGCTTTCATTTTCTATTCCCCCAGTCTCTGCAATATGCTGCCAGAGAAACTAAGAATGGCTTAAAGTGTAGTAACTTTTAAGCAAGATTTTAAGACATACGTATTTAAGGGGAGACACTGCAGTTGAATAGGATTTTTTTTCCTTTAAAGATATCCTCATGAATTTTTAGCAGTTTAATCCTCACATCAAGAGAAATATTTTTTGTATTACACTTTCTCTCAAAAAAAAAGTTTAGATATGGAAATTAGGCAATAACAACGCATATATTTCTGTACCTACTATCTAAACAATGGATAAAGTCAGGCTTAAAGTTTTACTGTTGTTTTGACAATATACTAAAAACTTAGATATTTACAGCTGTGTTTGTGAATACAAGCTTATTTTCAAAAGATATTGAAAAAAGACAGCATACACCCATTCAAAATACTTTTTTGGCGTATTTTTAGACAGGAAATGCAACCTAAAATGAAAAGACAACAATTCCAGCTGTAAATAGATCATATTATAGAAGCATGTGAAAAACCACAACAAGCCCTCGCTCTATGTAAGCACAACTAGCGATTCATAAAGACATATTGATGAAAACAACCGTTTTGCGGCAGAAAATAGATTTTTTAGAAGCTGCATTCTCAGTGCCACGTCCGCCGCCATTACATGGATATACTGGCTCGCGCTGGATTTTAAATTTCCTCTACAGGCCTCCAAATTACACCAAAGTTATCTTGGTGAGTCAAACGTCTTATAATATGCCGTAAATAAGGTCCAGGTTGTCAAAAGGTCCTTTAAAGTATTTCTGCTTTGTTTTCTTAAGAATGTGTTGATTTCAGAAAAGCCAGAAAACGTATACAGCAAAATAATCTACACAAATAATAGACATCACTTTACAAGGAGCACCAGTCTCGGTCATTTGCTACTTCCTAAGCCGAGAACAAACTATCTTAGATCCACGGTCATATAAACATATATACATATATACATGTATACATATATAGAGCAATCACAGACTGGAATAAACTTCCCTTTCAAATTGCAAGTATACAAAACAGGTTCACTTTCAAGAAACGATTGAGGAATTATCTATGCAACAGATGACCACATGATGGGTATAGGTCATCGTGTATGTACAGACTTTGTTGTCTTGTCATGACTGTCATGTACTGTGTAACTGTCTTGTTGGGTCTATCCATATACTGTAATGTCCCTGTGATGTTCTGTCAGTAGTATGTACTGTTTTATGTGTTGTAATGTCATGCTGCATGTCATTATGTGTATAAGTGTACTATGTGTTGTAATGTAATTGTATGTGTTTGTATGCAATGTCATGTATGTTATATGTTATGTGTACATGACAGTGTTTCCTGTGGAACTGATCTATTGGTGTGGTGGTGTGTGAAAAAAGAGTCTGATTTCGAAACGGAAAAAGCGGGGGATCGGAGACCACCCTTCTTCCTCCCTTGTTCCTCTCTCCTGTCCCCTTCCTTCTCCTCTCTCCTTTTTTGACTTAAGATCAAAATTATTCTACATGTCTCGGACGACTCTTCCATCCCGGACATCTACGGGGTGGATGGGAGGGTCATCCTCAGGTTCCATTTGTACGGCAGGGTGTTGGTCTCCTCTAATAGTGGCAATATTATGGAGAACAACACATGCCACAATAGTGTCACATGCCCTCTCTGGCTGTACATGAATTCCTTGTGAGATCTGTCAACATTATGTTCTCTTTGCCAAGGCTCAGGGCGGTGTCCAGTGATGAGGTTGATGAGAGTGCTGGCTATGCCCTCTGAGCAGGTCATTGGAGCTGTCTAACACTGTAAAGCATTATCAGGCAGAGATACCCCCCAGGGTACTTTACTCACAAGTATTCACAAACGTCTTTATTATCGTGGTCAGATTGTTCTGTAGACTATATTTTCAGCATAACATTTCCCTGAAAAGATACGGTTTCAGCCTAAAATATCCAGAAAAGTAGATTGATAATATCACTCCTGAACACTCAAATTCTCCCAACAACTTGCACAACTTGAATTAAATGGTAGAGGTTTATTTTGTATAACCTTTTCCTCACATTTGGCAACAATTACTACATTATGCACTACATTAACCATAATGCACCATTTTATAACATCAGAAGGGTAACTGGCTTGTAGTTAGCACACATTAGCCAATGCAGGCGTGAGTTAGTTCTACTTCATACTGATTTTTTTTTTACTGAAGTCTGACGTCACATTGTAGTCCATGCTTTGCCTTCCAGTTGTCTATGACAAAAATGAGTGGGGTTTCTACATGATCGCCCATATCACGGTCTGTGGTTAACAGGAGAATTGTAAACTTGGACATGTTGGCCAAAGTACTCTCAATTAACACTGGACACTTTGATTTATGAAGATGTATTTATAATTAATACATCAAAGCATCAACAAATGTGTTGTGTTGATTGCTGAGCCACGTCTAAGTGTTTTCTGACACTGTCAAAAGCTATATTTGATCATTCACAAACAAACATACAAGGTACGTAAGCCACAGTTAGAAAACCTATTTATTTTCAGTATACAGTGTATATTTTTAGAACCGTGAAAGTTGCCAATGTTAGTATTTCAAAGACATTTATCCTAACTGTTCAGTCATTACAAGAAGAGATAGGGAGCTGGCCACTGGTGTTCCCCTTTCAATCTTTGGGACTTTCTAGCATGACCTCAGTATTTTTATGTGGCTATGTTATGCCAGGTTATGCGTTATGCAAGGTCCCCAGAACATCCCCCTCTTTCTGGGATATTACATGTGCTTAGAGGCTCCTAAGTCAGATAATGGAATTATCCTTTAAAGAGCAACACACACACACACACACACACACACACAAACACACACACACACGGCACTCCACTGTTCCTTCCATGGTGCAGTTATTCATCAGAATGCCGGCTGCCTCTGTTTTCTAACCAAGCAAGTTTAAGTTAGGGTTAGATAGCATACACACTGCTTTTGTGATGCACATGTTCTATTATGATAATCATATCAGTATACTGTATCTGTGTTTGGCAGCAACAGCACATAAAGTCGGCATAAAAAAAAACCTTACGGTGTCGCTTGTTAACCGTCCATGTGATTGTGTACAGTGCACTGCAGGATATATGTCCCTGGGGAATCTGGTACTGAGATGCACCATCGACTCCAAATGAAGACCAGGCAGTTGTTTTGATTTACGAGACAGTCCAAAGACGAGCAGAGGAGACTTTCAGATGCACTGCATCTATTCAAGTCAGCAACTAATCTGATTTGATTGCTCTTGTCTGGATTTCATCTAAGACTGTAATGAACCGAGGCGCTCAATTATCAGTGTGGCTGTGATACAGAACATACATTGAACACAGTAACTTTAATCTATAAGACTGCATTTCTGTTAACTCAATTTTTTTTTTTTGTATGTGTATTACTGTTGTATGCTGTGTATTACTGTGCTATGTTGATTTGCCCTAATGCTATTTTGTCCTTCCCTGCTGAGATGTAGCCCGGTCACCCTGTAGAAGAGGATCTTATCTGCTGCATCCAGGTTAGATAAAGGTTAAAAAGTGCTGCAGTGCGTCCACTCCCTGCTCGTCAATCACTAATGCCTGCGTTGTGCTGGGAATCATTCCACTGTCTCCCTCCTTCTGTCTCCTTCTCCTACTCAGTGTCTCATATAAAAAAAGACAAACAGAGAGGGAGGGGGTCAACACTACTTAAAAGAAAGTGCATGCTGGTACAGTTGATCTACTCTATCAATATACCTCACATCCAATGTTCTGACCAATGCACCTCATTATCAGTCCCATCATTACTTTTTTCATGTATACAATAGCTTTGCATGCTGCAAGGTTGTTTTTTTTTCTCCCTAGGGTGGCAATGGATTTCAATTTCATTGGTTTCATTGATTTTAATTTAATTGGTTGTGTGTCACTGTTGCAGTGCCCTGCTCCGACCCATAACCCTTACCTTAACCAGTCGCTCTTTGTCTAAACTTAAATCTAAAAATCTACAATCAGTAGTTGCGTTTCTATTACACCTAGAATTGCGCAAAACCTAAATATCGCAATCAAAAATTGGTAATGGAAACACCTACATTTCGATAAACCTCTCAAATTTTGATAAAACTTTTTTACGCTCTCATGAGGTGGTTTTTCAGAAGTTTCGATATAGAAGTATATCGCATAAGCGTAATGGAAACACTTTTTTCGAATTTAGCATGGATGCATTCTCGGTGTCCCGTCCGCCACCATTACATGGATATTCTTGGCTCGCGCTGGATTTTATTTTTTTTCTACAGGCCTCCGAATTACACCAAAGTTATCTCGGTGAGTCAAACGTCTTATAATATGCCGTATATAAGGTCCAGGTTGTCGAAAAAGAGCCTTCCCCTTTACCCCCTCCCCCCCACACAAACACTTCCCCACTGCAACACAGCCTCTCACCATCTTAGAGAAGGAGACAGAACCCCTGGAAAGCGGCCGGACCACACTGTCTCTCCCTCCATGCTGAAGTTCTGTGCTGATCAGTTGTCCCTGGTGTTCACAGACATCTTCAACACCTCACTAGAGACATGCCATGTACCAGTAGGCTTCAAGACCTCCACCATCATCCCCGTCCCCAAGAAAGCAAGGATCACTGGCCTCAGGCTTTAGAGATATGTTTATCGGACTGCACTGCAAACTTGGTAAACACAGTCAACTTTATAACCACTGCAAACTTATTAAAATAATTCAGCTCAATAAAACAAGAAAAGTAGGCTGGTCTAATACTCAACACTCGTGGGCAGCAGATGACAGCTAAAGTCTTTCCCACACCCGTGTGGCCAGCCCGTTGGTGGCAATTCTGCCACACCTTCTCTTTCAAGGCTGTAGGGAGGACCAGCTGAAAGATGGAGGGTCCCTCACACACTGATGCAAGACTCCCTCCCTCAGAGTCAGCCTCTTCCTCTCCTTGAGGATCTGCCGAGTGTCACGTTGCAGGGAGATCCTTTCTGTTGCACTGGGCGGTTTCCTGTCTGCAAGGATAACAGCATGTGGCGAATCATGTCATCTTTTTTGCTGGGCGTCCTTCCGTTCTCCAGGGGGTTCGGCCCAGCTGCACTTCTTCTAGGTCAACTTGGACAGGAGAGTTAAGCATTTCTGGGCATGGGTTTTCCACCCTGGTGAGAAAAGTCTTCACGGCCAGGATCTCCTCCTCTTCACCATCCTCTCCTCCATCCACAGGTACTCGAGAAAGGGCATCGGCATAAGCATTGGTTTTGTCAGGCTGGAACTTGATGTTGAAGTGGTAGTTGCAGAGTCTGGCTGCCCACTGTTGCTCCAGGCTTCTCAGGTTCACCTCCTGTAAGTTTGCGAGAATGTTGTTATCAGTTAACACTACAAAATGGGAGCCTAGCAAATACTTGTGGAATACCTTCTGATAGCGATGAAGGTAAACAGGAGTCTGGCCAGTGTTCTTCACTTGAACTGGGATCTGGCCGCCGCCTGCAAAAACGATTGCCTTTGCCACTAACTAGGGTGTGTCTTCGAGGATTGGCTCTACCAGTGCAAGGTATGGCCTCCCCAGTTTTAACAATCTAGCATACTCAGTGACCATACTGGTTCAAATAGAGAGTACAAGCAGTTTCAACGATCTAGCATAGTCACAGTGATCACACTGGTTCAAATAGAGAGTACAAGCAGTTTCAACCATCTAGTCACAGTGATCACACTGGTTCAAATAGAGAGTACAAGCAGTTTCAACCATCTAGTCACAGTGATCACACTGGTTCAAATAGAGAGTACAAGCACTTTCAACGATCTGGAGTAGTCACAATGGTCACAAATATCTGCACATATCTGTAAAAAACAAAACTCCCTTCTGCATAACATTCACAGAACATTAATTGTAATTGGGCACACCAACTCTCTCTCTGCACAATGCCAACATTACCTTCCCCTACTCCACAGGAGTCTACACCCACTCACTGCATTTCCTTTACCCACTTTGACTATTTGGACACGGCCATGAACATGGCAAACAATACGCAACCAAGTTCCGTCTGCTGCATTTTACACAAGAGGAGCGCATTATTGTCTACTATATGTGATTGTCTGTACTGTATGTGCTTGTGTCTATGTAATTGTTTCTATTGTAAGTTATGTTCTCTACTGTACTGTGTGGTGTCTGATTGTCTACTGTATGTGCTTCTGTCTGATTTTCTCTACTGTATGCAATTGTCTATGTGATTGTCTCTACTGTATGTGCTTGTCTGGGTAATCGTCTCTTCAACAAAACCCATTAATATGATGTACTGTACTGTAAGATGCAGCAAGAGCTGAATCGACAGGGCCGTCTGGGAGAAATGCGAGGCCTGAGGCGAAGTCGAAAACCGAGGCCTGTTCTTGCTAATGCAATCCGCCCTAGTCCACAACCTATGTGAGCCTACGCTTACTCACGGCTGAGCGAGGGGGGGGGGGGGTGTCGTCGTTTAAATTGGCACACAGCAAAAAGTAAACATAGCATAGCTCAACTATTTACTTCTTCAGAATCCAGACAGTTACGCAAACATTTCCATGTATAATATGTCCTTTGGTCTTCAGAAGTGTAGGAGAGGTGACAAGTTAGAAACTCGACACTGATTCTGTCATTTTCTAGAGTGTGGCTCCATTGTTTTCAATGGAGGGGGGGAGTCGTCGTTCGAACTGTCACACAGTGAAAGATATACATCGGAGAGCTTAGCTTTTTTGATTTTATGAATCCCAAGAGTTGTGAGAATTGGAAGAGGGGTGGCAGTTTAGAAAATGTGTGACTTTTTCCAAAATGCGTCTTTCACCACACTGAAACTGGTGAAATTGTACAGAAGACCAAAAGTGTTCCTTGCATTCTGCAATCAAACAAATGAAGTAATAATGAAATCATGGGGTGTTTTGAACTCAGCATGAACCAGGGAATCCATTGCTACCATAATTTTGGACATACAGTTCAAAAGTTACTGGCATAAACGCAACTCTAACTTTGACACGCTGGTGGCACTAGAGTGCACAAGTTGTCAACATGAGGCTTGGTGACAGATGTCATGGGTGTGTCCCGGATGAGTGTGCCAAATGTGGTTTTGATAGATTAAAACATTATTGAGATATGACCCCAGTTCCTGTTTTGCAGCTTTTCTGCCAATTTTGATTGGCTGTCACGAGCGAACGCAATGGATTATCAAAATTCCCTGTACAATTTTTTTGGACATTGGTCTAGAGAATGTGTATACCGAGTTTCGTGCAGATTGGTCAAACC
This sequence comes from Borostomias antarcticus, assembly GCF_949987555.1. Taxonomy (NCBI): domain Eukaryota; kingdom Metazoa; phylum Chordata; class Actinopteri; order Stomiiformes; family Stomiidae; genus Borostomias; species Borostomias antarcticus. The sequence continues at coordinate 26,180,159 of NC_140247.1, read as the reverse complement.
TCCTAGGAGGAGATACATTTTAAGGGTTTTGTACATCATTCAAAATGGCAGAGAATCCAAGATGGTCACAATGACGTCATAGAGTGTGTTGAATCCGGCTTGAGCCAAGGAATTGAAGGACACCTGAAGTTTGAAAATTGGACTTGCTGAAGAAAAGCTGCATGCATAAATGCACCTCCAAATTTGACACATTGGTAGCGCTAGAGAGGGCGAGGTCTGGACATGAGACTTGGTGAGGAGAGTAAGGCAATGAGTATGCCAATTTTCACAACTTTTGACCATACAGTTCTATAGGCTGCCATAGACTCCTATGGCAGAAGAAAGAAAGAAGAAAATGTACAAACACAATGGAGCAGCTGCGCTGCTTGGCCCTCAATAAAGCATGTTTTCATTCTGATTTGAATCAGGCAGATTGTGGTTTATTGTCTGGCATATGATGACAGCTCACCAATGCCTGTGTGTGTGTGTGTGTGTGTGTGTGTGTGTGTGTGTGTGTGTGTAAATGGTGTGTATTTGCACATTTATTGGGTTTCAAAACAAGGAGATAATGGTATAGCCTACTGTAATAGCTATTAGAGGTATGATTGTAGAGCAGGGTACCCCAACACATCAGGAGCAGCCCCCTTGGCCTGGGCATATTCCATTGTATCCGCAGCAGGCGAGAAGTGACCACAAACAGTAAAACAATGTTTGGCCCAACTGTGAGTACAACCAGCCAAGCAGTAGCCAACAACCTCAAAGATTAAGTAAGTGTGCAGTGAACCTGTCGTCCCCCACCCATGATGCATGTCATCTACAGTTGTAGAATGTATACGTGGAGTGGGCTTTTTTTTATGTATCTATAGAGCCGACAAATACTGTAGGCCCATATTTTTTGTTATAAAATGTAAGCATTAGTTAGTGAGTTAAAATATCAGTGATAAATTAGTTAATATAAAAATAACCTATATTTTAACTTTCTGTAGAGCAAAGATATGTAATGGAAATGCCAATGCTTAAAAATAAATGAATAAATAAATAGATAAATGAAAAAAGGCCATATAATGAGATGGTATGATAATGAGCTGACCTACAGATCACCCCATGTTCGCCTTTAAATTTGAATACAAGAGTGAAACAACCAAATGTGCCAATCAAAGTAGCCTATTCTTCAATATCCATCATGTTTTACCAAAATAATTTTCTTGACTCTCAGGGGTCTTACTTAAATATATTGAGATGTGAAGTCTGTTTTGATTTCTAATTCAATATAATTATGAATATCACACTCTATAATTTGGACAGAAACACTGTGCACAAATATCAATCAGGAACCTTCAGGATGTGAATGTGCTTATTTCCTATTTATTCAGCGCTTTCTGTAATTGCTTTCAGAAGCGTAAAGCTGATGTTAGGGCCAGAGGCTCCATTAAACCCTCAATTTGTTTTCAAACACATTGTGCTGGTGTCATGGGTGGTATTTGTTTCGAGAAGTTGATTGGAAAGGTGAAATTGCAAAAGGAGACCTGCATCTTAACTCATCAGTACTCCGGCCCTCGTAGCTGATATCCTGAGGATGCGCGTGGAAGTGATAAGGTTGTGGGTGATGGCACGGTGTGCGATGACTCTGATATGAGGTCCATTACAACAACTCGCCTCTAATATACAGTATGCCATCTTAACTCGTATCTGACTGAACTATGTGCTGCTGAGAAGGAGGGAATGAGGGCATTTTGAAATACACCGCCTCACCAGTTTGTCATGGAGCCTGGAGCAAGCCTGTCATAACAGGTAGGCTAACAACTCATTCTACACACTGCCACGGTGCCTACTGCTTGAAACATCTCTCAGAGATTTGAATGCTCGTTCCAAAGATCTACTAGGGATGACCTTTTCAGTGTGAAAGTACCTTTTCAGAGCAAGTTCTGCATTACTGTATGTGAATGCCTCTATGACAGAATGTGTTTATTTTCATGAGACAAACCAGATGTCGAGCACTGACAGAATTGAGAGGAGAATAGAAAAACATTGGCATATAATGCAGTTAAATAAAAATAAAATAAAAATCTTAAACAAAGAAATTCATTAAAAAATATATTGGGATCTGGTGGCTTACCCTAGCATATGGGAGAAAACACCACTGGTAGCTTGATGCACCTGCAGCTCGTTACAATACTGTTTAATTTTCTATCACTACATGTCTGTCAGTCTATTTCAAATATTTATGTGGACTTGGGGCTTAGCACGGCTGACTTGGTGTCGTCGAGATTGGGCTCTTGATGTTATCAGAGTTGAGCAAGTACTAAATGGGATGGGCGAAGAGTCTGGTCAGACTAAGCTGAATGCCTCTGTGTGTCTAGGCCAATAAGAGACCCGGAGGAGGGACTAGAGAGGCCTGCCACGCCACAAGGCCGTAGAGAGCAGATGCTGTGTTAATTAGCGGTGGCAGAAGCCCTCTCTCCCCCGGTGCCTCTCGGAGAACATGTTCTCCTCCTCGCAGCATGACTCCAGGTCAACAAAAGCTCCACTTAACAGCTGGGAAGAACATAATGTCTGACACTGTCTCTCCCTCCACCTCCTCTGCCGCTAATTGAGCCACATCATATAATAGTGGTGGAATCAGCAGAAAGAATGTAGAGACGTCTGAAAGCTCAGTCTCACACCACTGTCTGGTACTGTAATCTGACCATTGGCAGGCCACTAATGTATTGAGGTTGTTTGTGATACTTTATTTTGGTAGTTATTGTACATAGGAACCAGTATGTATCTAGTAATTATTTATTCTTATTATTTTTTCAAGTGCCTATGGTTAGACTAAGAACAAGGTATTTACCCGGATTTAGGTGTTGCAGTGACTACGCTGCACATCGGGCCTAACAGCCTCCTAAAATTATAACATATCATAAATCAATAAATTACCTCTTTGGTCTATGTACATCTTACATCGTATAGGTAGCCTACATGTACTTGGTAGAAAACAAAAAATAGTTACTAGATAAATACGTCTCTTTCCATCCATCCTGAAGCACTGTCTGTCTCCAGTGTTCACATGACATCTTCAACACCTCATTAGAGACATGCCATGTACCAGCCTGCTTCAAGACCTCCACCATTATCCCCATCCCCAAGAAACCAAGGATCACTGGACTTCCTGACTACAGACCCGTCACCCTGATCTCTGTAGTAATGAAGGCTCCAACTGGTCTCTGGTACGAATATACCATCTAGTTCCCAACCAGACAGATGCAATTTGTAGTATTATATCTTATGTCACATTAATACATTCATCATTCCCCATTCATATCTACATTATCATCTGTGCAGTTACAATGGAGTCCACTAGCAGTTCAAGGTTTCCTGTTCCTGTGCAACTGGTTTAAGTGAGGGTTAGAGTTAGTGGAACAAAAAGCCTTCAACTAAGCTGGTTTCCAGCCTAGGACACCAGTCTCCATGTTGAAATGCTTGGATTACTGTTATAGTGCTGTTATGCCCTCTTCCATCCCCAGCCTACCACCTTGCTTACAAGATTTCTAATAGCATGAAGGGATTCCAATAAGTCATTGATCACATACGTATACATATACGATCTTATCATATACACTGGAGCCATTGGTGTAATATACTATTTATTATATTTATTTTACTATTTTGAAGAATGTGTTTGCATCTTTACACCTAGATGCATCAGTGATATTCTTGTATGGTCCCCATGACTGCCGTTTTCACCCATTTTAACTTCTGTGGTTCAACAAGAGACAGAAATAGCAAATCCTTTCTTCCCTTCATAAACGTAATAACCAGCAGCCCCACCAAGGTGACCCACTCTCCCAACCCCGACTCAGACTGGACCAGACACTCACTCACTCACTCACTCTCCCAACCCCGACTCAGACTGGACCAGACACTCACTCACCCACTCTCCCAACCCCGACTCAGACTGGACCATCATCACTAAAGATTATCATTCAGGAGAGAGAGTGAGTGAGCGAGTGAGTGAGTGAGTGAGTGAGTGAGTGTGTGTGTGTGTGTGTGCGTGTGTGTGTGCGTGTGTGTGAGAGAGAGAGAGAGAGAGAGAGAGAGAGAGAGAGAGAGAGAAGAATGGGGGCATTGAGAGAGACAGAGTGTGAAGAGGAGGAAAAGAGGTGGAGGGGGGGCAGAGAGAGGGAGAGAGAGGAGTACACGTGTGTAGCAGGCTGTTGCGGATCTCTACCAGTCTGTTGTAGCCAGCACACTGTTGTAGCCAGTTTGTTGCCGTTGCCTGCTGGGGAGGCAGCATCACATCTGGGGAGACAAACAAGCTGAACAGGCTGGTGAGGAAGGCCAGCTCTGTTGTGGGGCAACAATTGGACAGCCTGGAGACTGTGGTGGAGAGGAGGATAAGGGACATACTGAAATCTATTCTCGACAGCCCCTCCCACCCCCTCTATGACGAGCTGGGGCAGATGGGGAGCACTTTCAGCCACAGGCTCATCCAGTACCACCTAGGTGCAATGCAGAGCAGTTCAGGCATTCCTTTGTGCCAGTGGCCATCAGACTATATACTGTAACAGTGCCTGTGCCAGGGTCCATCAGACTCTTTAACAGTGCCTGAGTATTCCTGAGTGTTGTGGAGGTGTTCATGTATGTATGTGTGACCGATGTCTGTCTGTGTTGTGTATTTCTTCTTTAACAGATGAGGCGGACACTTCTCTTTCTCGGTCTCAGACCATGTATTAAACTGTCATCGAAAAATGAACAGAAAATCAGGAAACTGTTCCTCCACATTTTCTCCTAGCCTCTTTCCGCCGACACATGCAGGAAAGAGCATAACGATTCAATAGACTAAAATAAATTAGGTAAAATTACATACCTGTCATCGAAAAATGAACAGAAAATCAGGAAACAGTATCTTCACATTTGCTCCTAGCCTACATAAGAACTGTGACCGACATTAGACACCCAAACTCAGCCACCGCCTTGTCCAGCCACCGCCCAATACAGCGACTGTGCTACACGTGCAAAAATTGGAACCATTTTTGGCCACAAGGGGAGCCACAGTGATCGTTTGCCCTCATGTTGACAACTTGTGCACTCTAGTGACACCAGCGTGTCAAAGTTGGAGTTGCGGGGGTCTGGACCGGGAGCAAGCAGGGTGGACCAGGGGTCTGGGGCAGGGGTGAGCAGGGTGAACCAGGGGTCTGGGGCAGGGGTGAGCAGGGTGAACCAGGGGTCCGGGGCAGGGGTGAGCAGGGTGAACCAGGGGTCCGCGGCAGGGGTGAACCAGGGGTCTGGGGCAGGGGTGAGCAGGGTGGACCAGGGGTCCGGGGCAGGGGTGAGCAGGGTGGACCAGGGGTCTGGGGCAGGGGTGAACCAGGGTGGACCAGGGGTCAGGGGCAGGGGTGAGCAGGGTGGACCAGGGGTCCGGGGCAGGGGTGAGCAGGGGTCCGGGGCAGGGGTGAACCAGGGGTCCGGGGCAGGGGTGAGCAGGGTGGACCAGGGGTCTGGGGCAGGGGTGAGCAGAGTGAACCAGGGGTCCGGGGCAGGGGTGAACCAGGGTGGACCAGGGGTCTGGGGCAGGGGCAGGGGTGAGCAGGGTGGACCAGGGGTCCGGGGCAGGGGTGAGCAGGGTGGACCAGGGGTCTGGGGCAGGGGTGAGCAGGGTGGACCAGGGGTCCGGGGCAGGGGTGAACCAGGGGTCCGGGGCAGGGGTGAACCAGGGGTCTGGGGCAGGGGTGAGCAGGGTGGACCAGGGGTCTGGGGCAGGGGTGAGCAGGGTGGACCAGGGGTCCGGGGCAGGGGTGAACCAGGGTGGACCAGGGGTCTGGGGCAGGGGCAGGGGTGAGCAGGGTGGACCAGGGGTCCGGGGCAGGGGTGAGCAGGGTGGACCAGGGGTCCGGGGCAGGGGTGAACCAGGGTGGACCAGGGGTCTGGGGCAGGGGCAGGGGTGAGCAGGGTGGACCAGGGGTCCGGGGCAGGGGTGAGCAGGGTGAACCAGGGGTCTGGGGCAGGGGCAGGGGTGAGCAGGGTGGACCAGGGGTCCGGGGCAGGGGTGAACCAGGGGTCCGGGGCAGGGGTGAACCAGGGGTCCGGGGCAGGGGTGAACCAGGGGTCCGGGGCAGGGGGCGAGCCGAGGCGGACCCGGCCTGAACCATAACACCCAGTTGCTGGTTAGCGATGAGAGGCGGAACCCGGCCCGGCGGATAAAGCGCCTAAGATGAAGCAGGAAGATAAAACCACCATGGGACCTTTAAATCAGAAAAAAAATATGAATGATTGTGAACGGCGTGAGAAAAATTATTTCTTCATCCCAATTGAATTGTGCCATGACCATGGCATATGATGTATGTCAATGTAAAACATACATTTTACTATTCTTGGTTAACTCGCAAGTTAGCTAATATGTGCTAGCCGACAGTACACTCGTGTAATACACGAGTACTCACCAAAACTCACCAAAGCCGAACTCTCATGCCAGCTTTTAAAGAACTGGCTAACTGTCCTTTTGCATTCCTGCAGCTCTCAAGATGGCCAGACTAGTAATTTTCACTTCTTTAAATAATTTTAAAGGACAGGTTCGGAATTATTATAAGGTTATTTACGATCATATACAACGGCCGATATCAAAGTTTCGTTAAACGGTGCACTCTTGAGATATAGCCAGTCGCTGCTTACACACTCAATGGATCTATAGGTGCAAAGACAAAATCCCTCAAAAACACCATAAAGTCTTGTTTTCACAGGAAACTTACCAAGTGGTCACTGGTGTCCTTTGATGTTCTGACACAGAAATGGCCACAAAGGGCACTGACAGGAGTATTAACCCTAACATGTCTTTGATGTTGGGAGGAAACCGAAGCACCCGGCGGAAACCCACACAAACATGCAAACTCCACACAGAAAGGACCTGGGACCCCCAAGATTCGAACCCAGGACCTTGTTGCTGTACAGGGTGAAGGGAGGGAGGGAGGGAGGGGCAGCGTCTGCCATCATAACTGTGTGTGTGTGTGTGTGTGTGTGTGTGTGTGTGTGCGCGTGTATATGTCCATGTTTAGGTTGTGTGTGTGTGTGTGCTGTGTGTGCGCATGTGTGTGTACATTATGTGTCCATGTATGTGTACAGTATGTCTATGTATGTATGTGTGTGTGTGTGTAGTTGCGAGATACATCAGGGATTTATATTGCCACTGTCCATTTTCAAAATGGATCACGGTTAAATATCATTAGAGTAACTGTGAATCAGGGCAGAGAGGCTTTCAGTATAATGGACACACCATCCAACCACATTCTTCACTTCACACAGAGGCTCTATGCGGCCTGTATGTTCATCTACTTATCCTGATAGCCATACGCTGCAGCACCACATAAATACTGAAGGAGAAAGGGTTATATGGCCCTACCGAGAAAGGCAGGCCAAGAGCTTTGACCTTGGCTAACCTTACAGGGGGATGGGACACAAGTTGCCTATTCCTTCTCAAGGGTGAAATTGCATCTATTAGCACGCCTATACAAGTGATCTATCTGAGTCCCCAGTATTGACTGTAGTCTATTGAGTGAGTAACATGCTGGACAAAACAGCATTTTTCTTTTCAAAATCCAATTGGTTTCATTAATTGATTAAGGCGTTCACTTGTGTTCTACCCAGTGGTCTGGAGTTAGAACAATAAATCATTAAAAGAAGAACTGACCAATCAATGGCGGCACAGATAGGGGTGCATGGACTCTTGAGGCCTGTATTGTGAAGAAATACAAATGTGATTGGCATCATTATTGAAACTATTGCATGTTTGAATTCTCTATACAGAATACTCATCCCTTCAGTATGTGAGTAGCTAGTGTGGACATGTGATTACCAATTTTGTCCAAGACAAACTAGATTGTCATTGCCCTCTCCCAGTTTCCTCCCATGGTCACAATTCAAATGTTCATACATTTTTTCCCTTTTTCATGATCACCACCTCTACCACAGGCTGTGAAGCCTGGTTTATACTTCATAACGCATGGTTCAAGGTTCAAGGCTCATAGCTCTGGGCTTTCAATAGAGCGACTTACTGACAATTGCAATCAACACTACTGCACACAAGTCTACTGAGGTGCGCACAAGTCTATAGCCTACTATATCTATCTATAGTATCATCTATAGCCTACTATGGCTGTAGACGCCGTATACTGTGCCTCAGTTTTCCCCTAAGCAATCATGGCGATGATGCCTGATGATATTAAGCTACTAGATTTAGTCTACTAAAGCTATAAGAATAAGGGTGCATTCAGACCTAGCTTGTTGTTCCGATACTGGGAGCATTTGGGCATATGTGAACCAGATGATGGGCATTGCGTTAGTGATCATAGTGAAAAGGGGTATGATGTGGCTGAGATGATTCTCTCTGACCCAGATGACTGTGTGAGTGTCAATGAACTCAGCATAGACAGTCATCCTGGATCCAGTGAACACAGTGGCTGTGAGACAGAGTATTATCAGTCAAAGTTTGAGGGATGAGCTGAAAACATGGCCAACAGCAACACACCATTATGCCACATATCTAAACTTTTGGAGAATGCAGAACGCCGAATATAGCCACAGAGTGAGTATTGTTTAAAGGGAAACATGTTACCATTGAACTGTCAGCATTCATCTGTGATGCCCCAGCGAGAGTCTTTGTTAAAAATATCAAGGTGCACAATGACTACCATGGCTGCGAGAGGTGTGTCCAGGAGGGGGGCCGGGATAACAACCGGATTACATTTCCAGAGGTAGATGCAAAGCTGCGCACATACATTGGTTTTGAGCAGCAGGAGGACAGGGACCATCACAAGGATGGTGCAAGTTCCCAAACCGGATTAGGTGTGGGCATGGTGTCACACTTTGTGTTGGACTTTATGCATCTGGTTTTGCTAGGCGTGATGGAGGAAACGTCTCTGGTTTTGGATGTGAGGTCCACTGCCTTCCAGGATTTGGTGGCCAGTTGCTCCATGTTGCCATCACCATCCTCTGTAGTCCATCCCTATCATCCATCCACTGCAGGGGGCTCAAAATCACATTGGCTTGGGGCCACTGCTAGTATCGTCAACTCATAGGAGGGTCACTTCAATGTCAACTTGAAGTACTACTAACTATAAGAAAGTGCAATATTTCTGAAAATGTAATTTCTCATTTCCATAACTAGACTCACAAGTCAATCTCTAAATGTTGCAAGACTATTCCATAGCTAACATTTTCATCATTCAAATTCAAACCGGTTTCTATACATTTTTATATATTTTAACAGTTAGTGCAAATCTTTTTCCCTTAGGCTACTCTTATTTTATCTTGAATAGCCTACATTTGTACTTTATTCTGTTTTAGCTGCAAGATGCATCACTACTGTAAGCCTGCCCTGGACCTGTACTTGCATTTATTAAAGTTCAAGTTTGTTTCCATTTCTTGACAGACACTTGAATAAATTTGTAGGCTACAACTCTTTCTTGCCAGACACTTACAGGGGTGAATCTTGAAAGACTGCTGAGACATCAGCCCTCTCAGCTGTGTGGCTCGTTTTTTCCTCTCGTCTCCCTATGACACTGTTCTCCATGTTAGTAATGAATAGCTCTTGACATTATATTCCTTTAGAACGGCGACTTTGTTCTTGCATATCAGGCAGGTAGCATTTCCATTGAACTCCACAAAAAATACTGTAATGTCCATATTTCTTGAAACTGTCTGTGTTCCTAATTTTAGCCATGTAAACAGCCTCTCGGTGGCGAGCTGCATTCCGTTCATTGTTCATAGTCGCGTGTGGATTGATTGGACCTGTGACTGTATTCACCTCGCGCGCTGCACACAATAACAGAATTTCGCCCCACGTTTGAGCGATGAGAGTAAGCACTTCTAAATCTGAGGCCATGGTTCTCAGCAGGAAACCGGTGGTCTGTCCACTCCGAGTAAGAAATGAGTCCTTACCCCAAGTGAAGGAATTCAAGTATCTGGGGGTCTTGTCACGAGTGAGGGAACCATGGAGAGGGAGTTTGGCCGGAGAATCGGAGCAGCTGGTGCGGTTCTGCAGTCGCTTTACTGCACTGTTGTGACGAAAAGAGAGCTGAGCCAAAAGGCAAAGCTCTCGATCTACCGGTCTATCTTCGTCCCCACCCTCACCTATGGTCATGAAGGATGGGTCATGACCGAAAGAACGAGATCACGGATACAAGCGGCCGAAATGAGTTTTCTCCGGAGGGTGGCTGGGGTCTCCCTGAGAGAGATCGGGTGAGAAGTTCAGTCATCCGGGAGAGACTCGGAGTAGAGCCGCTGCTCCTTTGCGTCGAAAGGAGCCAGTTGAGGTGGTTCAGGCATCTAGTGAGGATTTCTCCTGGGCGCCTCCCTAGGGAGGTGTTCCAGGCGTGTCCGGCTGGGAGGAGTCCGCGGGGTAGACCCAGGACTAGGTGGCGGGACTACATCTCCGCACTGGCCTGTGAGCGGCTAAAGATTCCCCAGGCAGAGCTGGTTGGTGCTGCTAGGGAAAGGGATGTCTGGGGCTCCCTGCTGGAGCTGCTGCCTCCGCGACCCGACCCTGGATAAGCGGATGAAGATGGATGGATGGATGGTTTGAGCGACTTGAATTTCGCATTGTAGGCCTGCCTGCCGGCGCCGTGTACAATAAATTATTTTGCAGGCCGGATTACATGATATTTCTGACATCATGTCACGGGCCAGATGGAGGGGTGGGGCAGGCTGCAAATGGGCCTGAGGGGACTACGATGGAAGGTGGGATGAGTGGGGGATTCTTGGTGGGGGTAGGTAGGTGGGATATCATGACAGATGTTTGAGGATGCGTGAGGCATGGGCCAGCCTGATGGGTGGGTTACAGGAAGGGTAAGCAGCTATGATGAAGGGTGGATGAGGACATAAGGGTGGGGAGGGGGGTGAGGGTGGCTAAGCGGCTGTGAGGAGTGATACAGAGTGGGGACTGGGGTTGATAGAGAGAATGGGGAGGCCAGGGGCTGCCATGCACCATAGGTCTTTTAATGACTGCAATATCACAGAGCTGACAGGTTAAAAGGTCCGCTGTCAAAGGCCAAATGAAAAACAGCATTTGTTATGGTCGTAACGGTACATTAAGTCTGCTTAATTAATAAAACAGAAGCCTTTTTTCCTTCCTTTTTTAAATGACCATCTAGAAAATCATTTTTAAGCCCAAACATTCATTGGAGTATCCGGTTTCACTAATTAGGGCTGAGATATTGAACAGATAATTGTCCCTGTGTGTCTTGAGATTAACGTAGTATGGATCTAAGCCTGGGAACTTCAAATCCCCCCCCCTTCATTTCTCCACACTCTCTCACACACACACACACACACATACACACATACACACACACACTCTGTAGGGTGGTACAGTAGGTGTTGTCACACTCTATCAACTATCATGGTTACCCTCTTTCCTTGCACCCCTCTACTCTTCTCCCTGTACACGAACAGCTGCACCTCCTGCCACCAGTCGGTTAAGCTCCTGAAGTTTGCAGACGACACCACCTACATCGGTCTCATCTCTGAGGGCAACGAATCTGCCTACAGGTGGGAGATCGACCAGCTGCTGTCCTGGTGCGGTCAAAACAATCTGCAGCTCGACTCTCTAAAGACAGTGGAGATGATTACAGACTTTAGGAAGAACCATCCTCACCTCCTCCATCACCATCTGGTTCTCAGCAGACTACAGCGCATCATCCACTCCGCTGAGAGGGCGATCGGTTGTAGACTGCCATCCCCACCGGTCCTACACGCCTCCAGGACCCTAAAACGGGCCAACAAGATCGCGGCTGACCCCTCCCATCCTGGACGTGGTCTCTTTGAACCACTCCCCTCTGGCAGGAGACTGTGGTCCATCAGGACTGGGTCCACTTGCCACAAAAACAGCTCCTTTCCCACGGCCATCAGACTCATCAACAACATCCCCCCGCGACGCACCCCCCCCCCCCCACACACACTGACTGACTCTATACCCCCTGCACCACTTGCACACAACGGACTGACTTCCCGGTGCTACCCTCGCCTTCCCTCTCGGACTCCCCTTTTGGACCTCGGACTGGACACTGTTTTTCGGCGCTCACACATCTTACAACACCTGCCTAGCCATCTTATTTTGCACACAGTTAGCGATACACATAGCCTTCATGCACCACACATAGTTAGACACACACCCCATATCCAAGCCTACCAGTGCAACACACACTCTCCTGCATACCTCCTTTGCACTGTCCTGTCCTGCAGCTTCTCCTGTGTCGTCTACTACAGCACATGCCTTAACTCTAGTCAAATTCCTAGTACGTGTGAACCATAAACATGGCAATAAACAAACGTTGAGTCTTGATATCCATCTGTCTGTTCAGGAGTCCTGTGTGCGTGGACAGATCCATCATACTTTATACCTAGTTTAAATAATGATACTTTAGCACTATCAGATAATACCTATGAGTTCAAACCCAGTGAACACTTCAGAATCATGGTACTGTATCCACACGTGCTACCTCTGTTATCCAGGGAATGTATGTCAAAGTGTAATAGAAATTTAATATCCAGTTTAATATCCGGCTGATGAATCATTTCAGGTACTTGATCACCGTTGACACAGACAGTAGCAAGTTTCTTTCCTATCGTTCTGCATTTTCAGCTCATCTGTACTTGCCTGGAATGTATTTTCACTTAGTGTGCTTGCTGAAAGCTTCACATTGAAAATCTTACATGCTTTTTATTTTTATTTACAACCATTTTCATTGTATCATTCCACCTTTAAAACAATTTCAGCTAGAATCCATATGTGAACTGTTGTGGAATTTACATCCAAACACCTTAAACCTTTGTTCTCTCTCTCCTTTTGTAATTCATCACCTCCCCCAAATATTCACATAGCTGTGCTAACATACAAAATGGCCTCCAGGAGGCCATACACTTTGAATCTGTCTACAACAGAATAACCATCCTTTGTCATCCTTTGTCCCCAATTGCCGCCTTTTTCTCATGTCACATGTCTGTACTCTTGGCCACGCCTGCCATTTCATATGACATACAATGGAGTAGCCAATCACATCCTGGAAGCACCGTACCTGTGTTTTGATTGCATATAAGGCGCAGCAAGACCCAGGGCCGGGACTTGTCTGGATAAACCACTCTGTTGCGTTGTCCAGAAAGTCCTTGCGCTCGTATGTTTTCACAATAAACCAGACTTAACCTTTTGAGCGAATCTTGGTAAATCCTTTTTACTAGAACAGTAATTCCATTACAGAACTGTATTTTTTCTTGCATGCTCCTGCTATTGTTTTTCTTCTGATACTCTATCTATACATATTTTATGTTAAATAAAAAATAGGAGAGTTCAATAAACATATGTGTTGACTAGTTGACTATACTATTGTGTAGCTAGTTATTACATTTTAAGAATCTAATCACCTAAAGGGAAGTGCATAGGCCAGGCAATGACATTTGTCCAGAACTGTCAAAAGAACAGCTGGATGTAATGAGAGTTGAAAATAATTAGTTTAAGTGATAGAATGTCTATTTTCTATAGCATGTGTACAATTTTTGTTTTGTTTATTTTATTAAACAAATTAGCCTTGATTTAATTTTTAACAATGTCATCATACATGTTAATAAAGGCTGGGGGTCAGCCACGGATTACAATATTTACCGGAGCGTGTTCATTTTATTATCTACAGAAGATTTGAAAAAAAAAAATGTGTAAGAGATTGATGTAAGCGGATGTATGTCTAGCTCATAAAATATTGTTTTGCTGTATGTATAGGCCCTACTTTTATTTTCACTCTTGAGTCATATGTCCAAGATTGTTCTTCTGAGTGTACTCACACTGCCTGAGTGAGTGAGTGAGTGAGTGAGTGAGTGAGTGAGTGAGTGAGTGAGTGAGTGATAGAGAGAGAGAGATAGAGAGAGAGAGAGAGAGAGAGCGAGAGAGAGAGACCAGCAGGCAGAGTGAGCGAGAGGGAGCAGTCAACAAGTCCAGTACCAACAAAGTGTTTGACAAAGGGACAAACACATTCTATGGCTGCCAGACTCCGCCAGCCAATTTATACTTTTTATGCTACAGAAATTCAAAGAGCTAAAAGTCTTTGTCCTCACTGACAAAACGGTGCAGGTGTTCATCCAGGCGCTGGTCATCTCCCGCCTGGACAACTGCAACTGCCTGCTTGCTGGGGCCCCGGCGTCAGCCATTAAACCCCTGGAACTTGTCCAGAAAGCTGCTGCTCGCCTGGTGTTCAACCAGCCCAAGTTCTCTCACATAACTTCCCTTATCCATTCTCTACACTGGCTCCCTGTAGCAGCTCCCATCCAGTTTAAAACTCTGGTACTAGCCTACAGGGCAATGAAAAGAATAGCTCCCTCCTACCTCCAGACCATGGTCAAACCCTACACCCCCTCCCGACCGCTACGCTCTGCTACCTCGGGGCGGCTGGCTGCCCTGTCACTCCAAGGCCCCTGCGGTTGATCAACACGGCAGGACAGCAGAGTCCATCTTTCGCCTCAGGCTCGAAACTCACCTCTTCAAGAAGTAGTACCATGATCCTCCTTCTTAAGGACCTTGTTTTTCTTGCACTTTGCCTTCAGCACTAGATTGTGCTCTTAAGTCACTTGTTTTAGAAAGGAGATGCACCTGTGAATTCAGCGTCAGCTAAAAGACTAATGTAATGTAAAAGACACACCTTCACAGCTTTCTCATTTTTAAAAATTCTAGTTATATCTTATAAGAATTTAAGCTCACATGTTGATATAATTTACAGCTATACTTTTTATAATAGGGAAGCTCGAAGAGCCCAACAAATGACTGGTTGTCTGTGGGAGATTTAATACACAGCTTGCTCATTACTAGAGACTCCTTTGAAACCTTGAACACCTATTCAATGTTGTGGGGTGTGCACTGAGCACGTCCCGGTCTGCCTCTCCAACACCTTCTGACCAGCCCTCCACCTCCGCACGCTCTCGGAGAGCGTTGGCTAGGCAACAACGGTCTCCATCAGGCAATCAGCAGACCTGACACCGATTAGCTCCTCTCCTATATCTGCAAATAAATACGCGCTCGGGCTAACGGGCTTCCTGCTCTGTGCCGCCTTGCTAGTCCCCCTGAGTCGTACCCGTAACAATTAAGGCTTTAAACCTATATTATTTGAAAGCATTTCTTTCTTTCTCTTCCTTAGGCTGTAGGCTGGTAGACTACAATAGGCCATTGCGGTTATGGTAAATGGACTGCAGTTATATAGCGCTTTTCCACCTTAGCGGCACTCAAAGCGCTTTACAATGGCCTCTCATTCACCCATTCACACACCAATGGCGGCAGCTGCCATGCAAGGTGCTAACCTGCTCATTGGGAGCAATTTGGGGTTAGGTGTCTTGCTCAAGGACACTTTGACATGTGGAGCTGGGATTCGAACCACTGACCCTTCGATCACTGAACGACCCGCTCTACCAACTGAGCTACAGCCGCCCCTTATGACAGCCGTGTAGCACCCGATAATGTAATAATCAACCGATAATGTAATAACGCCTGATAATGTAATAAAAGTTTGACTTAAGTCAATCGAAAATGTAATAAAACCTGATAATGTAATAACTTAACCAATAATGTAATAAAATGTCCTGACTGATAATGTAATACCATTTTTCTGATAATGTAATACCTTATTACATTATTGGTCAAGTTATTACATTATCAGGTGGGTCTTTTTTTTTCAAAACTGGTAATGTAATACTTGACTGATAATGTAATAATTTAAAAAGTGAATGAATAATACTGTTAGGGTACTTTGTGGTATACTTTAGCGTACGCTGTGGTACTTGTGGTATACTTTGGTGTGTCTCATGATACATTGCAGTATACTTTGGGGTGCTTTGAGGTACTTTGTGGTATACTTTGGGGTACTCTGTGGTATACTTTTCAGTACTTTGCAGTACTTTGTGGTATACTTTGGGGTACACAGCAATACTTTGCAGTACTCTGCAGTATACTTTGGGGTACTTTGAGGTACTCTGCGGAATACTTTGAGGTACTTTGTGGTGTGCTTTGGAGTACTTTGCGGTACTTAGTGGTATACTTTGGGGTACTTTGTAGTACTTTGCAGTACTTTGCAGTACTTTGTGGTATACTTTGGGGTACTTTGAGGTACTTTGCGTAACTCCGCGGAATACTTTGAGGTACTTTGTGGTGTGCTTTGGAGTACTTTGCGGTACTAAGTGGTATACTTTGGGGTACTTTGTAGTACTTTGCAGTACTTTGTGGTATACTTGGGGTACACAGCAATACTTTGCAGTACTCTGCAGTATACTTTGGGGTACTTTGAGGTACTTTGCGGTACTCTGCGGAATACTTTGAGGTACTTTGTGGTGTGCTTTGGAGTACTTTGCGGTACTTAGTGGTATACTTTGGGGTACTTTGTAGTACTTTGCAGTAAACTTTGGGTACTTTGCAGTATACTTTGGGGTACTTTGTGGTATACATTGAGGTACTACTTTGCTGTATACTTTGGGGTACTTTGCTGTATACTTCGGGGTACTTTGGTATTTTGCAATATTTTGCAGTACTTTGCGCTTTACTTTGGAGTACTTTGCGGTACTTTGTGGTATACTTTGGAGTACTTTGAGGTACTTGTTGATTAGTAGGGCCCTTCAAAAAAGGGGTTCAGTATTTTATTTTAACCTATATAGTAGGAGACAGGATTTAATTTAAGACATAGATTTAATAATATGAATTGAAAGCAAAGTGTATGAGGCAAATTATGTGAGGCTGCTGTTCATCAACTATAGTTAAGAGCTGCTATCCATTGACTATATTTCAGATTGCAATACCATACCAACTTCTTATTAGCATGAACTACCCTTTATCCTCACATGTCACCTACCTCTCCAGAGCACATGAGACAAATGGATGGAAGTGAGGTCTGAAGATGTGTTTATGGGGAAAACCAATGAGGTGCACACAATAACTGACATTCAGTGCCACATTGCCCGTTTGTTTATACAAACTTTTTATCATGTTATTCCAGTTTTTCGGATAGCCATAGATGTTTTAAAAATCATAATTGCACTAGCCAACACAGGCATTACATTAATGAGGACAGAATTAGTGAGGACAGAATTTAAGGTAGGCCTACTCTATAAATCCAGACAGTACCAGCACCTTCAGGCCAGATTTGTGGACAAGCCCATCCTGAAGCTAATCAAGGATGTCCAGACCAGACACCAGATTGATCTTGTAGATATGAATAGATGGAAAGTATGGTATGGCAAAGCCACATAAAGATATATTCTAATGGTGCCAGACATCTTCAGTAGATATTTCTGGCTTAAGCAGCTGACAGGGAAAGGTAGCAATGAAATAGCCAAACAAACAACCACATTTATATTAAACATGGTCCTCATACAGTAATCCAAAATGACCAAGGTGCTGAGGGAACTCATGCAGTAGCTTAAAGTAAAGATCAATGAAATTTCCCCTTATCATTCACAAAGTCAAAGAAAAGTAGAGAGTATGCATCGAATATTGCATAAAAATATGTTGTATGATCTAGGGAACTTAGAGGGTGAAGGAGTAAACATAGCATATTCAAGTCAAAGTTTTATCGGTAACATGCAACATACCCAGACAATGAGCAGTGATGTTTCCACTAGCTGCTAAATATGTACACTAGGCAAAGTAAAAAGGAGAAATGTACTATACACACCAAACATATAAATATGTAAACCAAGTCCAAAATATAAAATATTTATTAATGGAATGAAATAAAATGAGCTGAGATGACATATGAAATTGGACAGTTCACCTAAATAGAGAAGTATACATATGGATCTAGAGAGAGTAAATGTATGTATATTCACGTTTATTTACAGAATGTAGATTTTTATAATCTAGCAGGTATAAATATACAGTGCTGTTGTGCAGAGTATAGTACTGAGTTAAGGACAGAGATGAGCAGAGTGTACTCATTCCGGATGTGGATGGTCTGAAGGTAGAAGCTTCTTCTGAGCCTCTGTGAGTTGATCTTCTTCAGTAGGCAGTACCTGAGCAGAGAGAAGAGGCTGTTGTCCGGGTGGCTGGGATGTTTCAACATTCTCCTGACCTTGGTCCTGCAGCGCCGTGTGATGTCCTGGAGGTGTGGGAGATATGTTCTGCTGACCAAACACTCTCTACAGTGACTTGTCCTGCATGGTGTTGCTTCCATAGCATGTTGGTAGTGTTGATGTTCTCAGTCAGAGACCCTCTCAATCATGCATATACGGGGATGTTTGTTGTCCATGTCTGGTGATCTGTACATCAATATACTGTACTTGTAAATACACTGTCTCCACAGGGGTCCTACTGCTGTTCAGGCAATTGGCCGCTCCTGCTTCCTGCTAGTCCACTAGAATCACTTTCATCTTCCTGCTTCCTGCTGTAGTCCACTAGCATCTCCATTATCTTACTGACGTTCAGGTGGAGGTTGTTGTCCTGACAACATTTAGTTTGGCATGCCACCTCCTCCAAGTAGGCCTTCTCATTATTGTTGGAGATCAGGCCTACCGCAGCTGTGTCATCAGTGAATTGATAATTGAGCTGGAATTGTAGGTAACTATGCAGTCGTGTTTGTACAGAGGATATGAAACAACCCAGTGTTGAAGGTGAGAGGGTGACTTTCTCCAGTGTTTAGGGTGAGAGAAGATGATGCCCACTCTCGCCCCCTGAGGTCTGCCCGTCAGGAAGTTGAGGATCCACCTGTGCAGGAAGGGTTTAATCTCCAATCTCCATCCTGCGTTTGGAGATGAGTATGGGGGAGTTATGGTATTGCAATCTGAAATATAGTCGATGGACAGCAGCCTCACATAATTTGCCTCATACACTTTGCTTTCAATTCATAGAATTAAATCAGTTCCTGTCTCCTACTATATAGGCTAAGATAAAATACTGAACCCCTTTTTGAAGGGCCCTACTAATCACTAAGTATCTCAAAGTACTCCAAAGTATACCACAAAGTACTCCAAAGTATAGCGCAAAGTACTCCAAAGTATACAGCAAAGTACCCCAAAGTATACAGCAAAGTACCACAAAGTACCCCAAAGCATACTGAAAAGTACCTCTGTATACCACAAATTACCACACATTACTGCAAAGTATGGGTAAGTACCTCAATGTATACCACAAAGTACTTCAAAGTACTCCAAAGTATAACGCAAAGTACCCAAAGCTTACTGCAAAGTACTGCAGAGTACCGCAAAGTACTCCAAAGCAGACCACAAAGTACCTCAAAGTATTCCGCAAAGTACCGCAAAGTACTGCAAAGTACCCCAACGTTTACTGCAAACTACTGCAAAATATCAAAGTACCTCAAAGTACCCCAAAGTATACTGCAGAGTACTGCAAAATATTTGCTGTGTACCACAAAGTATACCACAAAGTACTGCAAAGTACTGCAAAGTACTACAAAGTACCCCAAAGTATACCACTAAGTACTGCAAAGTACTCCAAAGCACAACACAAAGTACCTCAAAGTATTCCGCAGAGTACCTCAAAGTACCCCAAAGTATACTGCAGAGTACTGCAAAGTATTGCTGTGTACCCCAAAGTATTCCACAAAGTACTGCAAAGTATACCACAGAGTACCCCAAAGTATACCACAAAGTACCTCAAAGCACCCCAAAGTATACTGCAAAGTATCATGAGACACACCAAAGTATACCACAAGTACCACAGCGTACGCCAAAGTATACCACAAAGTACCAACACAAAGTACAAACAGTATTATTCATTCACTTTTTAAATTATTACATTATCAGTAAAGTATTACATTACCAGTTTTGAAAAAAAAGACCCACCTGATAATGTAATAACTTGACCAATAATGTAATAAGGTATTACATTATCAGAAAAATGGTATTACATTATCAGTCAGGACATTTGATTACATTATTGGTTAAGTTATTACATTATCAGGTTTTATTACATTTTCGATTGACTTAAGTCAAACTTTTATTACATTATCAGGCGTTATTACATTATCGGTTGATTATTACATTATCGGGTGCTACAAGCCGCCTACACTCTTTTCTGTCATAATAACCTGACTGGTTAATATCTTGGAATACAGGTGGGGTAAATGGACCTGTCAAACGTTCAAGGGTTCTTCCCCATTTGAAAAACCTGAGGCGGATATTATCTTTCTCCAAGAAACGCACTTGAGGACAATTATCAATCATAAGCATGGTGAATTTTACATGTTTCCATTAATAAACAGATTTATATAAAAAGAGGTTACCAATCCAATCAAAGCCTTGTACCCAAAGGAGAGCCACCGTGAATGCCTGTGGGTGGATAGAGACGGGCAATTTGCGATGGCATAAAGAGTGCAATGGTGCACAACCAGTGACAAAGCGTAAGGCAGAGGGGTAAATAGTGTCCAACTTTCTAAGCTACTGAGCAGGTGCATTCATGTACAGTAAATCACCATAATCAAGAAAGGGTAAAAATGTAGTGGAGATCAGGTGATTCCTTACCTGAAGGGAAAAACATGACTTTTTCTAAAAAAGTATCTGAGTTTAAGTTTTAGTTTGGAGACAGGTTTGTCTATGTGAGACTTAAATGTTAACTTGTCATCAACTATAATGTCTACATACTTATGAGAAGCAACCCTTTCAATTTCAATCCCTTCAGTAGTAGATAGCTTTGGCAGTTCATCTGATAGTCATTTACCATTTGAGAAGAGCACATATTTAGATTTGTCAGCATTTAACACAAGCTTAAGCTGGGTAAGATTGGACTGAACAACATCAAAGGCAGACTGCAGGAACTCCATGGTTTGGACAATACAATGGGATGAACAATAAATAACAGTGTCATCTGCATAGAAATGATAAGCGGCATTAGACAGGTTATTGCAAAGATCATTGACATAAATGGAAAATAGTAGAGGTCCCAGAACGGAACCCTGGGGTACACCCTTAAGTACAGGAAGGAAGGAGGATGAAAAGCCAGCAGACTGTACACACTGAGATCTACCTGCCAGGTAGTTAGAGAACCAGTTTACAGCCTGCCCAGATAAGACAATTTTATAAAGATACTTCGATAAAATGACATGGTCCGCTGTGTCAAAGGCTTTAGACAAGTCTATGAACAGAGCTGCACAGTATTTCCTGCAATCCAAAGTATCTATGATATCATTAACTACTTTAATAGCGGCAGTAATTGTGCTGTGTTTCTTTCTAAAACCTGACTGGCATTTTGATAGCAGGCCATTGTTATCTAAAAAATCTTTAAGCTGCTCACTTATTAATTTTTCAAGGACTTACGACTTAGGACTTATTTTCAGAGCAAGAAATAACTTCGAAATTGGCCTGTAGTTATTAAGAGAAGAAGGAGCACCCCCTTTCAACAGGGGGAGGACGTGAGCAGATTACCAAACCAGGGGAATCTCATTGTTAGTGATGGTGAGATTAAAAATAAAGGTTAAGGGTTCAGCAATAAAATCAGCAGCTGCCTTCAAAAAGTGAGGCTCCAGTTTATCAGGGCCTGCAGATTTATCAGGATTGAGCATCTTTAAAGCTCTATGGACCTCAACCACTTCAAATGGAGACATGTTGAAGGAGTTTGTAGGAGATGTCAACATAAAGAGCCCCTGATTATCCGAGCTTGTGGAATGTAATGACTCAAACAGGGACCCTGAAGAGATAAAATGCTTGTTAAAAGAATTAAGCATAGCTGATTTGTCAGTCACAGTACAGGACTCTGTTGCTATGCTGACTGGTAATTCATTAGTGATGTCATTCCCATAAGTGGATTTGATAACCTTCCAAAATGTCCTGGGGTCCGTTAGGTTTCTAGTAGTGTTAGACAGATAGTACTCAGATTTGGCTTTTCAAACACAAGAACTAAACTGATTTCTGAGCTGTCTAAAGATCAACCAGTCAGCCTCCGACTTGGAGCTTCAGGCCTTAGACCACGCTATATCTCTTGCTCTCAGCAAACTGGACAGCTGAGGGGAAAACCAGGGATTGTCCCGGCCTTTCACACGAAATTTGCGGAATGGTGCATGCTTATTTAAAAAAGGATTAAAGTTAAAAAAGGAATCAGAAGAAGACTGCCAATCCCAATTTAAATCTCCAGTCAGAAGAATCTCATTACACTCTAGGGTTGATAATATGTTGTACATATACGTATACATATATAATATGTTGTACATATACTACATATATGTAGTTTCATACCCAGAGGCAACACAATGCGCTTTACAGAGAACAAGGTAGGTGGTATACGACCCTCTCTCTACATATTCCAGAGGGAATAAAAAAAAACAGTAATCACCCGGGGGCCAGATAATTGAGCTGTAAAAATTCTTCCCTGACCCCTCTCAACAAGGCGATCGAGCAAGCTCCAGGAGTATGTTTGTCTACCGGCTCAGAACATTTATAAAGCAATACATTACATTAAATTACATTTCAGAGTAAGAGAGGCTAAAAAAGCATCATAGGAGAGAGGACATCCTACGGACATGCTACGACATCCACAGCAGACACGGGGGTGTCTATCGGACTCCGGGAGGTCTGTTGGTGACAGTGGGGCATCCACTGGGCCTGGACCTGGTTAGAAGATAGGAGGGAGAGAGAGAGGCACTAGGGAGAGGCAGAAAACGGTTAGTAGCACACTGAGCCATTGAAGCAACACATTTCTACGATGTGTTTGACCATGCCACCGGCTTCTTAAGATCGCCAGTATGTTTAAAGGGGTGGCATGCAGTCTGTCTTATTTCTGGTGGATACCTGAACGATGATGTCTGTGGTTATTGGTGTGCAGTAGTTCATCAATTTGGCTGGGCTTCAGCGTGGCAGCTTTGAATAGGTCTTTAATTGGTGAGTGTGGTGGAGGAGGTTAGGGGCATCGTTGGGTTACTGGTTGGGACAGAGGTATCCTCTGAGTGGGGTCTTCTGAATGCCTTGGGGAGGGGTGTCATTGGGATCCCTTGGACCTACTACTCCTCCTACCGGCTTGGGTGATGTGATGCCTAGGGTCCAGTGCAGGGGAAGGGGCTTTCTGCCTGCGTACGTTCACCTTCACATTTCTCTTGTTTGGGTTTGGCCTCTGCATGCCTTTGGTGTTTTGGAGCAGAGGGTCAGGTGAGGGGGGAGAGACTACGTTCACCTTCACCCCTATCTTGTTGGGAAACGGTATTCCAAGACGCAGTCCCTGACGTACTGTAGGTTGGCACCAAGTACTCTGGCTCCGTTGATGTTTGGGTGAAAGCCATCGGGTCTGAAGTGGTGTCTGCAGTTCCTAAAGATATCAAAATTGTCAATAACCTTTATTCCATGGGTGAGGCATGCCAAAGTCATCCATGTATTCAGGTTGAGGAATCTGCTGAAATATTTGCTTCCTTTCCCAAAAGTTGGAATGGGGCCTGAGATGAATATATTTAGCGATCGACAGTCACTCAATTTCTCCAGTAGCAGGGAGGGGTCTCCTTTCAGGATCTCAGAGACAGTTTTCCTGTGCAGAATGTCATAAGACCCAGCGTGGATGATGATTCTTATACAGTATCACTTGGATGTGTAGAGAGGATAACTGGTCGCAGTTCTGTTCCTGACAGATGTGTCAGCCATGGATAGATTTTCAATGTCTGCCATCCTTACCTGTCTGGCAATAAAGTCCCCAATCAGAATAGTGACGGGTTTGTGGGGGTTAGCACTGTTTCTTCTATTTCTTGGGTTTTGGCTGAGCTTAATGCTAGTGGTGGCGTGATTAACCCTGGGTTCAGTATAGTTAATACTGTCACACATTACGGGGCGGCTGTAGCTCAGTTGGTAGAGTGGGTCGTTCAATGATTGAAGGTTCAGTGGTTTGAATCCCAGCTCCGACTGTCGGCATGTCAAAGTGTCCTTGAGCAAGACACCTAACCCCAAATTGCTCCCAATGAGCAGGTTAGCACCTTGCATGGCAGCTACCGCCATTGGTGTGTGAATGTGTGTGAGTGGGTGAATGAGAGGCCATTGTAAAGTGCTTTGAGTGCCGCTAAGGTGAAAAAGCGCTATATAGGTGCAGTCCATTTACCATTTACCTTTCGTTATTCAGAGGATCGTACCTGTTTTGCCATGACAGCTGAGGTGTAGACCGGGTGTTTTTGCCCTCATTTAGTTTCTTGCTGGATTTGCCTCTACAGTGGACAACGTCAGCCCAGGTCCTGACTGGGGTTGATGTTTCTTTTGGTCTTGCGCCGTAGCTGTGCCAGTAAGAAACATCATTAGGAAAGGCTGTTTTGGGGCCCCCATAGCTAGACCAGTGTCTTTATCTAGGGTCATACACATCTAGGGAAGCATCTCAGCCAAATTGGCGGTGTTGAGATACTGATTTTGTCCAGTCCCGTGTATATAAATCTTTGTCTGTCCATCAGAATTTGGTGGCTCCGCACCTTGTGCAATAGTAGCTGCAGTTCTGTCAATGAATTTCTCATTCTCACAGGACACGAGCAGTGTTTCAATTGTCTTCCCAAGCTGGCATATCCTCTCACGCAGTTGCTCACATTCTGTGCAGCTCACCAAATTCCTTGGGTTTGGAGACAACTTTTACAGAGACATAATTGTTGTTTGAAAACACCAGCTCCCATCCTCTGTTCCAGCCCAACTTGAGGGTTAATCACCACAACAGTGAAGTCATAGTGAAATATAAGCAGAAAACTCTCAGAAATAAAACAGAATAGTAACCAAATAAAATGTTCACGATAAAAAGAGGGTTTCTAAGCGCAAAGCAGTGCCAGCAGCAGCAGCAGCAATGTGTCTTTTCTGCATCAATTTATGCTGTCAGCCTGTCACTGTCTTTATTTATCAATACATGCATATATATTTATATATTCATATATACAATACATATATTTATATATAAAGAAACAAAGGCACCAGATGACAATTCAAAATGTAATGGAATAGAATGCAGTGAACGGCTCAGGCATTTTGTATTGCTTTAGAATATTGATGTAAAAAAAGCCATCTGTAGATCAACTCATGTAATATATTATCTAGATACTCATCAGCAAGTAGGCTAGATCTTTGAAACATATTCTCAACCACTTGTAACAAAAGTTTCAGGTTGCACTGGCTGCCTAGAAACATAACAATACGGTACAAACACAGGCACTGCATTTAAGCCATTGTTTTTATCTACACAGTTCGCAAACAGAGGCTGAACACTTCCACCTCCTGTTTTTCGTTTTATAAAACCTCTTCATGCACTCCTTGTAGTCCAAGGCATCCTGGTCCATTGATGGCGACCTTACAACACACATCCAATTGGCCTCTTCTTTAGTCTGTTGCAGTGGTGTCATAACCTTTAAAAAGCAATTAATGCTTTAAGAAACTGTATTATTCTGATACGAACATGAAGAGTGATAGTGTTCTCAATCATATCTTACAATCTTGTGTGCAGAAAATAGCCTCTCCACATCTGCAGTCTGGACAGGGGCTGTGAGGGCGTTAGCAGCTGCAAAGCTCCTTCAGTCTTAGGAACTGCTCTGCCAGTGTCCTCATACTGTACACTGCATAGTTTGACAGAATCTGAAGACAGACAAACTGCTGGTTTTTGGGAATCGACTCCCCTAACAAAAGGGTTGCCAAGCAACAACAACAACAACTACAATGCATTGGATCAAATTGGAGGCGCGTTAATACTGAAAATGGAATGATATGCGGTCCCAGGTGTGTGTTATAAAGTATTTTAACACGGCTTCCAGCCAATCAGAATCAAGAACCAGAACTAACCGTTGTATAAACTATAATACTTACAGTGTTCTTGAACATATTCCCTAAAGTACAGTATGCAGGGATCTCATCCTGCAGAGGATCCAGCCCAACATCTGATTGGAGCCATGCCTGCCAGTGGTCCTTCACTATACTGCTCTCCCTCAGCTGTGTCAGGGACGTCTTGCATCGTAACCTGAGGTCAAACATGACAGGCCAGCTAGGAATATCATTCCATTAACAGGAAAGCCAAGGGTTGTGGTATTGATCTCATACCTCATGCTCCACCTGTGAGAAGAAAAGGTTCTTCTTTTGGAAAACTAAAAACTGATGGTGGATCTTCTCATAGACAGCTTGCATTAGGCACAGGGCAGGGGGGAAGAACGGATTCTTTACAAAGGAGTACAGTTCTTGAGCTGTTGGCTCATTCTGGGCTTGGAGTGAGGGGTCTGCAATGAGAGCAGGCAGAATATGGCGCATCACATCCGTTGCTTCTTTATTTGACTCCCACCTGGTGTCATCTCTGATGACTCTCAATATGGTGTCATACCAAGTTGCAGCATCGCCAGCAGACATTTCACCCAAATGCAGCACTTTGCTACAGTTCTTCCCACATTGGCAGTCCCCCAAAAAACTATAGACAAATCTACTGTATATTCAGTCTTAAGGCGACACTACAGTTGAATATGATTTTTTCCCCTTTAAAGATATCCTCATGATTTTTTTACCAGTTTTATCTTCACATCAAGAGACATATTTTTTGTTAGACTTTCTCTCTCAAAAAGGGCAATAACTCATTAAATATGCGTACATTTTCATATATTTCGGTACCTACCATCTAAACAATGGATAAAGTCAGGCTTTACCATGGATCGGTATTGGGATTGATCAAGGGCGAGTGTGAAATAGCAGCCACGAACTCAGCAGGTTATCCGAGATGCGGTAGCAGCGGCCAAAGCTCCTGCTGGCGGGGAGTGAAGCTCTTCAACTCGCCTGTCACTGGCTCCCTGGAGGAATTTAGCCTGGCTGCAATAACGTTATCGCGAACGGAATGAATACCATCTACTAGCAAACAACACATGTTCAGCTATAATTAACCTGTTAAAACTAAGATGCCTGGATAAAAGAATTATGTCTCAAATGGATATATTTGACAAAAACAGGTTAACTACTTATGCTTGTACTTTATATCATGTATGTGACAATAAAGAACGTTAAATTTGAACTTCATCTTATATTGTTCTTAACTGCATTCACAACACAAGATTAATACTGACTCAAAGAGTGTGGGGTCATCAGTGAGAGAGCACCTCACTTGGCAGCCACTCTCAGGTAATACCCCAAGTTGACAGCCACTCTGACAGATAATGACAGATCGTCCAGTGGGGGAGTGGCTGGGGGAGGGGTTACCAGGCTATTGTTCACGCCCATTACCTGGCAGTCAGAGGTGTGAAAATGTTGGAGAACTTTGGAGGGAGATTTCTCAGCTAAGTTGATTTGGCAGTACTAGCATTCAAATAAGCATATCTTCTTCAAATATGTTCAGATTTCAATGTATGAGACCTCATTTGAAAGCTTACAATCTGCACTTTCATAATCTGTAAAAAAACCGAAAAATGAAAATGCTTGTTGAGGACCAAATTACCAGCGGCGGTCACAATTGGTAGCTTTCCTATTATTATTATTCTGCAATGAAAGTCTATGGAAGGCCCTATAACCGACCGGTAACTTTTTACGAAACTTTGCAGAATGCTAGAGGCCATGGAACAAGTCTCACATCGATTGGCCAAAGGGGGGTGCTATAGCAATTGTTTGATATGGTGAACTTTGAACAGGCATATCTCAGGCCCTGTTTGACCTACAGACATGAAACTTTGCACACATATGCTTCTCCTCACAACAGACAAATTTGCCTCAAGAACCCATAACTTCCGGTTATATAGATTTTCCGCCATTTTTTATTTTTTGAAAAACACTTAAAATCTATCTCTTCCTAGAAAGTTTCAACAATCTGCATGAAACTCAGTAGGCAGCCTTTAGGGACCAATATCTAAAGTTCAATCCTGACACTTAAAATTTTTTTTTTTTTTTGAATAAAACAGCCACGATGAGTCAATGAAGATTGCAGAGGGTGTGGCTTTTCACATGATAATTTCTGAAGGGTTGTACAGACCACCACAAAACTTTGTAGGCGTCTCCCCAAATATAGCTGGAGGCAAATCCTGCATTATTGGCCCGATCAGACCTAATGGGGGCGCTAGATAGCTAATTTCCAGTTTAGGCCTAACCGCCTGGGATCATTTTCCAAAACCTGGTAGAGTGGTACCACAGGATATTGCTGTGGTACCCCCTGTGGCCAAATGGGTTTCATATTGCTTGTATGTGTAGGTCATGGCATGGTCTACAACGTACTCTTTTGACTTGAAATCATCATATTAACTTTTGATGTCTATGTAAGCATGTTTGTGAACCAGCCATCATGGTTTCATAGGCATATGAAATATCTCATGCCCCGTTTGACCTAGTCGAGCAACTTTGCAAGCATTTGCCTTTCCTCACGAGGAACAAATTTGCCTCAAGGACCCATAACTTCTGGTTTAATAGATTTTCCGCCATTTTGAATTATTTGAAAAACGCTTAAAATCTATCTCCTCCTAGGAAGTTTCACCAATTTGCATGAAACTCGGTAGACCAAATCAAGGGAAGAATATCTCGTTTCATCTCTGCAAAAGTTTTAAAAGTTGATAAAGAGATCCACTATGAGCCAATGATTATTGCAGAGAGCGTGGCTTTTCACATGAAGGTATATACATTCTGAAAGGTTGGATGGAACACCATGAAGCTTTGGAGGCATATTACCACAGATAAATGGAGGCTAACTCTCCATTCTTGGCCCAATCAAACCAAATGGGGGCGATAGAGAGCTAATTTCTGGTTTAGGCCTTACCATCATGCCAATTTTTCACAAACTTGATACAGTGGTACCAGAGCATATCTTAAAGTAACTGGACAAATATGAAGCAGATCGGCCACAGGGTGGCACTATAACAAGTCAACATGCTTAAAAGTGGCTAAAACGCAATTGTTTGCTGTTTTTGTGAAAAGCCAGCCATCGCACCTTTATGGTATTTTCATTTAAATTTACAATGACCACTTAGTTAAAATCCACCCAGGGAGAGGGTAGTAACCTATTAGCCTAAACATTTCATCCAGGGAGAGGTGAGTAGCCTATAGCCAACACTATTCATCCAGAGAGAGGGGAGTACTCTATAGCTTACACACTTCATCCAAGGAGAGTGTAATAGCCCATGGCCTACATACTTCAACCAAGTGCAGAGGGGGGCATTCTCCTGAAAACTGGGAGGATTAGACAGAAACAGAGTTGTGAGTGATGTTCATAGATAGCTAAATTATCAAGCAACCCACCCAATGACACTTGATGGTAAAGGTTGGCCTCCCATGCAGATGGAAGGCCTGGAGAATGATCATGTGGCATGTAGACATGCAGAGAAAAAGGTCATTTTCAAAAAAAAAATGAATTAATGTAATGAGATGCTAAAAAGGACCTGATGCTCACTTGATGCCGTCAGATGAATTGAATGTGGTTGCTTTTGCACAAATTTAACCTGATTCACGTGGTCAGGCCACACATACTCACATGCATGAAATGTGCCTATGGCTCAAATGTGGCTATGGCAAGTTTTGCTTGTTGCCTTTGATGCGTTCGTTGCGTTTGGCCCCGTTATTGCTGCTTGCAGCTATATTTTTATATTTTTTTTAATGTAAGGATGCTTCCTGTCAGAATCACATTGGCAACTGGGGTGACAGGGACAAAAATATCCCCATAGGGATATGTAGAGTGAACTGTCCTGGTGACAGGCATAAGAGAAAAGGGACAGTAATTTAAAGGTCGCTAGTTTGAATCCCAGTTACACCAAAATTCTGTTAAAAGGCTACAGTGACCCGCTGACTCACTAATTTTGTTTCTCCTCACTGTACTTGGCTAAAATGCTGATAAACAATGAACAAGTGGATGGGTTTACACAGGAACAGTGCAGGTGTATCAAACACTTCAGAAACCAACCACAAATATTGACACAATTCAATATTGTGAGGTGGATATACCAGTCCCAAAGTTACAGTCTACTTTTATGATCATATAAAAAGTCCACATTTATTGAACAAGAACTGATATTGCCAATAAACCATGTATTATACACCTCCCTGGATATTGCCATGATTTACTTGGGACACTTTCTAATACCTTTTATCTGTGCAAAAACAGTTGGAGACAAACTATGTTATGTCAAGCAAGCAAGCACTTTAACTGAGTTATGAACAGGCAAACTGTCAACTGATAGAAAATTACGTTTTCACAGTGTAGAGAGAATGTTCACGCTATTTGTCTCAAAAGATTCAATGTTTGAACGAAAAGTGGAAATGTATGTGTGTGTGTGTGTGTGGACTTGACAAACTGAACAGAAAAAGGAAATTACTCCTGGTTGATGTCTGCTTCTTGGTCAGCAAATGTGTTCTGCCTGGGGGAAACTACCCCTCAAGAAAATCTGCTTATGAGCTATTTTCTATCACCATTCTTTAAAAGTTGGAAGGTTTAGTTGACTAAACAAACAAGATTGCTGTGAGTTACTCCCTGTCATGCATACAGGTGCTGGGTACCTCCAGTGTTGCTTTAAACATCCCAAAGCATCACGCAGAAAACCCATCTCAACTTTTCTGACACATGCACACACCTACACACACGTTCTCTATCTCTTTTTCCTGTCTCCCTCCATTACTAAACAATCTGTATGTTCCAATATCGCCGTTTTTTTTTTCACGACCACATTCATTGGCAAGGTGATTTCTGCCTGAGGGTCGTGCGATCACAATGAAAACACCACGATCACAGCAGACAGATGTGAACCAGGGGGAATGAATGAGGGAGGGAGGCGGAGGAAGAGTAAACAGCATGCTGGTTTATAGTTGGACATTGACTTCCTAAACCCTGTTGACAAATGAGGAATTTATAAGGGTCTGTATCCTGATAATCCAAACCCCCTCCTCCACGCGCCGCCACCTCTGAGATCTCTCTCGCTCTTTCTCTCCCTCACTCATCTCTCTCTCTCACACACACACACACACACACACACAGGACTGGCCTCAGGTCAGCTCAGAGACTGTAATTGCTGTTTAATATTGTATGAGGGACTGGAGAAGTCCATGTGCTTTGCTTTCTCTATTCTGAGTTTGTGTCTGTCTCTCTGCATGTGTGTGTGTGTCTATGTGTTGAGTAAAGACACTCACACACACTCACCTGGGAGGCTGCAGGAATGCGAGACTAATAATAAATAATAATAAAATAAAACCTTGATCATGGGAGATCTGTTTGGGGACCTGGGTGTAACAGGGAGTCTTAGGGTGTTTTCAAACCTATTTTTCGTTCCGATTCAAGGGGAATCGGAACAAAATTGATACAATGTTGCAACTGTCCTTAGTTCCAGTTTGTGTTCACACGGCAGAATACCCAATCGAGACAGATCTCAGTTCTGAACACGCCTCCAACACGCTTCGCTTGCAGACAGCCTTCTGATTGGTCAGAATAGAGGGGCTCGCGGGATGTTTATTTTGAATAGAAGAGGCTATACATTCGTCATGGGTGGGTTATGGTACTTTCGGGTGTACATACTGTACATATACAGAGTTGTTGTTACAGGGGCAGGAACCTGTGCGGTTTCGGTAGGAACATAATATGTGACGGACACAGATCTATTTTTGAATGGCGAATAAAACCTGGCCAGTGTTTTGTGTTGCAACAGTCGTGAGTCTGTTTGCGATAGCGTAGGAGTTGGTTTCCGGCTAGATTTCATTTTTAGGGCCAGATTCTTTCAGACCACAACTGAATCGTAAGGGAGAATCGAGACGAGACCACCCTCTCCAGGTGGCCACCCTCTCCAGGTGGGCACCCTCTCCAGGTGGGCTCATTGCGGTTGGTTTGTTGCAGAATCAGTCGCAATTTCTATGTTCACACGTGCCAAAATGAATCGTAATACGAGGGAAACACAATCAATTTTGGAATAAACCCCCTGGCGTGAAAACACCCTTAGTAATCCAGTCACGGCCTCAGAGAGCCTCTACTCTGTACTCAAAGGAAAGAGTTTACTGCATGCTGGTTTCATTGACACAAGGTGCAGTTTCTCTCGGAGCACTCTTTACTTTGATAACTCCTCATTAAACACATTCTAATCAAACAATCAAAATGCATGTTTTGTGTTTTTCGTAGCCTTTTTTCCTTCTGCCCTAGATTTACACTCTTAGAAAAAAGATAGGTCAGTGAAGGGTTCTTTGGCCATTGCCATAGGAGAAACCTCTAAAAATCATTCATAGGAACCCTTTCTAATAATAGGCTATAAGTTATCACAGCAGCACAGATAGAGATTACAATTGGAGCTTGGATTCGAGATTATTTTAAAACCACCAGACATGGAAGACAAACAGGGATGAAAATGTAGGCTATGTTGGTGACTGTTGGCGTTGGTTGGATCCTCCCCACCCCCCAGCTCATCAAGTTTATTTGAATATAAATATCATTGGGAAGGGGGGAGGGCAGTCCAGCTCCTACTGTAGCTGTCTAGCTCGCTAGCTATGGTCAAGCTGTAGGATAAATGCATTTCTAATGAGCCAGTCCCACTAAACTCTGAGCAACTCCGACATTATCAAATTCATAGCATACCGTATTATAGTGCTGCAGTAGTGATTGATTGTTGCCTATGTTTATGTATATACTCGGCATAATTTAAATTAGGTCCCCGTTTCCAAGTTTAGGAGTCTGATTCTAAAGGAATGAATGAAGCAGTGGCGTCCAGTGGGTCCAGGTATGCCAGAACCAGTGGAGCGGCTTCTACCGCGCATGTGCATTTTTTTCATGCCCTGATGGGGAAGGTTTCTAGGCAACAGAACGGCCCTGATTAAACTGATTAATGGTGCATTCGTTTATAACTGGGAGGTGGCAAATTGCGACTTGCTACTAGGAATGATTAAATAAAACGCCGCATGAACTCGCACTTCCTCGTCGCAAATTCGGATATGTTTCTCAGCCCCTTGTTGCCGGCTGACGTCAATATCATATCATATCATCATCATATCATTCGCTATAGCTCGAATGAACACTGGTCGGAGGTAGATATTTTCATATTCACCGTCAATTTCATTTCACCATAAATCAAGAGCAGACAGCGCTACAGGTGTAATTGATTACATTGATTAAAGGATTAACATGGTAATTCAATATAACACTTTCCAGATATCTTTGGGCAACAACAAAACAAATGTGTTTAACTATTTCAGAATTCATCCATAAAAATTATTTTAAAACATATTTTTATAGGTCTGAATCTGCCACTCAAAAAGTTAACTCACTCAAAACTGGGCGTGATTCATAACAACTGATTGACAGTTCTCTGAGCAAATGACCAACTGGCATCATTATGATTGACAGGCGTGTGCCCCGTTACCATAGGTACCACCGCTCCGAGCTAGACAACACAAGAGCTAGATCCGTGATCGCAGCGGTCAAGGGGTATAGCCTACTCTGGAGACGGAGACTAACAGGTCATGCAGTCAATAGATCTCGTTTTGAATGTTATTGTAATGCCCTCTGGTTATAATAGAATATCTCTACTGGAGCTGTTTAATCCACAAATGCGCAATGCTTCCTGAAGTTGGGTCGGATCGAGTTGCTGGATTAACATTCTGTGGAGCAGATGCCACAGTGATGATAAGGTTTACACAACTTTCAGAATGTTTTGCAGAATTACAATTCTTTGGAGTTGGAAATTATGAAAGGAACATAATAACTTGACTCAATATTTTCACATGCACCCACCCTGAAATGTAGTCATAATTTTAGCACAATAGCCTCTATATGCGCATCACAACGCTGCAATACAAGACCTTAGGACAAACGATTCAGTACACAGCAGGTGTGTTTGATCATGTTAAGATCTCAATGTGAGAATAGGCTGTTTTCTAGAATAAATAAATGACAAAAACCCGCACAGGTACTGTAGGACTACGTCTTTATTTTCCGAGGTAATTGTTGCGCATACAACATGACATTAAATGAAGACATAGGCTAATTTCTCATAAAACAGGGGGGTGTTGTAACATCTGTTTAATTCAATGTACTCACCAATTAGAGCATCCAGTTTCACATCATCAAGCCGTGGCTTTGATTCGACTTCTCTATGGGCCCCTGATTGTCTCCCTGTCAGACTTGATTCGGCCAGCGTTTTCCTGCCGACAAGTATAACTGCCAGGTCCCCAATGTAGACCGAAGGTTTGGCGTTGCGGAGAGAGTTCAATTGTGCTCTCGGAACCTTCACATCACAGCCTGGCACAAGAAATACCTGAAAAATAATATAATAACCGGTTAGTTTGCAATTGGTAATACACTGGTGTCACACACCAAATTTATGGTGGAAATCATTCCACATTAACAGTTTCATTGGGAAATATGGAAATGCCTCCTAGATTACCTGTTTGGTCAAGCAATATGCATGCACATTCACCACACAGATGAATATGCTGATTTTTGAGGCAATGTGTATACAGAGAAATCTCATAATCAATATTTTCCCACACATGTAACATAAAGTACTTGCCATATCATCAGAAGCAACATGGGGGGAAACACATCCAGATTCTTGTGAGTCCATTGCACGTTGGCGTTGAGTTGGTGACATGGGCATTGTGGATCCAGGGGTTGAAGTTTCTTTAGATGTAATCTTATCAATTAGTTCTTGTAGTTTTCCTACAACAACTGGAAGCTCTGTGAAGATAATGAAAATATACGTACTTTAGTGTAAGAATCAACTAAAATTTGAGCGCAGCAGTTGTCGCAGCAGTTGTCCTTCTTGTTCTTTTGTTGTAAAAATGACAATTCGTAACAGGCAATTCAGATTGACTTTTTGCTACACAGGTGGAGATTCTTTGCATACTGTTATTCTAATTACCTCTTATGTAATTACCTGTTTTGGGGGCCTTATATCCTCCTCTTCATCATCAGACATCAACCTTATATTGGGCATTTTCTTCCTCTTCAGTGTGGCGCTCCAGATATCCTCCCCCTCTATGAACGCTTTCCTCTTTTGGCAGAGGTCACCGTAGTCATCTATGTGAGCAAAAAAGTTTTGTGTACATGAACAAAATGCCAACTAGGCCCATGTGGGATGTCTGGGCTAGACCGCTTCGAACCATCGACCCTTCGGTCAATGTACGACCGGCTCTACCAGCTGAGCTAACGTTGCTACCGCCGGCTAACGTAGCTAGCTACAGCCGACCGCAACTTTCTAACGTTAGCTACATAAGCTAACGTTATGGCGCGCCTAACATACATAGCTTAATGTAGCTAGCTAACGCTACGGCTACTATCTAGCTTTATTTTTATTTTATTATTTTTTACAAAAGCTTGTATCCAGCACCAACTAGCTGTCATTACATTAGCTAGCTATTAGCATTAGCTAGCTAGCCATTAGCTAGCTGGTTAACTTATTAACTAGCTAACCTTAGCTGTAACAGCCATGTAACGTATGTGATCTTGCCAACTAACTGGCTAATGTTAGCTAGCAAGGAGTCTGGCAAACTTGTAGCTAAATTAGCTAAAGTAACGTTACTTACCACCAACCATCAAAACCTTCGCAGGGAAAACTGCTCCACCATTTTTCTTTTTTCCTCCTTGGTTCCATTTTACGTTTACCCAACCCTCTTCATTATCAAGACTGGAGCACTGTGTGATCACGTTTATCTTTTTTTGGTCTTCGTTTCCCATCCAATCTATCCTCCCCACTTCTACAGTATCATCTTTATAATAATAGATTGCATAAGCCATTTTTATAAATACAGTAGTCGTTGTCATCTTGCGGCTGGTATGTCTGTGGACCGTTGATAGGGCGCGCGCCTAACAAAATAGCTTCGCCACTTGCTCCAGCATGCATGCGCACAGCGCACAAACTGGCTATTCTCCGTGTGTAGGCTACACTCACACTACACTCACATTCTCTACGCTACGATCGGCATCCATCATATTCTAAGTCATCTTCTATATCCTCAAAATCTGATAAATACTCAGGAATATTGCACACAATATCCAGGCACCAACAAGCCGATCGTAGAGTAGAGAATGTGAGCCGCGAGTGTAGCCTACTGACGTAACGGAGAATAGCCAGTCTGCGCGCTGTGCGCATGCGTGCTGGAGCAAGTGGGGAAGCTATTTAGTTTCTAAAGACGTTTCTAAAAATCATATTACCGAGGCATGTGGGTCCTTGTACCCTCCGTCCAATCGTTATTTCTCTTGACTCAGTAGAAAGGAAAATCAAATTTACTGCTTTTTCGCTTGATCTTCTTACGGTAAAAATGGGTAAACTGAACACGTAATAATCAATTTTATTCTTTACCGTTGTTTCCTTTTTTGCTTTCATGACAAGAGAATAAGATGCTCGGTTGTTTTATCCTTTTACCGTTATTTCCTTTTTGCTTTCATGACAAGAGAATAGGATGCTCGATTGTTTTATCCTTGCTTGATTGCCTTTTCCCTTTGGTCGTTTTTCGTGCATCCTTTTCTGAAAGGTGCAGCCTATTAGCCTACTGCTTGATTGCTTTTTCTTTCTTTTTATTAAATCAAACACGTCAATGGAATCAATCAAGCGCGGGAGGGGGAGAGGGTGAATGGGAAGTGACATTAAACTTCAAAATAAAAGTTTTAGAAATTTTAGCCCTTCTCAGGAACTGTGAGATATAGGCAGATATAGAGATATTGGCAGATATAGACCCGACGTCAGTTACAGAGATGGATACTATAGATAGATAGGCTATGTTCGTAGTAATTAAATTACAACCGGAGACGGAGAACAAGGAGTTTGAGAACAAGGTGCTCATCTAATGTACCAGATGAGGCTACAGCAATGGGTCAATGAGTAGTATTACTTCTCCATCTATGGGCATGCGAGTGGTGGTGCGGAATGCCGCAGTCGGTGTATTGAGATCCCGCGGGTAAGGTTACTATTCCCAAGTTCCCCCATCTTTAAAACAAATAATGGCTTTTTATCATAAATTGGGCACCATCTACAGATCTCCATCTTAATAATAATCAGAGAAGCTAAATCTAACCTGATTGTAAGAAGACAAAATAATTGCTTAGACAGTGAAATCTTTTTTTTTTTCCTTACAAACTGAAATGCCATCCATCTTTAAATCCATTAAGCCCAGTTCACATACAAGATTCGCAGTGTGACAAAACCGTTTTAGAATGTTGCAGAGGAAAATTGCAGTAGTGTGAATTACCCCGTCGCAGGTCGGCTGAAGCCGGCTGATTGCGTCTCAAGAGATAAAACTTGTCCAATTGCAAGCAACAAGTTTAAGAATGTACCATAATGTTAGGGCCATTGTTACGATTTTCTAACCAATCAGCGACTGAACAATTTGTGCCCGTGTGCTGGCGCGAGCGTGTACACAACAATGCGTCAGACTCTCTAGGTTCACGCAAGGGCTAGTAGGCTACCAGTTAGTTGGTAACCAGTAAGGGCTAGTTCACTTGAACGAGAGGCTACTGTACATTGATTTTAGAACAGAAAAGGCAGACAATCGCAGAATAGCCAAAAAAAATTGATAATATAATAATAACTGGTTGCTGGATAAGGAAATAGGTTGAGTGACAAGAGCCGTTCTTATGGAAATAGAAATGATCTCAACTCGTTGCTTTGGTGTGATTAGTTCAGTTTGAGAATGTTGCAAAGCACAGTTTTGGGTTACTGTTGCAGGTGGTTGCAAGTTGCAACCAGTCTCGTATGTATGTATGTCTTGTATGTGAACTGGGCTTTAGAGAAACACCATTACAACAACAGCCCATGGTGATTCAAGATTGCCAGCCAGTTTCTTGCTTTACTGTGAGGGCAGGTGCTGACAGATTCCCCTCACTAGGCCTCCATAACAGGGATGTAAGTCTTTTCTCCATTTTAGGTAAATTAGCATGAATCGCTGCCGGTCGGATGGCCATGACAGAACCTTTTAGTGGATGTTTATAAAACGTGTCACATCCTGACAGACTAGCATGGAGAACATTGTTGAATTAGACAGAGTATGCCCGGACGAAGGGAGCCAGCCAATATAGATGGATTGGAACGGTGGAAGAAGAGAGGAGAGGAAATAGGAAGGAAAAGAAAGAAAGAGAGAGAGAGAGAGAGACAGTGTGAAGCTCTCTTCCTGGCCTGGGCTCAGGAAACTCTGCAGGCAAGTTTTAATAGCACTCCTTCAAACTATATAAATGAGAAAACCTTCTGCTGGGAGCCCAAATTGATGAGAAGAGGATCTGTGGAAGGACTCTCAAAGTCCTATTACTTCAGCTGTCTTAGGCAGGCGCTTGCCAACGGGCTGACAGTGTTCCTGTTTAGTTTTTCCATTCATTTTCCCAGCCCAGAACACAAATGTTTAAGGAAAAAGACAAACAGACATCATCTGTGGATGCCCTTGATCTACAGTGACAGTTTTTGTGTCTTAGTACCATTCAGCTGCACCGAATCAGCATATTTTCACTTTAAATCTCAGTGAGAATGGCAGTTGATGCAACCAATTAAACTGCAGGAAGGACAGGTTCAAAGAGCACAGAGACTTGAAGGTGTCAAACGGTCTTGAAAAAGGAGTGCATAAGTGAAATACTTTGCTGAAGCAAGTAGATTCTGTTTTATGAGGGAGCGATGCAGACAGAATGCTGTGTCAAACCAAACTTTGATTTGCGCTCTGTACATCAGCGCTGAAATCCAACCGCCCCCCCCCCCCCCCCCGCCCCCCCGCAGCGATAGCCATCAGAGGGACTTGTCACAAAATAAAAAGAAATATAGAAAATCCATAAAAAACCTGGCAGCACTGCTGCACCACCACCATACACCAATCATGAGGCCGATGAGACGCTTAAATCTAAATGCCTAAATAGTGGCCAAATGTGAGTCCAAAGCATCAGTGCACCAAATACATTTATGTGTCACTCATAAAAATAATTTAATAAACCAATAGACTCATGGAGGAGGAGGAGGGCCAGAGGGAGAGAGAGAGAGGCTGATCTATGTTGCTGCCCCCCCCCCCCCCTCTTCACTGCCTCCCTAGGGGATTGTAGAGTACGTAAATCAGTCATTATTTCAGAAAGCACCAGGCAGGGACTACAGGAAGCCTACAAGCCTATGATTGATGTTGCAGCAAGGGAATGGAACTGCAGCACTGGAGGGGAGAGGAGAGGATAGAGGAGGAGAGGAGAAGTGAGGAGAGACAGGGAGCATGCTCTGCTGTTAAAACCCAACATGACCTCTGTTTACTGAAAGTGCTGGGGTGGGTGTTTCAATGCTGTGCAGCTTACTGGGAAGGGCGGTCAGGGCTGTTGTCTGTCCATCCATAACCAAATATGGACGCTGTTTCCCCTCAACACGCTCTCCGCAGCACCTGCCTCTGGATAATGGCCTCTTTTCTTTGGCAGTTTGCCCATCACTCTCTGCTACGTGTCTGTCAGTCAGTCTGCCGTTCTGTCTTGTGTCTGTCAATCCACCTGTTTGTCTCTGTTTGTCTCTGCTCTGGGGGGCAGCCTGTTTCAGCAGCTCTGTATCACTCAGCTTCTCTTTGTTTATTCTTTGCTGCTTTTTTCGACTTTTCCGTTGTTTTAGTGCATTCTAGTGCTAGAACGTGCCCTTATCTGCTCTCCCATGCATTATTATATTGTTTATTTTTATATTTGATTGTAATTTTTGAGTGTCTAGCTTGCACTAGAGATGACCTGCTCATACTCCGGGGGAGAGCAGGCGACGCCCCAGCGGGATTAGCGGGGGAGCTGAGCGTTCACCGGCATGGAAAGCGAGCCGGAGTGAGGGAGAGAGAAAGGAAGGAACAGAGGAAGAGATTCAAACCATGTCTACAAAGAATCGTAATGGGG
Organism: Borostomias antarcticus; assembly: GCF_949987555.1. Lineage (NCBI taxonomy): Eukaryota > Metazoa > Chordata > Actinopteri > Stomiiformes > Stomiidae > Borostomias > Borostomias antarcticus. The sequence continues at coordinate 26,140,522 of NC_140247.1, read as the reverse complement.
AAATGTGAGATCTCTTGTCAACAAGGTCAAGTCAATCACGGTTGAACTGTCAGCTCTGGTTTGCAGTACGAAGAGAGTAGCTTACTCTTGTTTTTCGGAAACATGGCTTAATGACAACATACTGGTCAGTACAGCGAATTTGAAGGGCTTCACGCTGGTGCAGGCGGACAGGGGGCGAGATAGCGGCAAGAAAACAGGGGGAGGGTTCAAAAATGGTGTACGCCCGAGCACGTAACTATGAAGGATAGCATCTGTACTCCGGACATTGAGCTGCTGGCGCTCGCACACCCGTTGTGATCCTCATCTATGTCCCCCCATCGGCACCAGCTGCACGTGCCTGTGACATCGGCCGCTTCACAGCAGCAGGTCTACAAACAGCACCCCAGCGGCATCATAATTCTCAAAGGAGACTTCAACCATATCTCCCTCTCCAACACTGTCTGGCTTCACCCAGTATGTGACATACAGTACTAGAGAGAATATACCTTTGACCTACCGTATGCTAATGTGAAGGAGGCATACCCCCCCCCCCCACCACACACACACACACCCTCTCAGCAGATCAGACCACAACCTGATACATCTACTTCCTAGGTACAAGCCTGTTGCCAGACGGCTACCACCAGGACCGGAGGTGTGGATGAGAGAGGATAACCTACAGGACTGTCTCCAGACCACAGACTGGGACCTGGTCACGAATGACTACAAGGAGGATGTGGACGGTCTCTGCTACTGCACAGCACATACATACGGTTTCGCAAGGAATGCATCAATACCCACCAAAAAGGTACTGTGCTTCTTCAACTGTGGATTAATAAGGACATTAAAGCCTTTCTCAACAGGAAAAAGATGGACTTTACGGCTAAGGAGGCGGCCAGGGCATTCCTAGAAGGAACTGAAGAGGGAACTGAGTAAGGCCAAAAAAAAAACATACAGAGAGGAGGTGGCGGGTAAACTTGAGCTAAACAGCATCAAGGAAGTGTGGGAGGGGGCGAAGAGAGTCACAGAGCTGATTCCTTCAGGCGCAGCTGTGGGGGGTCGAGTCAAGAGCATGCGCATGAACATGAGCTAAAACAGAGCATGTGCTAAAACAGTTTTTCAACAGGTATGACGTTGCCCCCACCCCCACCCCTGTGAGTCTAGAATCCAGACCACCGTCTCCACCCTTGCCCTCCTCCACTCCCCCTTTCCCCACTAGACCATTCATCTCAGAGAGACAGGTAAAAGGCCTCTGGCCCAGATGGGATTAGCCCCAGGGTGCTGAAGGAGTGTGCAGGACAGCTAGTTGTCGTATTCCAACCCCTATTCAACCTCCCCCTGAGAATGAAGAAGGTGCCAGTGCCGTAGAAGACCTCCTGCACCGTTCCGGTGCCCAATAATGCGCATCCCAGCGTTCTCAATGACTACAGGCCAGTGGCACTAATGTCACATGTCATGAAGGTATTGGAGAAACTGGTTCTGCAGCACCTGAGGCCCATGGAGAGCGACTTCCTGGACCCCCTGCAGTTCGCGTACCAGGCCTGAATCAACATGGACGATGCCATCATCTACCTACTCCACAGAGCCTACTCACACCTGGAGGGGCAAGAAAGTTCTGTAAGAGCCATGATCTTTGACTTTTCCGGTGCACTCAATACCATTCTGCCCCTCTGGCTCGCAGAAAAGCTCCAAGCAATGCAATGCACTCCGAGCAAGACCACAACATGGTGGCCTGGAGCCTGTCCAATGTGGCGAAAAGCAACACAAGCACCCAAGGAACACTTCTGTCACCTTTCCTGTTCACCCTCCGAACCTCCGAATTCAGCTACAACTCTGGAGCGTGCCACATCCAGAAGTTCTTGCACAACCACTCTATTGTGGGCTGCATCAGGGCAGACGTGATCAGGAGATTTGAATTGTCGGAGGAGAACCACCTCCAACTTAACATCAGCAAGACCAAGGAACTGGTGGTGGAATTCAGAAGGAACAAAACCCAACCCCCATTACCATCCAGGGGGAGGATATTGAGATGTTGGACTCATACAAGTTCAGTGCAGGTGAACAACAAACTGGAGTAGACTGACAACACTGAGGCCCTCTGTAGGAAAGGACAGAGCAGACTGTTCTTTCTCAGGAGGCTCAGGTCCTTTGATGTGTATAGCAGGCTGCTGTAGATGTTGTACCAATCGTTGGTAGCCAGCACACTGTTCTTTGCCGTTGCCTGGTGGGGAGGTAGCGCCAGGTCTGGGGAGACAAACACACTGAACAAGCTGGTGAGGAGGGCCAGCTCTGTTGTACAGCCTAGACTAGACAGACTCACCACTTTGATGGAGAGGAGGATGAGGGACACACTGAGGTCCATTCTGGACATCCCCTCCCATCCCCTCTATGATGAGCTGTGGCAAATGGGGAGCACTTTCAGCCTTCAGCCTCCAAGGAACAAAACTGAGTGGTTCAGGTGCTCCTTTGTGCCAGCGGATGTGTGCATTTATGTACTGTGTGTGGATGGATGGAGATGGATGGATGGATGGAGATGGATGGATATTTGAGTATTAGTATACATATTTAAACAGACTGTATGTATGTATGTATGTATGTATGTATGTATGTGTGTATAGTATTTATGTATGTATGCATGTACATATATACGTATGTGTATATATTCTATATTCATGCATACTGGGGGTTCTCTGGAGCACACCCAAAGTGCTCTCTGGTCGCTTGGAAATTCGGAGCGCTCCGAGCATCCCCGTTCAAAAATTCAGAGCACGGGGGGTCTGGGAGAACTCAAAACGTCCACTGAGTGCTCTGACTGAAAAGACGGTTTGTCTGAGAGAACCGACCGTTCGTAAATTAATTGATTGCAGAGCACCCTATGACGTTGAAATATTTACTGTAATTGAATTGAATCTATTAGGTATGTTCTCTACTGTATGTATATTCTTTATTGCGGTGTTCTTTTTTCCCATTGCTGCTGTACTTTTCCACTGCTGAAGCACCCAATTTCTATCCGTCCGTCTGTCTGTCCGTCCGTCCATCCGTCCGTATTAAGAGGAGGTTCAGTAATAAGGGAAGGCTGCTCTTTCAACTTCATGTCCTCTCTCCCTCCTCCTCTCTCTGTGTATAGAAATGCACCTGCACTCAGGGATACCTTGGCACACTTCCCCTAGTCTCGCATAGCCAGACCTATCTCCACACTTCGTTTACGCTGTGCCAGTGCCGGAGACGGGTCTGGCTGGACATATTACCATTCTGCAATAGGGGGGGTGGGGGGGAAGCGCAGTATTTCTTTAAACCAATCACAGCCGTCTTGGGCGGAGCCAGCACCGGACGCAGCGAGGGTGCTCTTGCAAAATAGTCTGGATAGAATCTGATTGGTGCTGAGAGAATCTCTCGGGCCGAATCAGATTAATTTGCGTCGCCAGTCTCGCCACTGATTGGGCTACATCCGTTGAGTCAGACTACACTTCCCCTGATAACATCTTAATGGTAACATTTTGAAAGTAAACAGCAAAGTGCTGAGTTTCACCGAGCAAAAGAGAGAGAGAGTGAGAGAGAGAGAGAGAGAGAGGCCAGTGAACTCTGGTCAAGCTTAAGGAGGCAAAAGAAGAACAAAGAGGACAGGAAAGGGAGAGAGAGATAGAGAGGGAGAAAGAGAGGAGGGGGGATGGGGGGTTTGCCAAACCTGAAAGTCCTCAGTTTGCCAAACCTGAAAGTCCACAGAAGGGGTTCTCTCAGGTCTTAAGGCAGAAAGGGAAAATACTAATCCACTTATTACAAATGGGAGGGAATAATGATTGACTTCTGTTGTAAGGCTCAAAGATGAGATGTTGACGATCCTCCAAGGAACAAACCTTTCATGTCATTAAATATTTAACATTTTGAAGGCCACATATTATAGGAAGCAAGAGACGTTGCATGGGATGAATTGGGTATGGGAAAGTTTTGTGTTGTGGTTTGTTTGTGTAAAGTTGAAGGAGTCTAGTCCTGCAGTTTATTCTGTCACTGGCAGTTGGCAGAGCGATGGTTATGCATAGTGGTGCTTCGTCTGCAGAAAATGAACTGTCTGTGTGTCTCAGCTGCCTGACCACTTTGACAAAAAGGCACTTTGGTAAACTGATCTGCCCCCTGCCATCAGTCGTCTCCCCCTGCTGCTAAGGTATGGACTGAGTTGTCACGATCAATGTGCGGGGCCAACACACTCCTTCCTTCCTTCCAATACCTACCGGGCGATTTTGATCACAGGGGAATGGCAGGGGACAGGCGCTGGCAGGGCAGGGCGTGATGAGGACATCCATTTTGTGAAATTATCCACAAAATCCAGTATGCATCGAGAGGTCACAGTGTTCCAATCACAGTGTAGTTTCCGGTCAATAATTAATCAACAAAAATTTTTGATTACCAACGAAGTAAAGAAGTTCTTAAGAAGCATTTCTTCTTAAACTGTACTTACGCCGTTTCTAAGAAAATTCTGGCATTCACCAATGGTTTCTCATCTGGGATTTGTTCTCAGCTAAGAACAGAATATACGAACACCGAATAGCAGTCGCAAGTAGGCCATTTGAGTGTGGAAATGTAGACTATGCAAAATTGGTGATTGCGGTTACCTCAATTCTACAGTTGATGATATATGATTGAAATGCAATTATATTTTCATAATTCCCAATAACGTGTCCTAATCATAACCATAATTTCCATTGTAAACGTGTGCGTCAGAATATCTGATATGTCATAGTTTAAATCATTTCGCTACGAATTGCTTGTTATTCGTGTTGATCTTGAAGATGTAGATAAAATATTTAGATTGTTACCAGACTCCGATTGTTTTTCTCTGCCGTTGTTTTCTCGTTTGGAAATACATGGGAGTGAATGCAGCTGACGGCTAACTATGGCTCATTCACCTCCATGTATTTCCAAATGCGAAAACAACAGCAGTGAAAAAGAATCAGAGTCTGGTAATGATGAGTTTGTAACCCCGATAGTGTATTCAGCCTGTTATTTTGACTATTTCGGTTCCTGAAGTGGTGTTTTTACAGCAAACTTTTAACATTGAAGTCAACGGGCACTTCCGCATCCGTACCCCAGACTGACCAATATGGCTGCCAGGTGAATAAGGCGAATGGTCTCAAAACATCTCTGCTGGTGGCTGCTGCTCAGCCAGGCGTTCCTGCTGGCTCGTCATGTCATGGTTCACTTCTTGGCAGGACAAGAAAACAGATAACCACCCATACACTAGCAGCCTGGCATCAGTGTACTGTAGACACCACATTAAAAGCAATGGTGAATGAATGTCTTTCCAAGCCAGACCTGCATGTGAGCTTGCGGTTGGTGTGCTGGTAGTCGATCACAATGTCCTGGGCGGCCTCCACCCGACTGTGATATAACGTGATTTTCCCGTTATTTAACAGGATTATAGCCTACTATATTTTACCTGAAGACAACAGCCTATTGGTAAGGGAGGCAGATAATGGGCCTAGGCTACTGTAGGCCTTTTTATTTGATTTATTTGAAAGTTAACAAACAACCCACAATCATAGGACAGAAATCACAAGATGGCCTTCAAAAACTAACGAGGATAAAAAATGCAGACATTCATAGACTTGTTTCCACTGTGGTCCTCTACTGTGGACAAGATTGAGATCAGCCTTTATTTGACAGAATGTGTACATTCCACCTAGCCACACCAGTGAAAAATAACTAACATCTCTAACTCTAACTCTGATTTTGTTTTACTGAATGCCTTTTTTCCCCACAAGATCATAAAATAAATTTGGGTCACACATAGGCCTTATTCGGCAGGGTCGGCCTGCAACCACAAGCAAACAATTATGAAGGACTTAATTTGATTATTGAATAGAGAATATAATTTATATTATTTGAAGTACCTATCCTACTCTTGTTTGGGTTATGATTTAAAGTGGGAAGTGTTAGGGAACCTGTAAACATCAAATAGCCTACAGTTCAAGTTCATCCTAACCTAACATCTGATTTGCTGTTGCTTTTTTGCGTGACTACTGTTATTCTTATTTCCAAATTAATATTCATTATGTATAGTATCCACAAAGCTGCCCTTGACTGGTAGCTCAAACTAGCAAATCAGCTGTTTGAGTGTTATAATGTGAACACAGTGTTAGATATCGCTAGTCATTGTTTGAATTTTTGCAATGCAGAAGTAATAAAAACAACTCCAAAAGTCACTGTAGTGTGTGTGTGTGTATATATATATATATATATATATATATATATATATATATAATCTTATTTTTTATGAAAATGCTATTCTTACATAATTTCCCTACACATTGACTCACTGGGGTCTCCAACATGCAATATGCTCTTTAAACTGGTAATGTAACTCCATGTAGCTGAAAATCCTAAGTTATATTTATTTTTAATGACTGTTCATTTATAACATCAGAATTTATTCATGTGAGGTCACAAATTACATATTTTGAGTGCTACTGTATTATTAGCACCCCCAACTAACAGATAACTTATAAAAGACTTGAAGGGTTTTCCATATGAGTTTCTGAATATTTCATTATTATTATCCAAATGTATTTTGGAGTGCTCTAAACAACAGAATGAATGCAAATTTTTCTAATAAGGCTTGCTGTGTGCTTTCTACTGTGTGGGCTGGCATGCTCTTCAAATCAGCTTTCAACAAAAGTACTTATCTGAGAGGAGGGTAATGTTAAATGTAAAGTAAGCTATACAGTGCTACATAGTGGCTTGATAATTCGGCGGTTGGCTCAGGAGTTCATTGATCGTAGGGTCAGCGGTTCGAATCTCTGTGGTCCTCCTGACCACATGTTGAAGTGTCCTTGGGCAAGACATTAAGTCCCAAATTGCTCCCAATGAGCAGGCTAGCACCTTGCATGGCAGCTGCTGCCATTGATGTGAATGTTTGTGTAAATGGGTGAATGAGAGGGCATTGTAAAGCACTTTGGAAAGTGCTTTACAAGTTAAAAGAACTATATAAGTAACCTGATGCACCAGATGGTTTGCTTCTCATAACCATCTGGTTTGCTTCTCATAACCATCTGAGAACTCTCCGTTGGAAACTGTTTGGAAAAGGGCGGGCACTTTCAAATGCAGGCAGGTGATTGGATTTGGATCACTGTCTATCACGGGTTAACTTTTGACACTTTACGCTGTCATCACACCTAAACCCGTCCAGCGTAGCTGTTTGTATTTCAAATTCCACAGAACCAACGCTGATTGGTGAGATCGTTTTCTGATCTGGCACAAACTGATCTCTATGGAGAGTATCCAGACTCATTTGCGAGAGAAACAGATTGTGAGCTCGCAAAATCGGAATTGTCTCATGAGGCTACTATTTACTGTAAGTGCAGTCAATTTACCATTTGCCATATGTGTGGCTAAGCCTTCAGGTAGTGATGGAGATATTCATCAGATTTTGTGTATGTAATATATATCATTAGTACGTTATCTAATATAGTATGTGTAGTTTCCCTTTAACTCCCTCTCAACGTAATCAATTTTTACATATTGTTTACATTTGACATAGCAGCTCCGCGTGACTCAAGGCGGGTCCTGCCTTGTTGATGGTAGCGGAAGTGTGTGTGCATGCAGGGATGTGTGTGTCCGTCTGTGTTGTGTGGGTGGGTGGGGACATAAAAGACAGCTCCCAACCAGGACAGTGGTAAGGAGGTTTAGATGTGGAGACCTCCTACTGATCCTCATTGAGGTCAAAGGTGGTGAGTGTAGCTGTGTTCCTGAACCGCCGAGATGACAGCAGCTGTCTGCCTGGAAGTTAACTTGGCACTGCTGGCATCTGTGACATCTGGTGCAGCAGAGGTAATTTGGAGTCCTCCTGCCTGAGAATTGTGAGCCCAATCGCGTCCCCAGAACCACAGTGGCACAATATCCTTCTGGTCTGATGGGAGATCCTATCTCTGGTCCCTCCTGAGAACACTGGAGGAGCCCCAGAGTAGAACCGGCATCGCTGGCATCACAGCTACAGACGAAACTCACAGCCCCCAGAACCGAGCCAGAACTAACCGCAGCTAGGAGAACCAACCTGGGCTCAGAGAAAATAAACCATCCCCTCCTCCCGCCTTCATTCCCAGTCCCGAGGGGGTGGGGTGTCCTTCCCCTGGGCGGGGGCACTGCAGAGGCCTCTGCAGCAAAACCTCTCCTGAGCCTCAGAATGGGCACAAACACACACGTCCAGCCCCGCAGCCTCATTAGACGAGGATAAAACCCGCGGGCCGATCCCAACGGAGGCGACGTGTTTGATTGAGCTGGATCAGGCAGAGCTATTGTCCTGTGGTTTGTGAGGAAACTGGTTGTACTCGTGCTCCCCTGTGACGTGGTTATGGCTCTTGGCCAACGGCAGGGGTTGTGGTTTAGCGGTGGCTGTGGCGCAGCGTCGAGAGCAGGAATCCTCTCATGTAGTTGGTGTTTTTAGAGACGAGGCTTAATTATGTGCTTTTTTCTATTACATGAGCTGTAGGCTTTAATGAAACCTGACTGCTCCTATGAGGAGACACCCCAGGCCAGTGTCAGGACATAAATATTAAGTGATGCCTCATTGATGACTTGTTCTCATTATTCTTACTCTCTCTACAATTGTCAGTCTGTTTTTTTTATTATTATTATTTGCACCTCCAAAGCCTTGATTTTTGGAGTGTGTGTGTCTGTCTCTATGTGTGTGTGTGTGCGTGTGTGTGTGTGTGTGTGTCTGTCTGTGTGTGTGTGTGTCTGTGTGCGCGTGAATGGGTGGACCCAGATTTGTTTCTTTATCTAGATTTCTGTCCAAACTTCTAAATCCAACCACACCACACTTCAACGATAACAGAGTTCAGTCTTTGATGATCTGAGGAGTGAAGTGTAAAGTCTCCTTTAGTACATAATACCTGGAAGACCATCATCTGCATTAAAAAATAAGATGTTTTTTACTTTGTTTCTGGTGTTTCCCCATCCCTAACGTTAACCATGGGTAACGGATGTGGTTCGGTGACTAGTGGCCACACCTGAAGAATAACCTTGCTTGAAACCTACAGTATAGACATACTGGCTCACCAAGCTATCAACTGGACTTTGATTCTGCCACTTTGGATGTCCCTTTGATGTGGGAGACATCAAAGGTCACATCATACCTCTAGCAGGCAAGCTTGTTCTTCTGAGTGTTGAGTCTCTCAAAGCGAACGCAGACTCAGCTCTAGTTGGTAAGTTCCCACCAGCATCTGTCACAACTAGAGAAGGTGGGGTCACCATGACGACTGGCAAGGGGCATAGTGGCAGACAGAATCTCACAGGCCTACGTTGACTTTGGAACATGTGCAACCGCTAAGACTGCAGAAAGCACACAGCAGCATCAGTAGGAGAGATGGGGATAGGGGGGGGGGGGGGGGGACATGCATGACATACTGTATACGAAGGGGGGGGGGGACATGCATGACATACTGTATACGAAGGGGGGGGGCATGCATGACATACTGTATACGAATTGAGATAATATCTAGTTAGCTCTGCACGGAAAATGCACCAGGATCCCCTGTTGAATGTGCCGAAAATTAAATGAACATACAGTCTGCTTTTACTAACATACAGTCTGCTTTTACTAACATACAGTCTGCTTTTACTAACATACAGTCTGCTTTTACTAACATACAGACTGCTTTTACTAACATACAGTCTGCTTTTACTAACATACAGTCTGCTTTTACTAACATACAGTCTGCTTTTACTAACATACAGACTGCTTTTACTAACATACAGTCTGCTTTTACTAACATACAGTCTGCTTTTACTAACATACAGTCTGCTTTTACTAACATACAGTCTGCTTTTACTTGTCTCTCCCGAAGACCAGGCTGCAGAATGCCAAACAGCCCTCAGCCACAAAACTAATCAATTCTGTGAGACCCTTGGGTAAAGATTGTGGAATCGGAAGTCTATTTGTCAGCATCTTTTGGGGATTATAGATTTCTAACTGATCTGCATCCTGCCAGCAGCCCTCCCACGCAGCTGTTAGTCATGTATTTCATATGTATTTTTAACATATATTTTACATGTCAGATTAACATTTGTCATGGTCTTTACTGCCCAGATAGTGTGGATTGTGAATGAAATTCAAGTCTCACCAAAGTGTTCTGTTTTCCTACTTGACTGTTGTTCTAACTTTGTAGTTCGTTCTCATAGATCAGTCTGTTAAAACTACAAATTCTTCCTGGGTGACATCACTTCCCTGTCCTCTTCATCCTGAAACTATGTCACTTCCTTTTTCACTGTATAACCTATCGACCTCGTCCACATCTGACTCACTCTGCCTGGATTCACTTCCTGTGCTAGAGTCCGACTGCAGAATCGTAAAAGAATAAAACTATTGCCTTTGTTTAAAACCAGCTTGACCGACCACTCAGCGTGTTCTTTTAAATCTAAACTAAACCAAGTACGATTTTTTCCTTTACAGAATGTCAGTTATTTTTGCCAGACTATTGATTAATTTTGAATGGCAATACATTAAATTATATAATATCCTTCAATAAATAAGTGGTTAATTACATAGAGTATATTTGCCCGGTTTGTAGCTGCATGCTGTGGCATCGCTGAAACATTTAGCTACGAATCACTGAAGAGGCCTCCGCACACAACAAGGACAAGTTAAACACAATCTTTTCTAAATGGTCACACCGATCACTCTCTGAAATAAGCAGGCACTGTTTACATGCTGGAAATACTAATACTTTGTGGGACAGCTCTTTTGTTTTGGTAAAAGATAATGACTTGGACATTTCGCATGATACACATAAGCGATAGATTCGGTCTGATTTCCAAATATTTAAAAAGCTGTCTCCTGAAATACTGGTGGTACTTTGTTCACTTGAGCAGTGGAATATTCTGAGTAATGGTCCGGAAAGGAGAGGAAGAGAGAGAAAGAGAGAGAGAGAGAGACGTGGATGGCAGTGAGAGAGAGAGAAAGAGAGGCATATAGTGAGAGAGAAAGGAGAGGGAGAGGCAGACAGTGGAAGAGAGACGGAAGGAGAGGTGGGTAGTAGAGAGAGAGAGAGAGAGAGAGAGAGTGGAGCAGTAACAGGGAAGCAGCAGAGAGCTGTGAGAAAGAGAGAGAGAGAGAGAGAGAGAGAGAGAGAGAGAGAGAGAGAGAGGTGTAAGTAGAGCGTACTCAGTGTGAGTTCTACTAAAGGCCCAGTGCCAGTCTTCATAATGACTTTGTGCCACAGATAGGCTGCTTCAGTGCCCCTCCTCGCGCCCGCCTACCCTTGCATCCTCTGCCTTGGCAACAGCAATTCCCCTTGCCTTGAACCCCCCCCCCCCCCCCCCCCCCCCCTCTCTCTCTCTCTCTCTCTCTCTCCCTCTCTCTCTCTCCCTCTCTCTGTGACAGTAACAGATGGACAGGTGCTCTCTTGATTAAGAAATCTGCCACCCTCCTCCATTTTCTCTCTCCACCACCTTGATATTGATTGATGGCCAGCTTAGCAGACCATTTAGGGAATCTCCCTAGCGTTGCGTGTCTGCGTTTTTAGGCCGTGTTTCTGGAAGCAATGCAGTAGGAAATAATTACTTGTATTTTGTGAGGTTATTCATGGAGCAGCAACACAGTTCAGGCTTAGGTGTCATTCTACATTCATAAGAGCTTATTTGATGTTGGCGAACTCTGAAGGCTGAATCACAGATGAAAACATGGCCTCTGTTGATGTTTCCCGCTGTCAGCATACTGAGTTTTGTTTTTCAATTGATCCTCTTAAACCAACCGTGGGAGAGGGGGGGGGGGGAGGGCACATTCCCAGGGGAACTCAGTGTAGTGCATCTGATTCAAACAGTGTTTCAACATCAGGAGAGGGGCAATGCCCCTACACTGGGGAGTGGGAGGAACACAAATATTTTGCCCAAGGAATCTCTCAAAGTTGTGAATGTGATGATGAGTTTCCTGACCTCTGATGCATGGCCCCCGTCGGGCCTCTGGACTCTGCTCATGTGCCCTCTGGACTCGCCCCACGAGGGCAATCCCTACTGGAAGTGTGGGACTTAGAGCTGTCAGGCGCCTAGGGTCATCCTCTCCGACATCCTTTTATTTACCCTATCCCTTTTTTTCCTCTTAGCTCCCAACACCCTACTCTACCTTGCCGCCTGTGACATGACACTCATTTCCTGTCTTCATGTTGTGTCTTTAAGTTTTTGTTAATGCACTTAGTCAAGTTAAATGTTCACTTGATATTTTTTGTTATGTGTGTGGAATGGATTCTTAAAGCAATACATTGCAATATTTGGACCTTTACAAATATGTCTGGTGCTAATTCTCCAATTAGATTTACTAAAAGTAAGCTGAATCGTCCAAACAGTCTACTCAGAAAGATAACACATTGACATTTATTACCTTTTAAAACTCGCGCCCCCGGGACGCAGCATTCAGTCTAAGTGCGCATGTGCAACGTTGTGCTTAAACAACACAGTAGTAGCTAACTATTCCGGCGTCTATGGATATCATGCGTTTTTTAGCTCAATGATATCATGCCGGAGGTGAGAAAACCGAAGCGAAACCTCATGGAGGAAGCCAGAAAAAGAAAAGGACAATCTGATAACATTAAGACAGTACGACAGTGCACTTACTCGCAGAGCCTGTGGGGGCGCAGTTCCGAGACAACCGGAGAAAACGCTATGTATTGCATTGTGTAACTTACATGCTGTGAGGCCTCTCTCAATATAATTCCGCACAACTAATGACATGTTGTGCGGACCTCTTTCTCGGACCTCTTTCTCAATGATACCACATTGTCCAGCACCAGGTAGATGTGCTTAGCAACCTTATTTCAAAAATTATTCTCTCTCAATATAATACCAGCATAGAGCTGTAAATATATTTTTATGAATGCCAGCATAGCAGTAGATTACGCTAGGTTACTGTCACTGGTTTAAATTTTGGGGATTAGTTGTATTAATTGTAGGACTCTTAATACTATGGCTGCGTTCGGAATCGCATACCTCCCTACTATATTGTATAGCAAAAAGGATGTAGTGTGTCCCAATAAATAGTGTGCCACATGCAGGACGGCATAAATACCAGGATGTCCTACTACATCCGGTCATATTTTGCAGTATGCAAGCCTGCAGACTTTTCTGGCTATTCTGACCCACAATTCATTGCACAGCGGAAATTACGTCATGTGAAAGTCGAGACAGCTGTGGACGAATGCAGCTTCTTGCAATGTGACAGGCAAATTTCAAGGCTCAATGTTATGACAAAGTGATATGTCCCAACTGTATGCATTCTGCGTGCAAAGTACATAATTTATAGGGCTGCCGTGTACTAATAGTAAAAAAGTAGAAGTATGCGATTCGGAACACAGTCTATGTATATAAATCAAGGAGGATCCGTTACTGAGTACCTCTGTGAAAACAGCATCTTTGAAAACTGCTGATTGGTTCTGCTACAGAATTTTTTTTAAATTCAGTGTCGGGTCAGCCCCAGAGATTTGGAAAAATGCAGCTGGGAGCTCTGACAGTGCCTCCTCCCTGTGTCTATATGTGTTTTGTACCATGCAAATATTATTTTATCTCTAATAATATAATAATATTAACTATTTGGCTGAAATTCAGTCAGATTAGCAACACAGGGCATTCTTCTATGGCCTTATTTGGGATTGTGGCTGTACCCAAGCTGGCAGGCTGCAGGCATCAGACAATAAACTGAACTTACCCTTGTAGCCACAGGTTGGATTTTGTCACATCTAAGCCGTTTCAGGTTGGTTTCAATCTCATTTTGACAAAATTACATATTCATAACATTTGGGACAAAATTATGCTAAAGGTAGGCATCTGATTAAAATGAATGTATTCAATTAGGCATCAATAACCTATGTACATCTGAGGAAATGTTAAGTTAACATGCACAGGCGTCAGAGTTATACATTTTCCTCCTGACAATAGGCTGGAAAATGTTACCACAGACACAACGTATTAAATCTGTCTGTTTCTTATTGTCGGCCGTTCTTTCTCAACCCCCACCCCTTTCTTTGTATCACTTTCTCTCTCTCTCTCTCTCTGTATAGTACATTATTATTGTGTGTGTGTGTGTGTGTGTGTGTGTCTCCCCTCTCTGCGCATGGCCTGCTTCCTTCCTTTCTGTGTCAGTTGGTTTAAAATAACCCTCTGTCTCCGAAGGTGGATGAACCACATCTGTGCTCTCAGCCTGACAAACAGCCTGACCTGACATGATCCATGATCCTGGCGTAGGCTACAGCCTCCTCTGGTAATTACAGTCTAGAGGTGGTAATTGTATGTTGACACTGTTATCCTGTGATCCAAGTGAGCAATGGAGAGGCAATGTTCTCATTTGGTCCCCTCTAGGTTTTTGGGTGGACTGTCCCAAAGGATGTTCCATGGATGCTCAAATGATATTACGCAGGGACAGTATATGGATTATCTGAATTACACCAAGACAACAATATAAAGAGAAATAAAGGATGAGGATATGAACCTTCTCTGGACCTCTGCTGTGAACCTTATGAATAGTTTACCGACTACTGCACAGTATATGATTGTGTAAGTCTGTCTTTTTCACCTCATAAAACAACGTGTTTTCCCCTGCAAACCTTGATGCATCGTACCAGGGAACTCCTGTACTGTGTGCGGAACACCTTGAGAAACCTCCGCGGGAGGCTAGAGTTCTCCTACAGAACATGCAGATAGTGGCATGTTATGATCGTACCCTTTGAAAATGTACCTGGGTCAAACTGCAGTTACATCCAAGTGTTTGCCTTTGTCTATCTAGGGCTGCTCTACAGTCCACTGGAGAGGCTGAATCTAGACCAGGGAAAGTATACCAAAAAAATGTCAAATTGAATTTGACCCATTTCCGAAGGAAGCACAATATTTCACCAGGGACGCCCAGGTACTGCCAGATATATGCCTGTACCGTTCGAACTGTACTATATTGTCATACCTCAATGCACTGAGGTGCCACAATGTGTGTCAGTCGTTCAATTCATCACTGATAAGTCGCTCTATGTCCAAAGCTGGAATGCCATCTGTCCTTTCGCATAATTGCTAGCAATGATTGACAGTAGACAGAATTTGACCATTTAAACCTTCCTTATCTCTCTGGCAGAGACAGAGACAGTGGTTGCGAAGCGACAGACAATGCAGCCATTATCTGTGTCCAGTTATGTCTTAGCCACACACACACACACACACACACACACACACACACACACACACACACACACACACACACACACACACACACAGCCCAGACCCAGGTCCTTGTAGCTGGCTGTGTGCTATCTTATAGTTGTCATTGTTAGGGTTAGGAGATGGTGGAGGTAGGACCCAGAATGCAGACAGCAGGCAGCGTTGGATCAAAAAACTGGGTTTTATTCTCAAAAAAGGGCTTAAAAATAAACAGGAACAAATGGGACAGCACACACTAACATAGACTATGAACCACCAGAGCACAAAGGAAACAGGAGGGCATATATACTCTGGGAGAACAATCAAGGAACAACGTACAGGTGTGCAACCAGACATAAAGAGACAAGTGCAGACAATCACCCAGACAAGGACATGGAGGGATTCCAACAAGACACCAACACAAGGACAGAGGAACTAGGACACAAGGGAACAGGGAATGAGGCTGGGATTGGGCAGTAAACAAGGGGAAACTAGAGGGGGGAGCTAGAGGGCCAGGAGTGGAGAGGGACTGGAGTGACGTGGGACTAGTGAGGGACAGGTGACTAGTGACGGACAGGTGTCTGGAGCTGGGGCTGGGAGGACACAAACAAACATAGAAGACAAGACGAGGAACACAAGACCAAACACACAAGCAGGCAGAACAAAACCTAGTGACAAATGATCAAAGTGCAAAAGTCTCTAGGGGTAGTGCAGGGGCAGTCACTGGGAGGGGAGGTGCTCAGGGTCCAGGAGGGTCCAGGGGGCACAGGAGCTGAGGGTCAGGAATCCAGGGAACAGGGGTTGAGCAGGGCGAGCCAGGGGTCTGGGCCTGGGGCAGGGGCAAGGGTCTGGACCGGGACCGAGCAGAATGAACCAGGGGTCCGGGACAGGGGCGAGGGTCTGGACCGGGAGCGAGCAGAGTGGACCAGAGGTCTGGGGCAGGGGTGAGCAGGGCAAACCAGGGGTCTGGGGCAGGGGCGAGGGTCCAGACTGGGAGAAGGGGGTGAGCCGGGGAAGACGCGGCCCGAACCATAACAGTCATTCCCTCACCTTACAGTCTGCAAGCTGGCTGACAGTCTATAATGACTTGCTGTTTACCTGAGAATTCTATCCAAAATGACTAATGGTGAAAACATAACTTTGTATGATAAGTCAGTATATGTGCCATTTTAATTATATGTTCATTGTAGCCTCTTGTTCTCTAGTTAATATACAACCCTGTTTTATATAAGCAAAAACAGAAAACTCTGACTCATTGAGCTGTACAATAACACAAGTATGGTGTCATGCCCAGCTCATTTATCATTTAGTAAGTGCACAGTACCTGTGAACACATTTCTAAACAGATCTACTGTATGCGCTATGTGCATTTTTGCATTTTTTTATGGGTTTTGGTTAGGGGATGCATTTCAGACGGATGAGGAAATTTGGTAGGTCCCCACTCCCCACTACTACTCATAAACCTCTACAGGTGTGCCGTGGAGAGTGTACATGGTGCCTCACATGATGGTACAGTAACTGCTCCATCCACAGCTGCAAGGCACTGCCAAGGGTGTTGAAATCGGCCTAGACCATCACAGGAGACTGTCTCCCACCTCTACAGGACATCTGCTCCAAGTGCTGCCTAAATAAGGCACGTGGCATCATCATGGACAAAAGCCACCCAGCACACTCAATCTTCTCCCCCCTCCCCTCTGACAGAAGGCATCGGCTCTCAGACCTCCGGGCTAAAAACAGTTTCTAACCTAGAGCCGTGAGGCTCCTGAACGACCCCTCTTCGTATTTTTACATTTCTTAATGTTTCCTATTCTATTGCTGCTTTACTACTGTTGTACTTCTTTTAGAATTGTTTTTGGTTATTTTATTACTGAGATATCTCTGTCTCTCAGATTTACCTCAAGGCTAGTTGTATATTTATTATAATGTGACGCGAGTTATGCAGCCCTGATGTTTGTTTGTTTGTTGTGTATATTTGTGAAAAGAGTTATAAAAAAAGATTTACCTCGAAGTAAGTACTCAGCAGCTATAAATATGCTAATGCTTAAATATGCTAATGCTAATATAGGCTAGAGTAATGTTAAATGGATCCCACTTTAATGGTCAAAGTGTTCTACGATGGCTTCTCATTCACCCATTCACACATACAGTACATTCATACACCATGCAATAGTGTTACCTATGGTGCTAGGTGCTAGCCTGCTCATTGGAAGCAATTTTGGGGTTCAACATCATGCTCAAGGACACTTCAACATGTGTACGAGGAGCCGGGAATTGAACTACCGACACTGCGGTCACTGTCCGACCCGCTCTACCTCTTGAGCTACAGCCGTGCAGGGCCAAGCTGCATGGGCTTGGTCGGATATCACAAGTCTGGGCTTAATTCCTCAAATCCCCTTCCTCATTGGAGGAGAGAAACCCAAGCTCTTCACCTCAGACCTTCTCCTCCAAATATGTTTTGAGAAGGAGTCCAACAGAAGAGATTGAGATTCAATCCTTAGAACCCAAGCCTTGTGGATTTTGAAGAAGGAGACTACAGTCCTGTCGCCATTACCACAGAGGTCAAGAAGACTTCTGAGCGCCTTGTACTGCTCCACCTCAAATCCATCACGGACCCACTCCCCATACTGGACCCCTGCAGTTCGCATGCAGAGTAAACAGGTCTGTGGACGATGCTGTAGCAGTCGGATCCCAATGCGCCCTCAATGCGTCTTGGGTGCATTCACACCTGTACTTAGAGCTGTCCACTTGTGATCAGATCACCGAAGATGCATTGTTAATGCCGGTGTGAACATGACCTATGATGTCCTCCTCCTATGGTTGAGGTATTACTCAAGCAAGAAGGTACTCTGTAGTAAACACAGTCAGGAGCACTGGCTTCATTCCCAGACGCCTGGGCTGCTAGGTTTACTTCAAAGACACCAGCAGTTAATTAACAAGACACGTCCTCCAGGGGCTTAGAGGCATAAACGAGAAAGTTTGAGAGAACTCACTTTGTCTCCTATAAGGGCACTACCTTGAGTTCTGGAAAGTTTCATTGCCGTGTTCAAAGTTGTGTACAAACAAACAACAACAATAATGACTAATGCAACAACTAATTGACTTACATATTCCCTGTTCCTCCATAGATTAATTGAATATCCATCCATCCATCCATCCATCCATCCATCCATCGTCATCCGCTTATCCGGGGTCGGGTCGCGGAGGCAGCAGCTTCAGCAGGGGACCCCAGACATCCCTTTCCCTAGCAGCACCAACCAGCTCTGCCTGGGGAATCTTTAGCCGCTCACAGGCCAGTGGGGAGATGTAATCCCACCACCTGGTCCTGGGTCTACCCCACGGCCTCCTCCCAGCCAGACACGCCTGGAACACCTCCCTAGGGAGGCGCCCAGGAGGCATCCTCACTAGATGCCCGAACCACCTCAACTGGCTCCTTTCGACGCAAAGGAGCAGCGGCTCTAGTCCGAGTCTCTCCCGGATGACTGAACTTCTCACCCGATCTCTCAGGGAGACCCCAGCCACCCTCCAGAGAAAACTCATTTCGGCCGCTTGTATCTGTGATCTCGTTCTTTCGGTCATGACCCATCCTTCATGACCATAGGTGAGGGTGGGGACGAAGATAGACCGGTAGATCGAGAGCTTTGCCTTTTGGCTCAGCTCTCTTTTCGTCACAACAGTGCGGTAAAGCAAGTGCAGAACCGCACCAGCTGCTCCGATTCTCTGGCTAAACTCCCTCTCCATAGTTCCCTCACTCGTGAACAAGTTGAACTCCTTCACTTGGGGTAAGGACTCATTGAGGATTAATTGAATTTTACAATCACAAATCATCTCTAGAACATTCCATCTGTTAAAACATTATAATACAATATCTAATATGTGTATGTATAGTTTGTTTCATGAAAAGGACCAAGTGGGTAAAAGTACAGGTAGCTGACAATGCCATAATAGCCTCTTTTTTTTAAGGTATGTGAAAACATACTTGCATGTAAAGTAGGCAGAAATCGTACAAAGCAGAGCAGTAAAACCAGGGCTGCAGTGGTGAGTAAAGAAGAGTGGGTCTGACTAAAGAAGTGGGTGTACTGGTTTATATTATACTATGCATAATATAAAATCTCCATAATGGAAAAAACAACAACATGTGATCACAAAAAATAAGTGGTTGTACTGTAGCACAAGTGCTACAGTTTTTGCATTAGTGTTGTTTAAATAAGTGGGTATACTGTGGGTCCATGAATAAAGAAGTGGGTATAGTCCGTATACCTCTGTATACCCTCCACTACACCACAGAGTATAACATAGCACAAACAAGCAATGGTGGAAACACAGTGCCACACATATTAGGATTCTGACAGCTTTGAAATATGCCTACTTTAAAATGAGCAATGGGACAGTGTGCCAACAATGGAGTTCTATACCAGCGGTGCGGGACCAAGCTAATGAAATTAAAGAGCATCTCACCATGCATGAGGGCACTCTGAGGAAAACACCAGTCTTCCAAATGAGACCGCATCCCGCAGGATTCACACAGGCACAACAGTCAATAAACTGTTCATGAAAGATACAGTGAGCTGTTGTTGTCTCTATCCACAATGGTGGGTAGTAAACATCAGAAAGGACCTAGGCTACCGTATAAATGCTACGATTTTGATCCATGCTGAAGAAAAAGTGCAATAAGTAGTCTGCATAGCATAACTCCCCAAGGGGGGGGAAGAGAAGGAGGGGGGGGGGGTGAGAGAAAATGCAGACACCTTCAGTAGTAGTAGTAGACCCCCTGTTGATGACAAACCTGCAACAAGATAAAGGCAAGGAAAAGATAGGGATGGATAGAGTGAGGGAGAGGGAGTGAAAGGAGGGAGTGCAGGGAGGAGAGATGAGCAAAAGGGGAAATCAATGCTTTATCTGTGTTCCCATGCTTTAAATCCCTTTGGCAGAACATCAAGATAATTGCATCCAGCCGCATTTCTAGTGCCATAGCAATTGATTGGTTTATTCAATTAATTAATACTTTTCTCACTGCAATCACAAGCTTAATCCTATATACGCTGTGTATTACAGAGTGGGTTGTTTATTGTAAGGAGAGAAAAAAAGTGTGGATTTTAATGAATTCTCCAACCCATTCCACTACCCAGGCTGCATTGCTCAGCAAGCTGTTGTGTAATGAAATTTAGACTCTGCATTCTGTCAACATATTCTCCACTCTAACATGCTGGACTGGACATACAGATGATTTTCTAGGAACATATTTCCCTGTCAGGCAGAGTGAGCAGCAATGAAGTCAGGCAGAATTTGGTTAGCATAAAGCACATGCCTACAGTACCTGAGGACACAATATCCCTCACTTTGAGTGACATAGTATGTTGTGTGTTCTTGAAGCATACTGTATAGGTAGCCAAGATCAGAAGAGGGGCTGTACCGTCCGGGTGGTCTGTAAAAATGATATTCACAAGCTTTATTGCTCTCAGTATCCTGGGCGTTGGTGCAGACAAGGGTGTAGCTGCAGTGGAAAGACAGATCGCAGGTAGAGATATAGCTAGCTCCACTAGCAGCTCTGGTAGCTAGCTAGCTATAACAGGCCTAATGAGGAGGTTCCTCTGCTCAGCTCCACTGTGAAGGAGTGATGTGTTTGCCTTCTCCTCTCCTCTCTGCCCCCACATTTTCACGCTCTCTCTCTCCCTATATCTCTCTGCTGGGTCCCCTCATCCTACTGGGCCTCCTCTGCTGCTCGTTCTTATACAAGCCGGACCTTGGAGCTCCAACCTTGGTTGCCATAGAAAACTGTCCTCCCACTCACTCTACAAGTGCCACCTCCAGCACCACAGCACTGTGGAATATGTATCATATTCAAATGCCACATTCAAGGTATAAATGTCCTTAACTCATCTTCTCTGGAGCTATGGTTTACCCTTAAATGAGTAGTAAAGGCAAAATACATGTTTAGCCCTGTTTTAAGGTTACTTATGATCATATACAATGGTTCAGATCAAAACATTGACAAAACTAGCACTTTTGAGAAAGTCTGATAATTGCTCTACCACCGTTTTGGTCATACAATGGATGTGGGTGGGCACCTTGAAAAATCATTAAAAAACATGTTACACTCTCGATTTCTCCTTTGTGGGAAATATGTCCACAAACATCTAAATATCCAAAAAAATGACTAAAAGGGCTTTGCATGCTGTCTCTGTATGCAATACACCTGCCCACTGGATCTGTAGTCTAGACTAGCATGAGCTCTGGGTCCGCTGGGGACAGCCTGTGAGGCAGGCTCTCTCTCCCTGATCTCCCCCTGCCCACCAGGCCACCGTGTGACTGTACCAGCTGAGCAAACCCAAGGACACAGGGGGATACCTTGTATGGGAGCACTGACCGAAGCGGAGGCGCTGCCTGGCGGAAGATAATTGAAATGATAACATGGATGCAGCGTACGTGACCCTCCGTCAGCCCACAGCCCTGGGATCCTCTGGGGTGTTTTTCCTTTTCTTCCTTCTGCCTCCGCATTCACTTCCTAGAAGAAAAGCACCATGGGGGAAGAGTTCCAGCCTTCCTTTTCTTTAGCGCCATCTTCCATCCAGGTCTGAGTCACTCACACACAACGGTAGCCATTGTGCTCTTGTCATCACTCCTGCAGTAGCTGCTTGCCAACTAACTGCACAGTAAGTATTATAGATCATATCAGACTTCCTCCTACCGATGACAGGTTATGCAGAAGCATTTGCTTTGCACTGACTGCAAAGCTTATTGTGTTTCACAAAAGCACATGCTTCATATATTCTTAATCAGAACAATGCTGTTAAGTGTAGTTGTATATTCAAATATGTCAACTTAAGTACCCTTGGCTAGTTCAGTCAAGTTAGACATAAACTATAAGTATGATTAAAGTCAGATCACTTTCAGCCCTGCCAATTCGGGGTTGAAAAGCTTAATTTTCAACCAATGAAAATGTACATTTCTTCCTTGAGTAAGCTGGATTAAAGTGAACTGGCCTCAACCCGTCATCATGGCTGTATTTGGTGATGTCATCAGTGTGTGCCTGAAAGTGACCTCTACCTACATTACATTGAGGTCACACTCATTCTGTCAGTCATTAATTGTCATGTTATAAGTTGTGTCTCAATTCAAAGGCTGCATTTTATGCTGCCTCACAAGGTCCATTATTTTGTACATTTTTTAAGGCATATTCTCATGTATCCTTACTGAGTAAGGCCATCCCACAATTACTTCCGATGAGCAAAATTGAAAATATTTCTAAAAAAGATGGCGGAGCAAGGTGAAGCGAAGAATTTGTCTATAAATGTAAGTGGCTAAATGTGTCAATGGATTATTTTTATTTTTTTCCAGATATCTTAGGTACAACTACAGTAGATTGGGGTACCATGCAGTTTTGTGTTTATATGTTTGGTATTTATTCAGTTTCGATCTTGTAGCTACTGTAGCTCTGGCTGGCTAGCTTTGATCTAAAGTTAACCCAGCTAGCTATCTAACCCTCCAGCTTGTTTTCAAACTCCAGTCCCAGGCCCCACCGAGGCCTAGTCCCAGACCCCACCGAGGCCTAGTCCCTGGCCCCACCCAGTCCTAGTCCCAGGCCCCACCCAGTCCTAGTCCCAGGCCCCACCGAGGCCTAGTCCCAGACCCCACCCAGTCCTAGTCCCAGGCCCCACCCAGTCCTAGTCCCAGGCCCCACCCAGTCCTAGTCCCAGGCCCCACCCAGTCCTAGTCCCAGGCCCCACCCAGTCCTAGTCCCAGGCCCCACCCAGTCCTAGTCCCAGGCCCCACAGAGTCCTAGTCCCAGGCCCCACCCAGTCCTAGTCCCAGGCCCCACCCAGTCCTAGTCCCAGGCCCCACCCAGTCCTAGTCCCAGGCCCCACCCAGTCCTAGTCCCAGGCATTCTGCAGTGGAGCAGGAGAGCCAGCTATCTATGATCGCTGAAATAGCCAATGTTACCAGAATATCTTCACATTAACTTTTGTCTTTGCAACTTATTTACAAAATGACTACACGGTTATTGATATAAATTGGGAAATGGTTAATATTACTTTTATTTGCAGGGACAATAAGGAGTCGGTTGCAAGCCATTAGAGGCTAATAGAGAGACGAGAGACGGCGAGGGATGAGATGAACCAGATGTCAGACAAAGAATGAATGAAGTAATTAATAAATTAATTTGAATATTTGATGAATGTGTCTTTTGTAAGTATAAGTAAGCAGATGGGTGGGCTGCTGTATAATGTGTGAGAATAACCTATGAGCAGCTGATGAGCAGGTGAGCAGGTGCATCTCCGTATTCTTGAGCAAGCGGTGATTTCAGAGATGCCGCCAAGTTATGATGGTAAACAGCTGATTAATATGTTTTACATAATACATTGTTTGATAATATTATAATAATAATATAACTAATTCCAATGCAATTGATCTCCTGGGGCAGTTGTGGTCCGTGTGCCCATGTAGGCTATGAGGAGGGGCAGAGATAGGGACTTCTACCTATTCAGTGGGAGATGCCATTGTTGATTTGCAAAGAAAGCAGTAGCCTATTTTGAAATATAAGGTTCAATAATATGTATAGTATATAATGAATAAACTTTATTGAAGTATAATCGCCTTGAGATGAATCATCTCGTTTTCAAGGGGATCCTTGAAACACAAATACAACTGCAGTAAACAACTCAAAGAAAATAACAGAAATACATACATGAATATATACACATACAAGTACGGCACCCACACAATCACAATCCCCTAATCCACCAGCACCCAACAAACCATTCAAAATACAGTACACACAATCAGAAACAAGAACAAGTTGTTCTTAGATGAACAAATAGTGATGATCTAAAGATGTACAGTGAGGAGATGGATCAGAGCGAGTCAGGCAGGCTATTCCAGTCAGATGGCGCTTTTAATTGAAAGGCCCAGCGCCGCAAGTTCTTTAGAGATTTTAGGAACAAAGAAAGAGGCATGCCCTGATGAAGACCCCATGTTGGGGTTGACACATGTTGGCTTGTTTCAATATTTCAGCCATGACTTATTAAAGCCTTTTTAATTATACCTCCTTCGAGTGTCTGGACCTGTCTTCCTTTTTTTTAAATGAAAGGTATAATAATATTACCTACATTATGTAATATGTGGATTATTTCCCCCATCTAGTGTCTAAAGATAGAACTGCAACAACACAACGTATTGGTTGCCCAAATGCCAGAGAATGCACTGCTTCAGTCATACTGTGATGGGATCTTCACTCCGAGAGGAACATAACGTTACACTAATCAGTAACCACAATCAAGTATTTCAGAGTGCCATGTAATACGTTACGTTAGATGCTGTAGTGTTGAGATAGCCAGACCTAACGTTATGCAGATTCCAAGAAAGATAACGATAGCTAGTTAGCTAGTTTGATTTGATTTGAAACCTTTATTTATTCAGGGAAGAGGTTTGAGAGCAAGCTCTCTTTTCCAACATCGCCCTGATTACATACTGTACAAAACAACACATACAGTACAAGATACAAAAATAGAATACAGTACAAAACATACAACACATACAATACAGTATACAAGTAGAAAATAAGCACTGAAAATAAATAACAGAAATGACATCCGATAGGAGAGTGGCAGACACACCTATAGGAAGCATGTGCAGTCACTATGTAACAAATCATCTATGAGAACCCTAAATGTTTCCAGGGAGACTAGATTTTCCAATTTAAGTGTGTTCTGCAGCTCATTCCACCTGTGTGGGATAAAAACTAAAAGCACTCTCCCCTGCCTTGGAGTTCATGCGGGGAGCATTTAAACAAATGAAATCCTGCGAACAGGTATATTGTTCTGTGGTCCTGTAAGTCAGCAGCGAACACAGGTACTGGGGAAGTTTGCCAGACAAGGCCTTATGAACAAATAAAAGACAGTGTTGTTCTCTTCTGGTAGCGAGCGAGGGCCAACCCACATTCCCATATAGTATACAGTGGTCGGTCAGGACCCCATCACCAGTGATGAAACGAAGCGCACTGTGATAAACTGCATCAAGGGGCTTCAGGATGGAGGGTGCAGCATGCATATACAGTATATCCTCATAATCAAGAACAGACATGATTGAAGACTGTACAATGATTTTTCTGCAAGCAATGGAGAAGCACGACTTATTTCTATAAAGAGAAGCACAACTTATTTCTATAAAGAAAACCAATCTGACCCCTCAACTTGTTGATGAGGTGATCAACATGAGTTCGGAAAGATAGACTGCTGTCAAGCCAAATGCCCAGATATTTATAGGCGTCTACAGTTTCAATCTGCATGCCCTGGAGAGATTGGATAGTAATGTCTTGATGCCTGTGAGATCTAGAGAACACCATGCATTTAGTTTTATCTGAATTTAACATGAGCTTATGGTTGATAAAAGCTAATTGGAGTGAGTTAAAGGCTGATTGCAAGTTGCTAGCAGCCACTTTAAGGTCTGAGCCCATACAGTATAAAATTGTATCATCTGCATAATAGTGTACATTACAAAGGGGAATGGGAGGAAGCAGATTATTAATGTAAAGTGTGAAGAGAAGTGGACCCAGAATAGATCCTTGCGGGACACCCTTGCTAACTTTGAGAGAGCTTGATTAAAACCCATCTGCAACTACAATCTGGGTCCTATCAGAGATAACTGCCAAACCAGTTAATTGAAAGCCTGTCAAAGCCTAAGGAGGATAGTTTGTTCAGTAAAATTATATGGTCTACTGTATCGAATGCTTTGGATAAGTCTATAAAAAGTGCTACACAATGCTTGTGATTGTCAAGGTTGGTGATTATGTCATTCAACACAAGTGTAGTGGCTGTGACTGTACTGTGTCCTGGTCTAAAACCTGACTGTTGGGGTTGTAGTATGTTTTGTTCATCCAGAAAGGCACGTAGCTGGTTGTTAACCAATGACTCAAGGATTTTGGCAAGACAGCACAGTTTTGAAATGGGGCGGTATTTGTTAAATTCATTGGGATCACCTACTTTAAACAAAGGGGTAACCTGAGCGGCCTTCCATATAGCAGGGAGTTTGCCGGCAATAAAAGTAAAGTTAAAAGATTGGGGACGCAATCACATGTGCACTTAGGCGTAAAAGTTAAGGATCAAGGTCGTCCTCCCCTTTCGACTTCAGACCAGGCCAGGTCTCGGTGTTGGAGGGCTTCGGACAGCTCTGCAGTTAACCAGGGGTTTGAACGATTTTTTACTCTATAGTTCTTGTAAGGGGCATGTTTTTCGGTGAGAGAATTAAAAATCTGGCAGAAGTGCCTGAGAGCCAGATCAGGGTCAGGAATTAGACCGATTCTATGTACGTCTGAGTAAAATAGATCAAGTAAAAATCCTTCTTCAACAAAACCCTTAAAATTATGTTACATTACATTTACATTACATGTATAACCTTTGGACGTTCTGACACAAGCAACTGGACAGTGATCACTAATACCTTGTGCGAAAACTCCACTATGTGGGTATTTAAGTGGTCTATTAGTAATTATTAGATCAATTAGAGTGGATTTGGACTGGTTCTTTGCATTTGGTCTGGTGGGGAAAGAGACCAGTTGGGTAAGATTTAATTCTAGACACAGTTCCTTCAACTTGCTAGAGTTCCCAGATAGCCAATCCAAGTTCAGGTCACCCAAGATGGTCAACTCAGACGAGGCATGAACTGACAGTAGTTTCTCAATTTCCTCCAGGGCCAGACTAGTTGCAGAGGGAGGTCGCTAAATACCCACAACTGTGAAGTGAACGCCCTTTCGTAGCCCAATGTCTAAAACAATATATTAAAAGTTCTTTGGGGCAGATAGAGCTACCAGTTCACGAGAGGCAAGATGCTCTTTAACATAGATTATCACCCCACCTCCTTTTGTTTTCCTATCCTGTCTTAAAAGATAACCATTAATGGATATTTCTGAGTTAGAAACGTTCCCTGAGAGCCAGGATTCTGTGAGAACCAGTATGTCAGGGGAGGCTTCATTGATCAACACGTTGACAAAATCAAGTGTAGGCAACAAGCTCCTGATGTTTAAGTGCAGCAGTTTTAGACCATGACAGGATTGTAAATCATGTGCAGATTTTAAGTCAACTGTAGTTAAGGTGGGGCAGGGGGGGTCAGACCTGTTTTCAGGACATTGTTGGGTGTGTAATAAAACAAGGCTGTTTAAGTTAGCGCCATGGGGCCTGTGCTTCTGGGGCGGAAGGCATTGCAGGAAGTTATAACAGTAGTAATATTGATACTACTACTATTGTCATATATGACAATGATATGACAATGATATGGCGACAATGACAATGACGTCATGAGGTGCGTTGAACTCGGCTTGAGCCAAGGATTCCAAAGGTACCTTGTTTTTCAAAATCAGACTTACGGGTCAAAAGTTGCGTGCATAAAAGCATTGCCAACTTTGACACGTTGGTGGTGCTAGAGGGTTTGAGGTGTGGACATGGGTTTTGGTGAAGAGACTCAGGGGACTGTCATGAATGAGTGTGACAATTTTCACAACTTTTCACCATACGGTTCTATAGGCTGCCATAGACTCCCATGGCAGAAGAAAGAAAGAAAGAAAGAAAGAAAGAAAGAAAGAAAGAAAGAAAGAAAGAAAGAAAGAAAGAAAGAAAGAAAGAAAGAAAGAAAGAAAGAAAACGTACAAACACAATGGGTGCTGCAGCAGCTGTGCTGCTTGGCCCCCAATGAGGGCCACTGTGTCCTGAGTTTGATCCTAGCAGTCCTAAATCTAAGTTTATAGTCCCAGCTTGAACAATAGAAATTACCCCTATTACTGTAGGCTGTCTTTACTGTAGTTAAGGCTTTGCTAAGCATTTAATTAGGATATGCAGTGTGTGTAATGTGTAAGAGCGTGTGTAATGCCCTGATGTCTGATAACACCCCCAGAGTAACCCAGACAACACCCAGAGGCCGGTCATAGTACAAAAATCTTTTATTAGATAAGTAGAAAAATTTTGAAAAGCCAGAAGAGTCCTTTTGGAGAAGTCTGTTCAAACAGCCTTTGAAAAAAACCAAGAGAGTCCTTTGGGAGAAATAGTTCAACAGGAGGAGTCTCTCAGTGGTGACACTGTTCGGGTCACAACAACAATCTGGCACCCAGCGTCCACACAGCTGTCGGCTAGAGGAATATAATGTCAACAGCGTGGAGTGCGCAATAGTGCTGAGCCAACTGTATGGTAAAGAAATGGGTGAAGGAACTTCACTTTGGGAAGGGTGTTTGCTCACATCCTCCCAAATCCCCAACAGGCATTATCCCTGTCTCAGTCAGAGCTGCGCGCCTGTCTTGCCGCTGTCCGAACGCCGCTTCGAGTCCAACTGCAATCACTCCAGAGCTCCTCTCCCCTTTATCTGTTTGCCATCACCTTAATTAAATAAGAACCAAGATGGATGGTGCATGCTCTCGGTCCCAATCAAGGCTGCCCCAGGTGCAGAAGGTGGGAGGGTATTTTTACTGACCGGATGGTAGGGGGATAAGCCTTGTCATTAGTTTATTATTGGCCAATCAGTGGGCGACGGATCTGATTCCCGGCCCAATCAGATTCAATCCAGACTATGTGAAACAACAACCCACAATTGTGATTGGTTTAAAAAAAAAATACAGCATCCCCACCCCCTATCCGTGAATGGTAATGAGTCCAGCCAGACCTTTCTCCAGCATTGGCACAGCATAAACAAAGTGTGGAGATAGGTCTGGCTATATGAGACTAGGGGTAGGGAGAAGCACAGGAAAAAAAGTCAGAAGAGACACGTGAAAGGTGTGCATTAGTCATTCCGAATTCTGAGATTGTGTGGCAAAAGACGCTGGGAAGGATAGGTTATTAATATCTACAGCGTACGGGTGAAAATGTTAACCCTAACCACGCAAATGTAATCCCTAATCCTAACCAAACCATGGGAATGGTCTGTCTGTGATTTGGAATCACACTCTCCTGATGAGGTGGTAAACCTGCTGAAACACATGGCTTAAGACGTGAGACAGAAATGCCGCTCATGGACCACAATGGTGTTTTCATGGTTTATTAGTAGATTCTTGGGTTTGGCAAGCCAGAAGCTAAACCCCTGTAGGGATAATATCAGGAACAGGGTACCTCTCCTTTTTCATTTATCTGAACCACATTGTGGACTGAACACTGAGCCTAAAAAATAAGCGAGGACGTTTTAGCTGAAGGGCTTAATAAAACATTTAATCTACTCCATTCCCTGAAGGGGTAATGCATTTTAAATTTACAACCTTCTATTCATTGGTAACCTACAAGGTGGGTTCGCTCATTTACTGGACCTCAGAGTGCTTCAACTATAAATCACAAGGTGTTTGAGGCATAAAGTTAGATGTCCCATCTCTATAGTGCACATCTAGACATGCATGCTTGAAGTTCTAATCAAAAGAACTGTGAGAATCTATGCTTGGGCAGTAGAAGACCAGGCTGTATCAGTCCTCAGAGGAGCTTTTAACTATCTTTGCGATTAGTTCATGAAGAGTTAGTTACCTTATTCTGCCAAGGCATAGGCCTACTAAACTGTTATTGGTCATGGGATTACCTTGGACACAGCCATATGAAAAAGGGTGAGAGTCAGTGTGGACGGTTGAGGGTTGGTTAACCAACATACAGAAAGAGAGTTGATAAGAGAGAGATGGAGACAAGGAGAAACAGCTTGAATTATTATCACCCTGGTATCAATCACAGAGAGAATAATTGCAAACAGTGCATCACAAAAGTTCAGGGCTCTGTCGTTTGGGGGCTTCAATATGTCTGGTTTTGCTATACCTGGACTGTGAATAGACTCTCACACAGCTCACGATGCAGCTCTCAAGGCTGTCAAGAAGAATGCCGCCCTGTCCCTGAGAGATCTCTTGTAGAGCACTCACAAAGAAAGGAAGATTCCAGAGAAAAAGTGTGGGAGGTTGTTTATACACATAGGACAACACATCACCAATCTCTTCAACTCTCTGACAGTTTGGGTTTTGAGACTGTTAATAAGATGTGTTCCTCGTTTCACAAACAAGGATTATCCGCGTCAGAGTAATTGAGTGGGCTGAGAAATTGTACTGAATATTTCATTTAATTTCAAACCTTTATTTATACTCGTAGAGCAATTGAGGTTTCCCTCATTTTCAATGCTGACGAGTTCACAAGCAAACACAAATAATAGCAAATGTACACATATATCAACAGCACTGAACGAAACTATAAAATAAGACAAAGCAATACATAGACAAGATCAAAAACAGTTAAGGACCGATAAACAATTGTCAGAGGCCATAGCTTTGAATGCTACAACTGAAGGAAGCACTTCTAATTTAAAAGTCTGTTGGAGTGCGTTCCACGTATGGGGAGCGTCATAAGAAAAAGCAGCCCTTCCAAGCTCTGTGTTTACCCGAGGGATCGTAAAAACAAGATAATCATTTGATTGGGTCTGAATGGTGAAAATGATCATTTCGCCTTGAGGAGAGAGATGGCCAGCCTACTTTATCATAAATAATGCAGTGGTGAGTGTCATATCGATCACCAGTAATAAATCTCATGGCAGAATGGTGAACAGAGTCAAGGGGTTTCAATGTTGTCATGGAGGCATGTCTATAGATTGTATCACCATAATCTAATACTGATAAAAAGACAGCTTGGACAATTATTTTCCTGCTGAACACAGGAAAACAAGAACGGTTTCTGTACAGGAAGCCAATTTTCTGCCGCAACTTGGAGGCTAGAGTATCAACATGAAACTTATAAGAGAGTTTGCCATCTAGCCACAGACCAAGGGATTTGTATTCAGCGACTCTCTCTATATTTGACCCATCAGCAGATGTCAAATGAACCCTGTCGTAGTCAATAACCCTAGATTTAGAGAAGAGCATAAATTTAGTTTTGCTGGGATTGAGGACCAGTTTGAGTTTGGTGAGAGCGGTTTGTAGCACATTAAATGAAAGCTGTAGATTCTCAATAGCTTTGTGTACAGTATCTGCTATACAGTAGACAATAGTATCGTCAGCATATAAATGGGTAGTCAGACAATGAAGAGACAATATCATTAATATATATCGTGAAAAGGATAGGACCCAAAACGGAGCCTTGGGGCACACCTTTAGCTAGAGGCATGAAATCTGATTGGATGTTACCCAATTTCACACATTGACGTCGCTGCGACAGATAGCCCCGAAACCAATCACATGCAACCAACCCAATATTAGCTAATCTATTCAAGAGTAGATGATGGTCAACCGTATCAAACACTTTTGAAAGATCTACAAAGAGGACAGCACAATGTTTCCTATTATCTAATGCTGATATTATATCGTGAGTGACAAGAGTGACAGCTGAGATAGTGCTGTGCTTGGCTCTAAATCCGGATTGGTGAAGACTTAGAACTGAGTAACTTGAGAGGAAATGTTTTAATTGGTTATTCACTAAAGTCTCTAGGACTTTAGCCAGACATGGTAACCTGGAGATAGGACGATAGTTATCCAGGTTATCCCTATCACCTCTTTTGTGCAAGGGAGTCACCCTTGCTGACTTCCAAAGTAAGGGAAACTTACTAGATGTAATGGATAGATTAAACATATTTGATAATGACAGGCTGATTACAGGGGCCGCCAATTTGATAAAAAAAGTTATCCTCACCGGTAGCGGTCTTGGAATCAATGGACTTCAGTGGATGTGAAAGGCCGAAAGGAGAAATTAGGGATATGCTCTGAAGTTGGAATACAACCATCATCAGGGTGTAAGGGAGCCAGCTCAGGGTGTAACCTATCAAATAGGAACCCAGCCTCAGACAAGTGCTTATTAAAGGCAGTACTAATTGCAGTTGGATCCGAAATAATTGCCAATGGAAGGTTTACAGCACCCCAGGACTTGGATGGATTTCCATATGAGTTAGAGACTATCTAGAAAGTAATTAGATTTAGTTTTTCTCACCGCTGCTGTACATTTGTTTCTGAGTTGTCTGAATGCGAGCCAGTCTTGAGCATCCCCTGTGCGTCTGGCACAAGCCCAGGCACGATTCCTATCATTAAACAAGATAGATAACTCACTAGTGAACCACGGTGTGACACCATCTTTAATTCTAGTCCACTTATATATAGAAAGGACATTAAAAATAATTTTATTTTGACACAATTATCTGCAAGTAAATGCTGAAACATGTTAGAGTAGAGAGTAGATACATACGTTTTTTTGGGGGGTTTAAGTAAAATTCCTCATAGAGACACTCTCTACATACACATTCATAGTCATTGATAATTACTGATGGTTCACTGCTGAGAAGTATGCACATCCAAAACATTATGCCCATGCTGGGCAGTGGAAATAGAAAAAAAACATGAGAATACTGACTGGAATAATGTTCCCAATCCCGTCTAACTTTAAAGACATCTTCAACCTTAAAGGTCTTCGTCAGGCATATGGATGGATTGAGAAAGGGCAGACATCAGGTTTGAGATGTGAAAGATCATAGAATCAAACATCGAGAGAATGAGAAAAAAAATGGGAACTGTTAGGCTATGCTAAATATAATACTGATTTTTAAGTCATACTGTATAACGAGTCCACTGACAAAATAGTCTTGAAGAGATTACAGATTATACTTTTAAATATTATACCATACTGTAACTAATTACATTGAATAATGTTGGTTTTCAAATAATATTATTCTATAGCATCAGTCTAAAAGAGCAATATACTGGGTGTGTTAAGTAACTGAGCGCTCACGCTTAGAATGTTCACTGTGAGCGCATTTTAAAAACACTTAACGTTCTGCTCATTCTGAGCGCTGATCAACCGTCATATGTCAAAAACATTCACTGAAAATGGCTATGCAAAAAGCAGTAGTAGGTGCGTTATTCAATGTTTTGGTGGAGGAGGAAGTGACATCCCTTTATCTATGCGACTCATTTCCTCTTCGGTCACTAAAATGGATGCCTTTAGTGTGCCATCAGCACTGGAGAGGTGTACGAGCATCCTTTTGGAATCCATCTTCTTTTGTGTTTGCTCAGACTGATCGTAGTTTAGAAGAGCAGATCTGAGCATAACTGAGCAACCCGTTAAGTGCGTTCTATGCTCTGAGCGAAGCCGAGTCGCTCAGTTACTTAACGCACCCACTGTCTGCACTGTAAACCACTTAGCTTAATGCATACTGTTTACTACATGTGTTTGCTACATGTTCTAAAGTTCTCAAATAATTTCATTTGAATATGTGTTCCATCATTCTCTGTCTATTTTACTTTAATCTGGACACTGAGACTGAGGAATGGGAGCTAGGAGGCTGGAACAGAGAGGGCTTGACTGACACTGAGATGTCCTTTTAAACGTCCATCAGAATGGACTCAGAGGCTCTCCCGTGCCCCTGTTCACAGTCTGAATGAAAACATGCCCACATGTGCTTTTACAACCCAAAAGAGTATGGGAGTCATGCTTCCTCCTTTAACAGAGATTGAGGGAGACGATAGATAGATAGATAGATAGATAGATAGATAGATAGATAGATAGATAGATAGATAGATAGATAGATAGATAGATAGATAGATCTGCAAGTAGTAGCGAACAAACAAAGAGAACAATGAATATACATACATGTGTACATACAGCATGTGTAAAATATTGAATATCTACATGCATACATACAGTACAGGTACGTACATACATACATACAGACTCGATAGATAGGTATAGTAATACTCATATATACGTACATAGCTGTACATGCACACCTCAGGAACGCTCAGGCACTGCTATAGTCTGATGGCCGCTGGCACAAAGGAGCGCCTGAACCATTGTGTTTTGCACCTAGGTGGGAGGAGCCTGTGGCTGAAGGTGCTCCTCGTCTGCCACAGCTCGTCATAGAAGGGATGTCCAGGACAGACTTCAGTTTGTCTCTTATCCTCCATACAGAATACCTTCCATACAGAGATAAGGAGAGATTAATAGAGCGATACCAAGAGGTCTCTGTAGGTTCTTTGTATGAATGATGGATGATGTTGGAATGCACTGTGTATATTGCGATGTATATTTGTACTACCTGTAATTTGATATGCCTTTTGCTGCCTTTCTTGGCCAATGTCGCTTGAGAAATAATCTTATCGGGTTTGCCTGGTTAAATAAAGGTTACATGAAAAGAATAAAAGGGAAAAAGATGGAGGTCTTGATTTACTCATTGGCATGCAGTCTCTCTACTTAGCTCAGAACAAAACCTTATCCCCTAAAACAGGGGTGTCAAACTCAAATACACAGTGGGCCAAAATGTAAAACTTGAACAAAGTCGCGGGCCAACATTGAACAAATGAAAATTTTAATATGGACCCAAACAAGGTTTGCTTTAACATTGAATATGCACTTATCACTTTCGCTTTTGGTGCGCATCAATGGTGTGCACTAACATATGTGAATACGCCCTCAGACACAAGTGTTGGTGCTCCATCTGCTCAGTAGAGAAGCTTGTAAAACCCTGACTGTCCTACAGCCAGGCACACAGACAGACAGCCGGCATGCAAACAGACAGCCAGGCAGACAGGCAGGCAGACAGGCCGGCAAGAAGGCAGACAGGATTGAATGAACAGGAACAGAGCAAACACAGCGGCCGGCTAGGTCAACACAGGTGTCTCCATCACAGTGAGACGTTACATAACGTAAAGCTTCTGTTTTCTGCCTTTCTTTTCGCCATTTTTAAGAAGTGGTAACACGGTTACAGTTGTAGTATGAGATTGCTATGACTACAGTCACAGAAGAGAGGGCCTTTCTGGGTCCTGTCTTGATTGACGCGCCAAAACAACAGCAGAGCATTATGGGATTTGTAGTATTAGCGGTGAATGCGCTGTATAATACTGGGGGGCCAGCTCTAGTAGTCATTTGGTATTGCCTCGCGGGCCAAATATAATTACAGAGTTTGACACCCCTGCCCTAAAACATTACTTATTCAAAACGTCCTCAGGAATGTTATTATTCAGCTAAGCAAGATTCCAAAACAGTCCTGCCAAACTTGGGTAGGGAGAGGAATGATTGAGGTGTAGCACTGACAGGGGTCATCAAAGGATCATTCTAATCTACATTAATTAGCCTTTTTCTGTGGCTTCCCTCTAACATATTATTGAGATTTACTTAAATGATTGAGTCCAGGTGACATTAACATGCCTGTGGTATCTGCGCCAAACTGCTCAGTTAGAAGGTGTTTCTGAATTCTCAATCTGTGGACTGGCATCGGCTCCTGGAAATGGTAAATGGACTGCACTTATATAGCGCTTTTCCAACTTAGCGGCACTCAAAGCGCTTTACAATGGCCTCTCATTCACCCATTCACACACATTCACGGTAGCTGCCATGCAAGGTGCTAACCTGCTCATTGGGAGCCATTTGGGGTTAGGTGTCTTGCTCAAGGACACTTCGACATGTGGACAGTCGGAGCTGGGATTCGAACCGCTGACCCTTCGATCGTTGAACGACCCGCTCTACCAACTGAGCTACAGCCGCCCCTGGAAGACTGCTTGTGTAATTGGCTAACTCGGGTGTCCATTTTAATGTAAACATGAGTCCTCCAATGAGACGAGTAGTTTCTCAGAGGTACTATAATTCAACCATTATTTGTCAGTGGCTGGAAAGGAGAAAGAAAAAAAAAGAGTTGGAGTTCATAAAGATAGATAGATAGATAGATAGATAGATAGATAGATAGATAGATAGATAGATAGATAGATAGATAGATAAACAGACAGACAGATATCAACTTTATTGATCTCCAATGGGAAATTGTTATAACAATCCACACAACAAAAAGGCACACTAGGCACAAAGGCCAGCAGTAAAAAAGACACAAACAATCACACGAACAAGATGTTGCCATGGCTCCCCTCATTTAAACGTGGGGTGAGACAAGGAGAGCAGGGTTCAAATGAGCTATCAGACAACTGGGATAGGCTGATAGCTATCTGTATCTGTTATCTGTAGCAGTCTGAGAGCAGAGCAGAATAGACACATAGTCTTCATAACAGACAACAAACAAACAACAGAGAGGGGAGCTGTCTACCCTTCTCAAAGGCCTGAGCAGCAGTACAGATCTTAAGTAGAAAGTGAGAGAGAGGGAGAGATGGCAGATCATCCCAACCCAACTAAGAGGACTATCAGAGTCGGAACTCTGATGTATGAATGAGTAATGATTAACAAGACTCCATTGGCTTTCATGAGCTACACTAGATAACTACAGCTTTGGAAGCTGACACGAGTCTCTGTTAGTATGTTACAGAAACAATCTGATCTTAAAATATGAATGTAGACTGCTGGACAATTATTTGAACATAAGCTCAGTCTTCAAATCTTGACTTGCTCTGTGTACTAACTGAGAGATAGTTATTTTGCTGGCTATGTATTCAAAGGAGCTAGTTCAAAGTTAAACTGTAAACGGGCTGGCCCAGGCATCGCCTGCGCCAGAGGATCCACAGTTTCAAGCTCTTCTTTCTGACAACTACTGTATGTCTGGGTGGAATAATGCATTGGAGTAGATAGCTGTCGTCGGTTTCTCGTTGTTGTTTTTTCTGTCTTTGGATTGGTTTCCAAGAGGGTGGTAGGGAGTAGTGTCATGTTCATGTAGGATATAGGGTTGCCTCAGACTTCTAAGTTCATGTTGTAGCGGAGGAGCCATTGTGCAGGCAATCCAGGCCTGCTTCCTGGGGTCACAGACCCCAGATCAGGCCTTTCCCACTAAAGGGGGCCTGTGTAAACACAAGAGAGAACCTGGGCTGTTCACACCGACGTCCTAAGAACCACATCAAAGGACTCGCCCAGAACAGGCCCAACTTTACGATCCTCTCACTCTCTCTCTCACTCCCCCTCCCTCTCTCAGCAACTGCAGTACACAATTTTGTCTGGAGAACATTCCAGAGCATGCATGCATGAGAAAACCAGCCATGAAACTGAGTCATTTTCCCAGTGCCAGTGTTTATTCTTCAATGGGGGACATATCTGTGAATAACCGGGGTTTGGGGAGCGAACGGGCTCAGAGCAGTATTAAAAACTGTGAATCCAACATGTGGGTGTGATTAAAGATGCAAGTGTTTGGATTCTATGTGCTCCGGCCAATGTACTGAATATGATAATGTCATTTTTACTAATGTCCTTCCAATGTGTTGGTAATGAGATCGGATTAAAACATATCCTGAAAATTGCTATCAGTCTCTCAGAACTCCTTCTAGAAATTGCTATCAGTCTCTCTTGAACTCCTTCACTTGGGGTAAGGACTCATTTCCTACTCGGAGCGGACAGGCCACCGGTTTCCTGCTGAGAACCATGGCCTCAGATTTAGAAGTGCTGATTCTCATCCCAGCCGCTTCACACTCAGTTGCGAACCTATCCAGAGAGTGCTGGAGGTCGCAGGCAGATGATGCCATCAGGACCACATCATCTGCAAATAGCAGCGACGCGATCCCCAGCTCACCGAACTGCAAACCCACCTCTACACGGCTACGCTGTCCATGACAATCACAAACAGGATCGGTGACAAAGCGCAGCCCTGGCGGAGGCCAACCCCCACCGGAAAGTCAGACGACTTACTGCCGAGGACCCGGACACAGCTCTCGCTCTGGGTGTACAGGGATTGGATGGCCCTAAGTAGGGACCCCCTCACCCCATACTCCCGCATAACCCTCCACAAGACCTCTCGAGGGACTCGGTCGTAAGCCTTCTCCAAGTCCACAAAACACATGTAGACAGGTTGGGCAAACTCCCAAGCCCCCTCCAAGATCCTTGCGAGAGTGAAGAGCTGGTCGGTGGTTCCACGACCAGGACGAAATCCGCATTGTTCCTCTTCGATCTGAGGTTCGACTATCGGTCGGACCCTCCTTTCCAGCACCTTGGAGTACACTTTCCCAGGGAGGCTGAGTAATGTGATGCCTCTATAATTGGCACACACCCTCTGGTCCCTTTTTTTGAATATTGTTCACCCAATGTGTTCCCATGTATTGTTGAATTGTGTGTTCATATTATCCTGATAATTGATTAGTATACTTCAATAAATATTCCATGCTTTGATCACATTGTTGTAGCGTCATCAACAGATATCTAGGTCACTTAATTGAGTCAAAGACCTCCTTTCAGACTGATAATGATATTACATTAGACTATTGATAGGCTATCTGTTTCCCTTTCATAAGGGTGGTGCCCCAGACAAGTCGATTTAATGTAGTTAAATCCATTTCCTTCATAGTTGTGATAGCCGCGGTATAGCCATAAGTTATACCAAGTCATAGTTCCATAAAGCTTTAAGCTCCTAAACTGCTACAATGTCATCCTAATGTGAGAGGTAGGACCCTAGGACCCAGCAGGGAGCATGTTAGGGGAGGGAGCACCTGTGTACAGTAGCTCATAGATGAGGACTACTTTATTATTATTATTATTATGAGGATGATGATGATTGTACTGATGACGATGATTCGTATTATTATAATTATTATTATCATCATTATTTTTTTAAATTATTATTTTGGGAACGTTGCCTATACTTTTGACCCATCCTAACACTAGGAGCAGTGGGCTGCTGGGGTACAGCACACAGGGACCAACTCTGATTTTTGCCAAAGCCTTGGTCAAGGGCACTGACAGGAGTATTAACCCTATATACTGTAACATACACAGCTTTAATGGTCGGAGGAAACACGCCACGCAGAAAGAAGCTGGGACAACCAGGATTCAGAGCCAGACTTTGTTGTTGTGAGGCAACCACTGAGCCGCCATGCTGCCTAATACCACAAGGATATCATAGTTGTGGTAGTTTATTGATGTGCCTGGGCTTTGAAAGTGGGAGGCTCAGGGTTCACTCCCTGCAGGACTAAATATTATGGGTTGTTATGGAAGACTTCTGTGTAGAGAAGTGGTGCCTGTCCCTTCCACAAGCATTCATGCATTACTCTATACACACACACACATGCACACACACATACAGAGACACACACAGATTCTATACATGCAAAGCATTCTGGTCTGTCAATCCTTTTGAGTCTGGGATGGTAAATATCGGGTCTGTCCCAATTCAAGGGTTGCATCCTACCTAGGCCGGATTTGAAGGCTGCTACGTCACAGCGGGGCGACAAGTGCTGTCCAAATTCATTCAGCCTACGAAGAGTCCTCCGAATGCAGCCCACAAATGCGGCCTATTTTTGACGAATTTGAAGGATACAACTGATGGATCCTTCGCGGCCTGCCTTCACGGCCTCCCTCCCAGAAGTTTCGGTCCGGATGAATTCCTGTACCAGCCGCCATTGCTCGGATTTTAAAGCTTTGATGTTAATATTATTAAATTTTAATAAAATGACATGCCTGATAGTACCACCATAGAATCACAATATCTGGAAACTTTATCCAAATTACGCATATATCTACGAGTTTAGATAGACGATTTAGATAGGCATTTTCTGTGGTGTTTCCATAACAGGACAGCCACGCTAAGTTACCTCAGGACAGGTCGCGCTACCGGCATGCGGCGCGCTTGGCACGCGCTTGGGGTTGCCTAGGCAACAAAATGACGAGTTGGGAATCCTCCGTAGGCTAGACCGTCCCATTTCACAGAACGTTTACATCCGGCCTACCTGACCTGAAGGACGCGACCAACGTAGACCGCGTAGGCTGCGACCTAGGTAGGATGCAACCCTTGAATTGGGACAGACCTATCTTCTTCTTCTGCCCAGCAGCTCTCAATTCTACGGAGCCCCTAAAGTGAGATGGACACAAAAAAAAATAATCTCATGAGCACGAGAAACTATTGCATGCGCACGTAAAAATCTGGGGCCTCATTTATAAATGTTGCGTAAGTACAAAAGCGTGCGTAACCCATGTTGAGCAACTTTCTAAGCAACTTTCGGTATTTATAAAAAACAAGCTCAACAATAAGTTGGCGGAAGGTGTGCGCAACTCTACGCACACTCCGACCCTCCCGTAACTACGATAAGCAAGTTTCTGGAGAAACGGGAAAACGCGATGGGGATGAAACTCGGGAAAGAATACATCGGTTGCTGCAAGAAACCCTCCAATGTGTCACTCAGTTTAAACGGAATCAATCGTTTAAATAGTTCATTATTGTTATATCAGAGATAAGGACTTTGATTATAGCCTATCTTAGGCCTACACTAGACTACTCTGTTGTGCTGATTACTGAACGGCATGGATCAAACATTTGATCAGTTGTGTTTCAGTTGTTAAAATATACTTTCCTAATTATTTCAAATTTCAAAATAGCCGGATATTATTATAAAGGCTAGTGAGAGGCTGAGCATGCGTAGCTGAAATAGCTAGCGTTAGCTAGATATACTACACTGAGCTAACAAGCTAGCTACCGGTCCTCCACTGCTCAAACAAACGCTACAGTTCACATAGGCTATTGTAGCAGGTAGGCTATGACAAGAAAACAAAATCAAACAAAATAAATAAATAGATAATTCTATACATCTATATCAAATTTAATGTATTTATTTACACATTACTGAATGCATTCATTCATTCGTTGTCTGATGAAGGGCTCTGCCCGAAATGTTACATTTTTGACAAGGTGTCAATATACTCACTTTTGAGAGCTCTAGTCTGGTGTGAGGACATCACTTTTTTACTAGAATTTCCTTCTCTGTCCAGCACCCAGCCACAGAGTGTTAGGATGTGCGTGCCTCTATGCCTTTTTCGTTGCATATTTATTCATTCATTTATTTATTGGTCATTTGTTGAGTCATTTATTTATTTTTAATTTTGACAGGTTTGGTCCTCCATACCGGGCCTCGTACTACGAAGTTCGTTCAACATATTCAGGATAACTTTTCGCTAGCTCGCTCCAGTGAACCGAACAACCGCAATCACTGATAAACGGTACTACGACGGTGGCTATCAACTCGTTAAGTCTACCCAGCTGGTCCAATCTAGCTATGAGTGCGTTCATGGTAAAAGGGGAGGTATTTGCTCAAAATGACCAATCGCATACCTTAGTATGGGTATTCGGACACGGCCATGGACAAGGCAAACAATACGACCAATATAACCAAGTTATACGACAATATAACCAGGTTCCGGCCACCATATTTTAATATAGAAATATGAACTATAGGCGCAACATAGTCGCTACTGCCAAAGGCAGGAAGGAAAGCTAGAAAAATACTGCCTACGTTTTATCATTATCCTCCACATGAACACGAGTAGGCTAGATCATTGGGCTATGCCTATTCTTATGACATGTAAAGCAATTGTAGCCTATATCAATATATGTTATTCTTTCAGCTGCAACACCTAGACTGGCAGGGGACGCTTAAATAAAGCAAATGTAGGCTATAGTTTTTAATAGTTTCAGGTTGGAGTAGACAATGTGAAGTCTCTATACAAGAGGAAGTAGAGATACAACAGGCTATTAAAATGGAAAAAGTGAAGCTTGGGGTGGAGAAGTAGGCTGATTGTCAGGCATTGGTGCTATCACAATTCAATTAAAATGTAGCCAACTTCTCTTTGTTCCTAGAAACGGGAGGCTAGTCTAATAAATCAACATTAAAGACTTGAAAAAAAAAATTTGACTTGAAAAGAAAAAGACTTGAAACATTTTTTACTTGGTTCTCCGCATCACCCACAGCCTATACGAAACTGCAGGTAGACTAATAAAACGCAAGCCAGTGCATAGTCTACAGTTTACGACTGTAAATGCACAATGCAAAATATGGCTCAAGCAGCTGTCATTCTTCAATTTTTCATATGATATCGGGGAAAGCCAAAGAGGGTTT
This sequence comes from Borostomias antarcticus, assembly GCF_949987555.1. Lineage (NCBI taxonomy): Eukaryota > Metazoa > Chordata > Actinopteri > Stomiiformes > Stomiidae > Borostomias > Borostomias antarcticus. The sequence continues at coordinate 26,098,680 of NC_140247.1, read as the reverse complement.
TGTCGGTTTGTAAAAAGTCTTCTTAAGAACCTCTCGCAGTTCGCGCACAGCAGATTATTTTTTAATTTGCACACTGAAGTTCCGCATAGAATCTTAACGTCCATATGTCTTTTTCCAAGTGAATTGATCGGTCAGCGGGCCGTGCTTCATACGTTTTGATCCATAATCTGGAACTTAACCTGCCCCGGAGCAAGTTAGCTCGGCAGCATAAGTTACCACGGCGATATAGCACGGTGAAATGTGAACCACCTTCGTGGTACAGATAAACCAGGCTTGAACCTGAAGTTATCGCGCTAACCCCGTTTCATAGTACAGGGCCTTGGCATCCATCCTCCTGAGCTAGCTGCTAGCTAACATCACCAATTCCTTGGTTACCGTGAGTAATGTGATTATACCATTGGTAGTTGGAACTATCCCTTCGCTTTGCTTTAAAACGACTGGTTAAATGACTGTTGCTCCGGAAATATGATAAAATATTCATGAGAAAAAAATATTCCTGCACCAGAATATTCCCGCGCCGGAATTCCGGCACCGAGCTGGAGAACTTCAAGCCCTGCAAATGGAACTTATCCCCTGATAACTTTCAATATGAAAACACAGACAGAGGGACATGACGGTAGAGCATCTGTCATCGGAAGACGTGTCCGGTTCGCTGCCTCGCTCCTTCCTCTTCTTCATTGTCTTCCTCTTCCCTCCACCTCCTCTATTGGCTGAGGGATTGTTCTGCTGTAACTTCAACTGATCCACACAAAAGAGGACAAGAGAGAAAGATAAATGAGCAGGTCTCATCAAATGGAACTCGTCCACTGACAACATTCAATATGAAAACACATAGGGACATGACTCACGTTGTCTGGAGAGCGCTTGTCATCAGAGGACATGTCCGGCTCACTCCGTTGCCACTTGACCTTCTTCTTCCTCTTCCCTCCAACTCCTCTGTTGGCTGAGGGATTCTTCTGCTGTAACTATAAAGAGACAGTGAGCCCCTCTGAAATAGTGGAAGTCGTCCACTGACAACATTCAATATGAAAACACAGAGGGACCTGACTCACGTCGTCCGAAGAGTGTCTGTCCGATTCGCTACCTTGCTGCTTCCTCTTCTTTCCACCTCCACTAGGATTCTTCTGCTGTAACTCCAACTGACTGCCACAAAAGAGGACAAGAGAGACAATGAGCACCTTTAAACAAGTGGAACTCGTCCACTGACAACAATCTATGTAAACACAGACAGAGGCAAATGTTGTTCTATGTCTTCCGTAGAGAAAAGAAAAGTCTTCAACCCACCCTTTTGTTGAGTGCTCATCTGGGAAAAAAAGCTCATTTCCCATTTACAAGATCTGAGCAACAGTTGTTGTTTTGTCCACCGTTGCATGTCTTGTTCCTCCACCGTTTTTGGTCCTCACTTGATGGTATTCATTACTTGTAAAATTAAGCCAACCAACTTCTATCTTCCTGTAACTCTTTTCTCCTGCATTATTTCTCTGCCTTGCCATCCTTCACCTTGCTTTGAAACACCCTGTGTAATGTTATCACAAAGCACTGCTTTTGTGTTTGATTTCATTTACCTGTAAGCCTCCGCTGCGTTGGACCACGAAGGGCCCAGCATGGGCCAGTGTGTCGCAGAGAGAAGCTGCTTTTGCTCTGCAGGGCATCCGTCGAGTGGGAACCAACAATGCCACATGGGAGGCCATCCATGTGAGGGAAACATTTGCCTCCTACTTTTCTGCAGAGGGTGCGGTCTGGTGGCAAGACAATCTTGCATAACTGGTGGCAAGACAATCTTGCAACATGCACTGCATTTATTCATGACATAACATGAGTTTGTGAAGATGAATAAAAAATGCAAAACAAATAGGATGACTTGTTACTTTTATAAGTGTAAGTATTTCTGCTGAGGAGCATTCTGTATTTTCACATACAATGTTATCAGCCACAGAAGAAAAAATGTAGGCCTAGCCTACTAAAAGTGCCAGTGAGAACAAAACATGTAGACCTAGCCTACTAAAAGTGCCAGTGAGAACAAAACATGTAGACCTAGCCTACTAAAAGTGCCAGTGAGAACAGAACATGTAGACCTACTCTACTAAAAGGGCCAGTGAGAACAGAGCATGTAGACCTACTCTACTAATAGGGCCAGTGAGAACAGAACATGTAGACCTAGCCTACTAAAAGGGCCAATGAGAACAGAGCATGTAGACCTACTCTACTAAAAGGGCCAGTGAGTTGGCAGCAAAGACCAGTGAGATCACTGTAACAAGCAGCAACAACTGGCATCCTGTAAAAACTTAAACATCAGGTTTAAAACACATTTGACTCATCAGTTTGAACATGAAAACAAATGAGGAATGTCTAATGAAAAAGAAAGAAAAAATTAAACCTGATAGACCTGCACCTGCCTAGTCATCAGCCTGGCTGTACTCTGCCTGAAACACAAGCTGGTGAATTTGCATTTTTAGTGCTGCTCTTCGGGGACCAGAGAGCCTCTTAAGAGATGGCAAGATGCTTTTAAAGAAAAGCATGTCCTCATCATCTGGGAGGATGATGTGTTGTCTTCCTGTTCCACTGAACGATTGATAGCTTCCATGAGATGACGTTCAAACAGGGCCATTGACTTGTCCTTCTTCCTCATTTTGGCTGGGACTTGAGTAGATGGGCCTGGCAACACTTGAGTAGATGTGCCTGGCGTTCGGGGGATGTCTTCTTGCTCACTGGATACACTGTCAGTCGGCCATTCTCCCTGTAGGCCCGTATATGTTTCTGCCCTGGTGCCTGGGGTCTGACTCCCTCCCTCTCTCTCAAGCACGGCCTCTGAGTCCTGGCTGTCTTCCTCTTCATCCTACATGTTCACACTTGTTCCCCTATTTTGAATGAAGGGGTGAAGGAAGGACATTGATTGGATGTAGCGCCATGGCCGGTGAACCACTTCTCCAGCCCCACTCTTCTTCTTCAACTTCTCCTTATTTACCTCCCTCCTGTAGGTGGTCCGCAGGCTTTTCCACCTTTTTTGGCAATCAGCAACTGCAAAAAACATTAACGTGTTTTTTTTTTTACATTACAGTATGTTTAGTCATGACCACTTTATTCAGTCATTGATATCCTACAACTTCATCATCTTTTTAAAAGTACACCATGACAGAAGTATTATCTATAAAGGTACGAGCATTACAAATACCAAAAAACACATAGTAGTCAGGGTCAAAATAAATTTGTACTTTGTAATGAAATTAGGCATACTTGATATGTGTGCCCAGGTAGTCAAAATAACTTACCTGATATAAAATGGGCACCGCAAACACGGGCATTTCTGATGATGTCCTCAGTCCAGTCCGTAATGGCTTGTAGCCACAGGTGAATTTGTCTGTCTTCCTCTGCTACTGTTTCAAGAATGCGTGTGTCACAAAGGTTCTTTAGATCTCTGGTTCACAAGAATACACAGACCACGAGGATGCACTGAACCATTTATTTTAAAAGAGGGCTATTCAAAAAAAAAAACTGACGGGCTGTTGCACACCTTGTAAAAATATTAAATCAGGTGCGTAGGATAAGGTAGGCAATCTTAGTGTGGAGAAAGGTCCCGCAACACTGATCTTACTGGCAAACTCTTTATTGGTACAAAAAATTAGTGATGAAACCTGATGAAGGTCTAGTACCGAAACGTTGTTCTTTTTTGTACCAATAAAGAGTTTGCCAGTAAGATCAGTGTTGCGGGACCTTTCTCCACAAAAGGAGGGCTATTAAAAATCTAGAAAAAGGGATTCAAAAATGCTTGGTTTGGGACAGCCAGCAGGGGGCGCAGATGCGCAGTCTTTGTGACGCTGGCCCTGTAGTTTCATGCGCTGGCCTATCCTATGGCCTATCCCAGCTCCGTGCGTCCTCGGAGGAGGGAACCTTGAGTTGCGTGGCTGTGGACTTGGGCATTGGGACCCCCTCGTGGAAGCCCGTGGTGGAACTGGGGAGTAGAGGAACAACCTTGTGTGTACCGGCGGTGAACAGTAGAATGATGGAGGGGTTTCGATATTCACTCGCCTGGTGCCTAAAGGCTTGGAGCATATCAGGTCCTCCTGCGGACCGGTCTCTCACCAAAAAGTGTGCATGAAAGCAACCAAAGATGTTTTAGAACTAACTGAACTAACTTCCCTGAACGCATTGATGAGTGCTAGAAGCTCCCAACTGTAGCTATAGGGATCGTTGTTGTAACGTTAGCTACAGTAACTGCTTTAGCCATCGACAGCTACAGTTAATGTTATGGAAGCTGCTGCTTTAGTCGTGAGCTTGTGAGCTAACTGGCTATCACAGTCTTATTGTGCAATTTTACAGCTTGCTATTAGCAGACAGCACCATAGTTGACTAAACCACACTTGCACATCATTAACATTTCAACAATTTATTTGGGATTTAACATTCAAAACTGAACATGGAACCTGAATACTACCTGACATTTCAACCTGCTGCCATCAGTGCTCGGTTCCTTTGCATGATACCGGGCGCGTCTGCTTGCTTGCGTCCATGAATATCCCACACAATGACGTTCAGTGTAGTGTCCGAAAACTGTTTAATCGTTCCCTATATAGTTCACTATATATAACACAACATAGGGAAGAGTGAATGAGTGAACGAGTGAATGGTTTTGAAAACAGCTATAGAGTACACAATTAAATATAGGAAGAATAGTCAGTAGAATAAGTAATGATAGTAACTTGAATTAATAGTTCCTTATTTCAAGCACAACACAAATTCAACTAAGGTTATAATTAATGTTGAACATGCAGTTTAAGATGTCCTCTCGCACTATGCTTTGTATTCATTTAATTTTCCCTCTGTGAGCAGTACGTCTGGAGTCTTGAGTATGCTCTACACCACATTCTATGATTTTTCTTCAGTCTGAATGTGTGTGAGCGTGACTGGTTGAATGCTGGAGAAACGGACAGGAGCAGCGTGAACATCCCCTCTAGCTGGGCTGGAACAGCTCACCTGTCTCACTCCACACCGCTTCAACACAAATAGAACGACTGGTGCCACTTTGAAATGTAGGCTAACTTTAAACGTTTCATGAAGCCTTTTCCAAGCCTGTTCTCTTTATAGGTCTGTGTGTGTGGTTGCATCAAATACTATCAGTTTGCCTTTGCTCTGTTGTAACAGGGAGTAAAAGAATAATGACTGTTCTATACGTATGTCTGTGATATCCCCCTCGGCATAGTATGACTTTGCTAACAATTCAGTAAAAGCATCTATGTACTCTAGCCTTATGTAGCGTCAGGGTTTATCGAAGCTTGATTTACGCCAAAAGGCGATACTTCATTAAAGTTGGTCCCTATAGTTCTCTCTCTCTCAGGCTTAATGGCATGTCATGGAGCCACAAACAATCTGAGAGTGAATTATGGCAGGTTGTTAAGGGGTCTTAACCACAGAGACTACCCCTGCACTACTCAGCTCATATTAACCATATTGGGGCAATATTTCAGAAGCACAAACATTTCAACATTCCAGCACATTCTGTATAGTGCCTGTTAGTTCTAGCAGTGAAGACTGCGGATGATACAACTGCCATAGGTCTCGTCTCTCACAACGATGAGTCTGTTTACCGGGGTGAGGTAGAGCAGCTGGTGAGGAGGTCTGTTTACCGGGGTGAGGTAGAGCAGCTGGTGAGGAGGTGTGAGAACAACAACCTGGTCCTCAACACAGCTAAGACCAAGGAGCTTATAGTGGACTTCAGAAAGAAGGCAGCCCTACACCTCCCACTCTCCATCAATGGGCAGGTTGTAGAGAGGGTCTCCTTCTTCCGGGTCATAGGTGTCACCATTCACCAGTCCCTCTCATGGGACCTGAACACCAGTCTGATTAGAAGCAAAGCCCATCAGAGACTCTACTTCCTCCGTCAGCTGAGAAAATTTAGGGTCAGTCAAGAAGGCATGACTCACTTCTATCGGGCCACCATAGCGTGCTCACTTTCTCTATCCTATCTTGGTATGGTAACACGACCTGCCAGGACAAACAACAGCTAGAGAGAGTAGTGCGCAGAGCCTCTAAGATCATGGGCTGCAGTCTGCCCACCATAGCCTCACACTGCCCACCATAGCCTCACACTGCCCACCATAGCCTCACACTGCCCCCCATAGCCTCACACTGCCCCCCATAGCCTCACACTGCCTACCATAGCCTCACACTGCCCACCATAGCCTCACACTGCCCACCATAGCCTCACACTGCCCACCATAGCCTCACACTGCCCTCCATAGCCTCACACTCCCCACCATAGCCTCACACTGCCCCCCATAGCCTCACACTGCCCCCCATAGCCTCACACTGCCTACCATAGCCTCACACTGCCCACCATAGCCTCACACTGCCCACCATAGCCTCACACTGCCTACCATAGCCTCACACTGCCCCCCATAGCCTCACACTACCCACCATAGCCTCACACTGCCTACCATAGCCTCACACTGCCCCCCATAGCCTCACACTGCCTACCATAGCCTCACACTGCCTACCATAGCCTCACACTGCCTACCATAGCCTCACACTGCCCACCATAGCCTCACACTGCCTACCATAGCCTCACACTGCCTACCATAGCCTCACACTGCCCCCCATAGCCTCACACTGCCTACCATAGCCTCACACTGCCCCCCATAGCCTCACACTGCCCCCCATAGCCTCACACTGCCTACTATAGCCTCACACTGCCCCCCATAGCCTCACACTGCCCCCCATAGCCTCACACTGCCCCCCATAGCCTCACACTGCCCCCCATAACCTCACACTGCCCCCCATAGCCTCACACTGCCCCCATAGCCTCACACTGCCCCCCATAGCCTCACACTGCCTACCATAGCCTCACACTGCCCACCATAGCCTCACACTGCCTACCATAGCCTCACACTGCCTACCATAGCCTCACACTGCCCCCCATAGCCTCACACTGCCTACCATAGCCTCACACTGCCCCCCATAGCCTCACACTGCCTACCATAGCCTCACACTGCCCCCATAGCCTCACACTGCCCCCCATAGCCTCACACTGCCCCCCATAGCCTCACACTGCCTACCATAGCCTCACACTGCCCCCATAGCCTCACACTGCCCCCCATAGCCTCACACTGCCCCCCATAGCCTCACACTGCCTACCATAGCCTCACACTGCCCCCATAGCCTCACACTTTGACACCAGAATCATCAGGAAGGCTAGAAACATCACCACTGACCCCTCCCACCCAGCACATCACCTGGTCACTGACCCCTCCCACCCAGCACACCACCTGGTCACTGACCCCTCCCACCCAGCACACCACCTGGTCACTGACCCCTCCCACCCAGCACATCACCTGGTCACTGACCCCTCCCACCCAGCACATCACCTGGTCACTGACCCCTCCCACCCAGCACACCACCTGGTCACTGACCCCTCCCACCCAGCACATCACCTGGTCACTGACCCCTCCCACCCAGCACATCACCTGGTCACTGACCCCTCCCACCCAGCACATCACCTGTTCACTCTGTTGCCATCAGGGAAGAGGTTCAGAAGTATCACCAGTAGAACGTCTCTCTTTAGAGACAGCACCTACCTTCAAGCCATACCATATTTAAATATAGTTTAACTCTTTCATAAGCCTACAGACTGCCCCGCCTGCAATACAGAATGTCCCCCTGCACTAGGAACTGCCATTGTTTTTTGCACTATGCACTGTCTGCACTCTGGCTTGTGCCTCCTGCAACAAGCACTTTATGGACTGATCATACTTGAAAATTGAACTGCATTATGTGTTTGTTTTTTTAATGTATCGATGTCTGTTTGTGGTATAACGTTGTCTGTATATGGTATAGAGTATGTGAACACACACCAAAAAACATTCCTATTAACTGTATTGTTGAAATGGCTAAATAAACTTGAATTGAATTGCTCCATTCTCATATGCTCATAGGTTTCTGTGCCCAGGAGGGGCTTGAAACCGCCACCTCAGCGTGAACAATTAGACCAAAAGGACTCTTGTTATGTGGCAACACCATTTCGTGCTAAGGTAAGGCAAGTAAGTTAAAGGTTGCAAACCACTTGTGCTACATAGCAACACAGAGAAGATGGGATTGTCATAATGTGTGATGGTGGCCAATGTAAATGTAAAGGTCCTTGTGAGAAGACATATGGGGCCTCATTCACCAATATCTTCCTAAAGTTCCATTCCTATAATACTTAATGAGAGAAATCTGTTCTTCCTAAGAATGTTTCTAAAGAAAGCTCCCGTCTGATTCACGACATGTCCATAAACCACTGGATGAGTTCACACCAGCCTTCTCACAATGATGAATCCCATGGTTTCGCAAATTGAATGTGCATGGCCGTATAGCAGAATTAGATTAGTAAACTCCCTGACAGCCCCATATAAGGACATGCAACTACAGGGTCATGCACAGATGTCACTTCTCAGTATGAATACTGGTCATCCGCATCCTCGACTCCCGGAGGACTGCAGGTCAAATCCAGCATGAGCAATCAAAATCAGATTTGTATTTAGCCAAGTATGCTTCCTCCTATGAGGAATTTACCTTGGTGCATAAACATAGCGAGACAGAACAATGCAAAATGTCTAAGTGATAGAACACAATATAGACTACAATAGCCTACAGTCTACAAAAATGTAGGCTATAAAATACACAGCTGTCAACGTGGCGTGCCAAGTGAGAATCTAAACACTGGACTCCACCTGTCATATTTAGCAGCATCAGTAAAATGCATGGGATGAAATTAACCTATTCGTTCAGTTAACCGGTCAAGTATCCGGAGAAGGACACACAGTTGGACCCGGCGCATCAGGGATATTATTGGAAAGACAGCTCTCTTGTTTTGTAAAATAATGAAAACCATTATTAGAAGATATTATAAATGATACGAATATTATATTACATTCCTATAATGTTATGCAACTGTAGATGTGAAGTAAACGCAATCACAAATGATTTCTTTTACATGAATCATCCATAACCTACTTATGACTGCTGTGTTCGTACTGTAGATTATGTTCTTAGTTTCCACATGAGAACATTGGTGCCAAAATCTTCTTGGAAACATGTAAGTGGAGTTTGAGAAGAAATGCTTCCTAATAAATAATTGACTTTGTTCGTGATTGAGGCCCATTATTGTCTTGAGGAGGGATTGTCCGAGGGAAATGCTCAACACACACATTTTACATCCTGCATTAAAACAAAAGCGAATCAAGCTTAGATCTCACCCCTGTTTACGGTTCTGCATCTATCTCAGGAAGTTCTCCGCTTAATGTGCCATTTTAAATTAATTGGATGCACATCTGAATCACCGAGAAACAAAATGAAAAACATCAAAACTGCAGACGGTGAATCATGTTTGCTTGACATCGCTTTAATGAAAAACACAGATGAGGTGTTCATGAGATTGAAAGGAAGTACGATGACCTTTTACTTATTTGTGTTTCAAAATTACACAAACGAGCAGAAGAAAAGCATCAATGGTGGAGATGTACTCTATGCACAACATTATATAAGACAAACAAAACAGAGACAAAGGAAAGCAGTGTCTATTTATAACACGGATTCCCATCCTTCCCTGATCAGCTTTGTGGCATCTTTCAACGTCTACTTCAAGGCCTTCATCTTAGAAATGAGTCAGTCAGACCCTTGTTGATCCTGAGAAAGGAGAACAACGTTGACATCCAAGCTTTTTCCCTTCTGACATCACAAGCATGTGCACGCACTCTGATCTCTGTCTTCGCCACAGGGAAGACGTCTCAAAGAGCAGGGCCCCCAAGACACACTGTTCTGTGGGGCTCTGCAACCTCTTTTAGTTGCATAGCTGCCACTGTATTGTGTACCATGTTCTCTCAGCTACAGCTGGAGTAGGAATGAAAGAGAGAGATGGCAATTACTGTCAGTCAAGGGTGGAAGAAAGCACACAATGAAGTTAGTCTGTCATTTTTTAAAGGCAACTGTTCCTGCTTTTCTGATTAGTGGCACACAATTTTTCATCATTAGGACTTCATGCACACAATAGGCTTCCGGTGTTGTGCATGTGTGCATGTGATTTTGCATGTGTGGTAGTGTACTTGTTTGTACACCTACTTGTGTGTGACTGTGTGTGTGTGCACGTGCATGTATCTGCTTGAGTGTGGTTGACAGGATGCTGAGGATGAGAGACATAGCCATGCACACACACACACACACACACACACACACACACTCAGGTGCTCAGCTGGAAGCCTGACACTCTGCCACACTCAAGCTTATCTGCTGCTGTGTGTGAGATGGGGGCCTGTTGGCTCCGGCCAGCTCTGCTGTCTTCCTGCGCATCTCCCCGTCAGCCCTTCCTGTGTGTCGTTAGTCTCTCTGCCAGGGCTGGATTTTAACGGTAATGATTTGTGTGTTCCCGTCCTTGTGCTCGGGTTATTTATAACTTTTTAAAGGATTCACTGTACATGTAGCGTTCATCCACACTCAACCTGACGCACATTTTAAACCGTGGAAAAATAGGAAGGTGGAAGGAAGGAGAAGTAGAGGAATATCGTCTTTCTCCAGAAACCATGAATATAGCATTGTTAATCTGTCATAAAACAGAAATGAATTACACCTCCATAATCCGCTTTTAAGCTGGTGTTTTTCAAAATCTCAGATTTCTCTCAAAATCTACTGGTGAAAAATATAATTATTTGGTGGGTGTGACAAAGTGGATGAGTCCCCAATGTGCTTGTGTCACATTGCTTGCCAATTCAACCATCGTTAATTATTCTTTGTTTTTCACCATACTTACCACACGGTCCAGAGGCAAAAGGAGGAAGCACCCAAATATGTCATGTATTTATAGACTGGGTGACATCACTAGTGATGTCATTGAGGCGAGACCAAGTATGGGGGGGAGAGAAATGCTGTTATTCACTGTACATTCACTATGTGAATAGTTTTATGTGAGGCTGTGTCCGAATGTGCATACTGCCTACTATATAGTACCCACTTTATAGTACCTACTACTCCATGCAGTTTGCTAAATAAATGTAGTGTACATCTTTGAGTCTCCAGTGGAAATGACGGTGGGGCGTCGCTAGGGATGGATATTGATAAGATTTTAGCGATTCCGATTCCATTTTCGATTCTGCTTATCGATCCGATTACTTATCGATTCTCTTATCGATTCTCATTGGGCAAAAGAGTACAAACAGGTTTATTAACATTAATTTTCTTTTATATATACTTTGAACATGTCAATTACAGTGCTGTTTTTTTAGGTGTATTCACCTTGAACTAAAAATAAAAATGACATAAACAAATCAGTATTTTTTCCCTAGAAAAAGCTAAAACATGAATTATTCTGTTGAATTTTAAATCCAATAAGTCCAGTCTAACATGTTACTAGTAGAAATTACAATGTTCCTTCCATTTAAAAAGGGTATATGAGCTGAGCTGACAAAAATAAAACTAGCAGCGGCAACTGGCAACAAATACAATCAAGTGAAATCCAAATGGAACTGAGTAGGTCTGCAACCATCAACTGTATGGAGAATTAACAATTCTACTACTGTACTTCTACAAGAAGTAGCCTCTGACCCAGACCAACTACCACAAGCCTGACTCTGAACGTCATCATCTAAAATGCATGGATGGAAATGGAGATTATTCATATAGTGAAAGCTGGTTTACACAATTAAGTTTACATTCGACTACACTAACGTTAGCTGCGCTGATATCGTCACTCCGGTGTGCATCAAAAACGGGACATTCCTGCTAAGTTATGGCATGCTGTGTGGCCAAATGTTTTTGCATATTTGTAGTATTTCCCCCCTTTGATGATATATGTTTTTTGAAAGTGGCCGTGTTGTCATCTTGTCACGTGAAATGTAACCACACTTTCGAACGTTTATGCCTAGACGACATGTTGCTGGCTTCTTCTACCGCGGTCTAATAAAACAGAACAAGGCATCGTGCGTGCGACGCCATCGCGCATGCGCAGCAACGACAGGAATCGATAGTGGAATCGTTAAGGATTTTTTATCGTTAACGATTCCAAGGAATCGATTCACTGGGAACCGATTCTCAACAAGAACCGGTTTTCGATACGCATCCCTATGCGTCGCTACGTACGGCTGTTTTCATCATACCCAGCTTGAACCTGTGCCGGTAAAATGTGGTACCATTTTCCTTCCATTTGACGAAAAATGTTGCCTTTCCCCCCCGTTTTGAGCGCTGCTGCCGCCAGGAGAAGACGGCGTGTTCGTGCTGCAAGGAGAGGAGCCATCATGCGATTGCTTCTCGTCCTACTGGAGGCTGAGGTAAATATTAACGTTAGCTAGCTAGCACTCGATAATGCACTCGATTAGCATAACCCTACCCACCCACCTAACACTAGAGTTACACCCCTTGTATAAATGTAATGGTATAGTAAACCTAGCTAGCTAGTTAAACTCTGCCAAGTGCAGTTTACCTCCCCTTGTTTCCCTTCATTGATTAATACAAGTGATTCGAAAATAGTAAAATCCCAGCCTCATTTACTTCACTGCACCCCCTGATTTGTACAGACATCATTATCTGCAACTTACAGACATCATTATCTGTAACTTAGAACTAAATGTATCTGGTATCATATTGCTAAATAAATATATGCCATCAGCGCAAATGAGTTAAAGTTTGCCCTAAATGTTCCCTTCTCTAGGCCCGCAGGGAAGACAGAGGTCCCTATGCCCAGGTGAACCTCTGCGTCCCTCTGTTGAGGACTTACTTTGAGGGCGGTGACACCAGGAGGGACTTCAGATTGTCCAGATAGACTCTGACCAACCTCACAGCTACCCTGGAGAGAGGTCAACTCCAGGGATGGGGCAAGACCATGGAGGTGCTAATAATAATAATAAATATTAATTCATGACGTTTATATAGCGCTTTTCTCAGCACCCATGCTTTACAATGGTCCATCTTGTCATTCACACACAGGTGCTCGTGACATGCCCAGGTTAACGGTCTGCGATGTGCTCCACAGAGCGGGCAGAGGGATTCAGCGCATCATAGGCCGTGTGATACGCTACCCCACGGAGGCAGAGCTGGAGGAGGTCGGGGCCGGGTTTGATACGCTACCCCACGGAGGCAGAGCTGGAGGAGGTCGGGGCTGGGTTTGATACGCTACCCCACGGAGGCAGAGCTGGAGGAGGTCGGGGCTGGGTTTGATACGCTACCCCACGGAGGCAGAGCTGGAGGAGGTCGGGGCTGGGTTTGATACGCTACCTCACGGAAGCAGAGCTGGAGGAGGTCAGGGCTGGGTTTGATACGCTACCCCACGGAGGCAGAGCTGGAGGAGGTCAGGGGAGGGTTTGATACGCTACCCCACGGAGGCAGAGCTGGAGGAGGTCGGGGCTGGGTTTGCCCGCCTGGCCGGATCTCCTGCCTTCAGTCGTGCAGCCGGAGCCATCGACGGCACAGACGTCCGCTTCATTCCACCAGCAGCAGAGCAGCAGAGATATTTCAACCACAAGCTCTACCTCTCCATCCAGCTGCAGGCTGTGTGTGACCATGACGGTCACTTCGCCAACATCTTTGTTGGCTACCCGGGATATACATACCACTCTACATGTAAAGTTCCCTCTTTTTGTATAGCCTTTATACCAAACTGCAGTACTACTTACTGTACACCTACACATTGAGGGCATCAGACATGCTTCTCCATTGAGATCCATTGAGCGCCGTTTCTCATTGGCTGTCCGCCACAGGATGAGGTGCCTGGTGTCATCGTCGCTCCCTGTAATAACGTTACACCCAAAATTATTTTGGATGAATACGAACGTTAATATGAACTTGTTTAAATCACAGAATAAATTGAATTGCTCGACAAGTAGGTTCAATTGGCACTCCTAATGGCTAGGGTTAAATTTATTCCAACAAAAGGCACTAACTAGCACAACACAAAGGTCTGCACTCTGCTGGGATGGAACTCCTTTGGTTACAAGTGCTGTTCTTTGAAACCCTCTACCAACCTCCTCAAGATTCAAGGTTCCTTTATTAGGCTACATGTTTTGTTAAAGAATTTCAACTCATCACCATGTGTTCACGCCAAGATAGGTTTCTGTTTATCTTATTCTATTGATGTTCCTGTTTCCTCTGTTTAATTATTTTACAATGTTTGTGGGAATCACACCTTAGTTAACTTCTCACTGCCATATGTGCCTGCCAGAGCAGCTGGTCAAATATCATGTCACGACACTGTTCCTTTAAAAGGGCTCCGCCTCTATTGGACGGGGCTCTCTGCTGGAATCCATTTCCTGTTGTGAGAGACCGCTTGCAAACGTATTGAAGAATAAAACTCTCGTATTTGTTTTACCCAGACTGAATCGACCACTCGCGTGCTCTTATTCTTAATCCAAGTATATTAAGAAAATAATTATCAACAATCTGGCGACGGGTCTGTAAAACCGAATTGCGGTTTCTGGGACAACTACGAGTCTTTTTCGCGTGCTCCGGAGGCGATGCGTGGATCCGCGACGAGTTTTTAACTTGGGGACTCAAACGTCGAGCGGCTCGCGTAACTTGCTGGCTGTTTTCTCGATGCCCTTCTCCTCTGCAGCCCGCTGAAAGGTCTGGTACGTTGTGAATCTAAATTATAGTGGTACGATTGTGTTTTTCAGCTGGAGACATTGACCATAGTTTTATTCGCACCGGTTGTTGTACATGCATTTCTGTACATGCATTTGTTCTTGAAGCCGGTTGTTGACCGCGTGCCCGCTTAAAATACCTAATGTTTTCCCTGCCCTATATATCTAACCAGGGTTAGGTTTTTGTTTGCGACGCATTTTACAGCGTTCCCAGTACTGATAGTGGAGTACTACACAGCGTTATTACTCTCGAAAAGCCTTACACGGAGGTGGCTGTTACACTTCGAGAACTTTTAAACCCCGGGTGATTTGCTTTTGTTAAGTGAGTCGAGTAGGCCTTGTTTTGTTTCATTTTGTTTGTCTTGTCTTGGGATTTCAGATCCTGGGTTTTTGTTTGGTGTTAAACTTCTGTACATGCTACGGATTGGTTTTGCATTTAACTATCTGTTGTGCTGGCTTTGTTTTGTGTTCAGTGTTGGGATTATTTTGGTATTTCTACGGCACTCTTGTGCTCATCCTTTGTTCTTTTAATTCTGCTCCAAGCTACGTATCTTGTATTTCTGTTAGCTTTGGTTTTTTGTCCTTTTGTTTCATTGATTAGCTTCTCTGTGCTAGCTAATTCGTCCACGTGGTTGGTTCCACATGTTGGTTAGCCCACGTGCTTAGCTACCTTTGTGCACACTGGATTGACTTCCTGTTTTGCTGCTTGTGAAAAAAAAAAGAGAGAGGTCCTGTTTTTCCTCAAACATTGAGGATCCACCATTTTGGTTTCTGAAGTCTGCCATTTTGGGAAAAAAAAAAAAAAAAAAAAAAAAAAAAAAAGTAACAGGAGAAAAAAAAAAAAAAAAACCCTCTCAACACAGCAGTTCTTGTTTTTTTTACTGTAATTTTGATATTTGTTTGTATTTGTAAAATGGGAAGTACTGCTAGTGCACCAAAAAGGGAACCTTTAATGGGGGCTGCCAAGATAGTGGCATTAAAGTATGATCCGAGTGTGTGTGAGCAAATTTCTTTATGGGCTAAAAATAGTGATTTTCCTCCTGTGTCTGGTACACTGTCTGTTAAATTGCTAGGGACAGTTAAGAGACAGCTTAAGGAGTTTCAGTTAACTAAGCTAGGTAGGAAGTCAGAGAATGCCATTAACTGGTCTCACTTTCTTGCTTGGGAAACAGCTGCAAATGACTCAATTGATAGAGCTGAAACTGCCCGCAACAAAAGGGAGGCTAGGAAGAACTCTGCTAAAGCGGTTTATGTTAGGAAATTAATTCCTCCTTCAGACAACGATGACCTTTTAGAACCGTGTCGTTTATATCCTGATCCAAATGCGGCCATCCCTGTTCCAAACCCTCAGGCTCAGCAGGGCATCATCCCTCCTCTAGCCCAGGTGCTGCCCCCCCCTCTTGTGCTGCCCCCCCCTCTTCCAGTCCCGACACTTCCGCCAACCTCCATGGTTCAAACCCCCCCCCCTGGTCCTGCATTGTCACGGTTTACGACCCCTATTGCTGGTCCGTCATCTGTCCCCTCTCAGGTTTCACATCTCCCCTCTCCCTCTACTGGAACTCCTTTTGGAGCCCACCCTCAAGCTCCTTGGTTGCTTCAGATGTCACCCCCTCCAGGTTATTATTCCCATAACAGTACTCCAGCAGGGACTTCTTTTAGTGATGTTCACAGTCAGTCTAAATTGGCTATTTCCTTCCCTGAAACTTCCCTTTCTACTGACTCATCCCCTTCATTGACTGGCTCTATGACTCCTGATGACACCTCAGCCAAAGTCTCACCTCCTTTATTGTCTCCCCCTGATACTATTTCTCCCCCTGCTCTTGAAACAGTCGAGGGCCATCAGCACTATAGTCTTAGGTCTACTGGTCAGGTTCAGGAACAACAACTCTCTTCTGCATTAGGCAAGATGCTATTGCCAATGATTAGATGCATTAATCCTGTACCTCAACCACCTCTGGGCCAACCAGGTCACGCCATATGGAGCCCTTTTTCTGATGTCTACAGACCTTTCCGTTGTGATGAGCTGCGGGAGCTGGCTTCCTCATTACCTGATCCTGCTAAGGACATTGACAGCTTTGAGAGAGATGTGAATGCAGCTGTTCAGATGTACAGACCGCACTCTGAGGAACTTGAGGCTGTAATGAGGCTTGCGCTACGTCTCAAATGGGCTGATATAAGGGGAAATTTTGATGATAAATTGACTTTTGATGATCCTTTATTTGCACCTCAGGTGTTACAGCTGCTGCAGAGAATCAGGCTCCGGTTCCCTCCACAAACTAACTGGGACCTGATCTCCTCCTGTAAACAGAAGCTGAATGAATCTTTCGATGATTTTTATGAACGCCTGGAGAAAACTTTTTCTCTTCACTCGGGCATGAATAAGCATGCCAATGACTACAATACTGTTTTGAAACAACAATTAATGAACAATGTTCTCCCTGCCCTTAGTGACCAAGTCAGGACTTCGTGTGTAAACTGGGAAACACAACCGCTAGTACAGGTCGTGGGTGTGTTCAGATTTGCCGAACGTTTCACTCTGCTAAAGGAGCAAAGGGAGGCTGCTGAAAAGAAGGACTCTGACGTGAAGCTGCAGGCTGCACAGGTTAGGTACTTCAACTCCAATGCTCGCACAGAGCCACAGCAGAGAGATGGACAGCGTCAACAATCAAGGGAGAATAGAGGGAATCAGGGTAATTCACAACCAACCAGCAGGTTTAACAAATCAAATGAGCGCTGTAATCACTGTGGGAGAAAAGGGCATTTCTGGAGGGAATGTAGACAATACGCTAGGGTACAAAGGTCTTCTCCTAACCAATGGGGATCTGCACCCCCTCCTGGAGTCTCTGTCAGTTCTCCGCAGGGAAGTGGTTTCTGACTAGGTGTAGGACAGGTAGGGAAAGCTAGGGAAAGTGAGTGTGTACGTGATAAGGAGAGAATCATTCATATTCATCAATACCTTAATCTGCATACCAAACCATCTGATAATCCTACTGTAACTATGACTGTTAATGGGGAAAGTTTGTTTTTTTTGGCTGACACAGGTGCTCATTCTTCTGTAATTAGTACTGCTAGCATGACACAGCGTCCTCAAGTGACTGAGGAGCTGGCTAAAACTGTTGGTGCTGCAGGCATTGTGAAGAATGAAAGAGTGACTGTTCCATTGAAAGTGGAAGTAGATGATTGTCAGCTAACACACCAGTTCATTTTGAGTGAATGTTGTCCAGTGAATCTTTGTGGGCGAGACTTGTTATGTAAGCTAGGTTTCCAGATGACCTGCTCCTCAGAAGGTGTCACCATACTCAGATCATCAACAATGACACCTCCGGAGGTGACAACCATGTACACCGACGCGCCTACCGATTGGTCTTATAATTGGTATGTTGATTGTAACACTCATACATCACAACATTTGGAAAAGTTGTTTTCAAAAGTACGGACATGTTATAGCTACGATGCTCCGCTCAGCCCTCATGATAACTTGCTCTGTACCGCATCAACATCTTTTTTAAGCCAAGACCATGGGTTTGAGGACACTTGGATGTTGCCTCAAGTGGATGAGACATTGATGTGTAATGTGTTGTATGTTGGACCGGATCATGCAGTTCTTTCTGTCGACCTTAACGGTACACAGAAACAGCTGTATGATGGTCATTCTGTGCCTCATGTGTCTCTTGCTGTTTCTGAGTTTGTTAATAGGAGGGATGCTGATGCGTGGCTGATGGACATAATGACAATAACGGACTGGGTCGGAAATCCTCATCAAATGAGGTATTCCGCCAAGACGGGGGTAAGAGCATTTCCTTACACCTGGGCTATTCCAGTCACTAGGGGAATCCAAGGATCATGTTTCTTCCAGACACAATCTGATGACTTATCTGAAGATTTATCTGTGTTACAAGGACTTCCAAATTCATTATGGGCAAAGGACAAATTTGATATAGGGAAAATTCGAAACGTGAATCCTGTTGTGGTTACCCCTAAAGGTTCATTCCAACCAAAGCGCGCTCAGTACCCGCTCCCTCTAGAGGCTATAGAAGGTATTGCAGAGGTACATGCATCTTTGTTAGAGCGTGGAGCCATTTCTGAGGTTGACAGCTCTCCTGTCAATTCTCCAATCCTCCCTGTGCGCAAAGCCTCAGGAGAATGGCGTTTTGTTCAAGATTTGCGTTGTGTTAATGAAGCTGTCATTGCTAGGACTCCTCTTTGTCCTAATCCGGTAACCCTCCTTGCCTCCATTCCTTCATCAGCTACTTTTTTTAGTGTTATTGATCTCAGTAATGCATTTTTTTCTGTACCTGTACACCCTGATAGCAGACATTGGTTTGCTTTCCAGTTCAAGAACAAAACATATGTGTGGAATGTTATGCCTCAAGGATTTGTTGATAGTCCTTCTATCTACAATGCAGAGCTCGCGCGCAGCTTAGAAGGGTTTATTCCACCACAGAATAGCATCATTGTCCAGTATATGGATGATTTGCTTGTTGCTAGCTCAGACAAGGAGTCATGTGTCAAAGACACAAACGCATTGTTGTTTTATTTAGCAGAGAATGGCCATAAGGTTTCCAAACACAAAATCCAGCTGGTGCGTGAACAGGTTACATACCTAGGTCACGTTATTTCTAAAAATGGAAAATCTTTAGGTAGCAGCCGTGTGGAGGCTATCCTTGCTCTGCCCATGCCTACAACCAAAAAACAAATGATGTCTCTGTTAGGAACTGCAAACTATTGCCGGGCATGGGTCCCGGATTTCGCTGAGCTCACACAACCCTTGTCCGATCTGGCCCACGGACGCAACCTTTCTCCCTCTGACCGAATCACCTGGACTGACGAAGCACGACTGACTCTAACGGCCCTTAAACAGAGGCTGTCTACAGCCCCTTGTTTAGGTCTCCCTGACTATGAAAAGCCTTTCCACCTTTTCACAAATGAAAAGGACGGTTATATGTCCGCCGTTTTAACCCAAAAGCATGGGGACCGGTACAGACCGGTAGCATACTACTCTAAAAGGCTTGATAGTGTAGTTAGAGGGTTAATCCCATGTCTTAGATCAGTGGCGGCGGCCACTGAAGCAGTATTGGGATGTGTCGACGTGGTAGCCATGCGACCACTAATCGTGAATGTTCCACATGCTGTTTCTGCTTTACTTTTACAGGCAAAGACCTCACACCTGCATCCAGCGAGACTGTTACACTATCAGAATGTGTTACTAACCATGTCTAATGTTACTCTCCAGAGATGTACTGTCCTGAATCCAGCGACACTGTTGCCAACACCAGATGACGGAGATCCACATGATTGTGTGGCTGTTATTGACTTAGTCAGTAAGCCACGCCCTGACCTCACTGATGTTCCTTTGTCTAACCCTGATTTTGAACTCTTTGTGGATGGTTCTGCCCAGCGATCACAAGCTGGTGAGCCTGTTGTTGCCTATGCGGTTACTACTGCTGTTACAGTGCTGGAATCAGCCAGACTTCCTAACCATCTCTCTGCACAGGCTGCTGAATTATTTGCGCTCACCAGGGCATGTATTTTAGCCAAGGGTAAGTCTGCTACTATCCACACTGACAGTGCATATGCGTTTAGCACAGTCCATGATTTTGCGATGCTATGGAGGAATCGTGGGTTCCTTACCTCAAGTGGTAAACCCATTGCTCATAATACTTTGATTAACCATTTATTGCAAGCAATGTTGTTGCCATCCAGTTTAGCAGTATGCAAATGTAAAGCTCATGCTAGAACCTTGGATCCTGTGTCCATAGGTAATACGGCTGCTGACTCAGCTGCTAAAGCGGCGGCACTCTCCTCTTGCGCTCCTGTGTTGTCTATGCTCTCTCTCTCATCTGTGGATTCACAGGTCTCTCCTCCCATGTCTCTGAACGACATTGCCGACCTACAGGAATCTGCTCCTCCTGATGAGAAGAAGAAGTGGAAAACCAAATGCACATTCAATGATGAAAGCAGGTTATGGCTAGGACCTAATAACAAACCAGTCTTACCTCGTTCTTGTTTCCAGTATGCGTTCAAACTAGCGCATGGTCCTGATCATATTTCAAAATTAGGAGTTGTGGATGATGTGCACAGGTATTGGTATGCGCCAGGGTTCACTGTGTTTGCAGAGCAGAGTTGTGCCAAATGCATCATCTGTATGCAAAACAACATTGGGAAAGGTATCAAAATGAAAATGTCAGCTCACCCGAGACCAGAGTCTCCGTGGGAACATGTGATGATGGATTTTATTGAACTTACACCATGCGAAGGGTATAAATATTGCCTTGTCTTAACTGATGTTTTTTCTAAGTGGACTGAAGTTTTCCCTTGCAGGCATGCCTCAGCAATCGCTGTGGCCAGGAGTCTCCTCCGAGAGATAATCCCCAGATGGGGATTGCCTTTGAAACTTTCCTCTGATAGAGGAAGCCATTTTGTGAATAATGTGATTAATGAGATTTGTAAGAGTTTGCAAATTGACCTCCGAACGCACTGCAGTTACCATGCTGCATCAGCCGGGATTGTAGAAAGAGCTAACCAGACATTGAAGGTTAAGCTCACCAAACTGATGGCAGAGACAAATCTGTCATGGATGAAAATTTTACCTTTAGCTTTGATGTTCATGAGGGGCCGTCCCCACCAAACTACGGGGCTCTCCCCCTATGAAATCATTTCTGGTAGACCTATGAGAATGTTTAACAAACCTTTTCCCCAGAACAAGCTGACTCTGATGTCCTGTGAACAGGACATGGTACAGTATTGTCTGGCACTCAACAACATACTAAAAGATCTCTTCAACAGAGTGAAGGCGACCATCCCGGATGCCAGAGAGGGTTTCTTGCATCACCTCCAGCCAGGCCAATGGGTGGTGATCCGGGACCTGAAACGGAAGGCGTGGAATAGTGCTCGTTGGCTGGGCCCGTACCAGATCTTGCTGACAACCCAGACGGCCATCAAAGTAGCTGAGAGGACGTCTTGGGTACACGCCACCCACTGCAGGCTGGTTCCAAACCAAGAGGAGGCCAGCCGGCCAAAAGATTCCAACAACCAAGATGCATTACCCGGTGTCACCACCAGGGCGAAAGCTCACTCTCTGGTCTCCTCATCTGAGGAATCAGACCAAGGATAACACACCCTATCTTTTCCTCATTGCTGTCATGATGACAACTTTGACCCCTGCCCCAGCAACGCCCAATCATAATCCAACCACACTCCCCCTCACACACCTACTCGCACCCCCCTTGAAAGAGAACTCGGACCAGTTCTCTCCTGAAACTGAAACCATTGAACGAAGGAAAAGACAAGAACACACTCCAGTATTCGTTTGTCCCGTTGAGCGTTGCACTCCACTTGACTGTTGGGTCTATACGGTAGACGAAGATGGATGGAAGATGCTGCATACTGCTTATGTGAGATTTGAAAGTAACAAACGATTCCCAGGTTCTACTATTGTAACTGTGACTGAAGTTAATGTAGAGAAAGACTCTCCTTATTGGTGTGTTTTAGCTAAAGATGTTATGCGAGTATCAAGAACAAAGAATTATGGAGTTGACATTTGTAGATCTGTTCCAGATTATCCTCGAGGTACTGTGTTTAACTGCTCTATGCACCTAACCAAATCAGCTAAGTCAATTGGACAGGAAAAGAAGCATCCTAATGAAGCTATTAGTGTAGTCAGAGACTTTGCACATAGAATGAACTACGCTAACTGTTGGATTTGTCAAAATGTACCTCTTAGTACTGCTGCGCCCATATTCTATCCAATTCCTTTAACCCAAGCAGAATGGTCACACTATGACTGGCAGGGTTTAGCTACTCATGTTTTCTCTGCTCCTGGACAATCCTCTGCTTGTCATTTTCATGTAGGATTAGATAGACTAGGTAACTCCTATACAGGGATTGAAGAGGTTATTCTAAGCAAATTGACACTAGAGGTTAATGAGAATCATAGACCTTCTAATTTCTCCCGCCTTATTCTGTTCAAGGTTACACACTTTTCTGAAATAGCTGGACAGGGATTGGTTCACAAAATTCAAGTTATATTAGTCCAAATAGACAATCATGCACCGAGTACTAGGTTAGCTTGCACAGCTGTATCTACTACAGTTAATTGGCGAAATTCAATTACCATTTCTGGATTAAAATGTCAAATTATCGATTGTATCATTAAAGCACAAACAAAATTGCATCCTCAAGAAATGGAACATCAAAATCAAGTCGACCAATTCAAAGTAGTACCTCTTCAACAGGTTACAGCCTGTATTGATCTTTTCAGATACAACACACAAATTAGGACACAAATTAATGATCTAGGCACTAGCTCCTGCGTTGCTCCTATCTACGAATTCTTGTATCCAGGTTCAGCGATAGGCCTTCCAAAAGGGGTATTTCTAGTCTGTGGCGATACAGCTTATTCAAACCTAAATAGCAACAGTGTAGGAAGATGCTATCTTGCTCATTTAATCCCCATGATTAGGAAGGTGGATCACGCTGAAATGCAGGTAATTCATCATCAATCCAATTATAGACATCGTCGTGCTATATCGCCCTTTCAGTTTATTTTTGGTGTATTTTTCCCTAACTATGGCATGTATAACACCCAAACTGAACTCATGACTCTCTCCGCTGTCTTGGCGGATCACTTGAATGCATCGGACAGAGTAATTTCAGCCTTAGCTAAGGAAGTGAATGAAATGAAGAAAGTTGTGCTACAGAATAGGTTTGCCTTAGATATAATTCTTGCTAGTAAAGGAGGAACATGCGCGATTGTAGGGTCAGAATGTTGTTCGTTCATCTCAGATCCAAATGCCACATTAACAGAGTTCCATGAATCAAACATGAAAGGTATTCAGACTTTAAAGACTGTCCATGGGTTTAATGCTTGGGGAATTTTCGATAATGCTTTTTCAAGTTCTGGAAATATTCTCAGATCTCTAGGTATCATTTTTATGATTATTATTTTGATTATTATTATTATTGGCATTGTTCTTAAGTGTATTGGAAAGTGTTTGAATACTGTTACAGAGATACCCATTACTGCATTAATGTTCAAAGGAGAAGTTGAATTAGACCTTCATTCAACTCAAGAACTTAGTCAAGTCTGTGCCATTGGAAATAAGGATTTTGAATTGTTTTGAAACTTGAAGTTAAGTTTTTTTCCTCTCAAAAGAAAGAAGTTTTTGTTTCCACTCATGAATATATGAAATCTGTATTAGATTAGTATCATGTTATCTTTTTACCTTGCTTATGATGATATTTTATAATTTGATTCCACATGGTTGATTCTTTCATTTATTATTGTTGTGGATGTTTTACCCACAAGATTGGGGAATTGTTAAAGAATTTCAACTCATCACCATGTGTTCACGCCAAGATAGGTTTCTGTTTATCTTATTCTATTGATGTTCCTGTTTCCTCTGTTTAATTATTTTACAATGTTTGTGGGAATCACACCTTAGTTAACTTCTCACTGCCATATGTGCCTGCCAGAGCAGCTGGTCAAATATCATGTCACGACACTGTTCCTTTAAAAGGGCTCCGCCTCTATTGGACGGGGCTCTCTGCTGGAATCCATTTCCTGTTGTGAGAGACCGCTTGCAAACGTATTGAAGAATAAAACTCTCGTATTTGTTTTACCCAGACTGAATCGACCACTCGCGTGCTCTTATTCTTAATCCAAGTATATTAAGAAAATAATTATCAACAGTTTCTATAGTAGCCTACATCCAATTACGGTATTTCATCAAAGAAAAAAGACTTTTAGAAAGTATGAAAGAATGTAGTCACTTAGGCGTGTGTGTGTGTGTATGTGTGTGTGGGGGGGGGTTACACTTTTATTAACTGCCCAGGGAATAATCTGACTCATAACCAGACAGTGTATTCTGAGTGCTGTGTTGTACTGTATCCTTGACAACCTGTACTATAGCAGGCATGGCTGCTTTGTGTAACAAGCAAATCCAGGGCTGCGTTCAAATTCAGCTAACAGAGGTGAACGTTCGCCGCAAACATGTTTTCTCCAAACGGTCACATTTGAACAGCTTTTAATGAACGTTCCAAATAGTTTGCATAAACGCAACATTCCCCATGGGAGCACATCTCCAGTAAGCCAGGGTCCATTGTGATCCTCGTTCCGTTACTGGCGAACTACCTCTCCAGACTGTTAGCTTCTGTTAGCAAACGTTTGCGGCGAACACAAAGCTAACGGAAAATAGTTCGCTAACGTTCGCTATGTTCGCTGAATTGGAACGCACTCCAGGATTCTCCAATTACAGTATCAATCAATCAATCAATCAAAGCTTTATTTGTATAGCGCATTTCATACCCAGAGGCAACACAATGCGCTTTACAGAGAACAATATTCCAGAGGGAAGCAAAAAAACAGTAATCACCCGGGGGCCAGATAAGTGAGCTGTAAACATTCTTCCCTGACCCCTCTCAACAAGGCGATCGAGCAAGCTCCAGGAGTATGTTTGTCTACCGGCTAAGAACATTTATAAAGCAATACATTACATTAAATTACATTTCAGAGTAAGAGAGGCTAAAAAAAGCATCATAGGAGAGAGGACATTCTACGGACATGCTACGACATCCACAGCAGACACGGGGGTATCTATCGGACTCCGGGAGGTCTGCTGGTGACAGTGGGGCATCCACTGGACCTGGTTAGAAGATAGGAGGGAGAGAGAGAGGCACTACCATGGTAATACAGTATTACCATGGGAACACATTTACAGAGGCAGAGGGAATTGGAGGACACACTGCTCCCTGACAAAGAAACACACTGATGAACAGAGATCCAGATGAATGAGAATCCATATGTATTCTGACCTCTCTTTACATTTTACCGATGTATCTTTGAATTACTGATACGCTCAAGCTGGCCGTTTATTTTCACAAACCTGAGGGGCAACTGATTAAGGATGTGTTTTTTTCTTTGAAAGCGTTTCTTCAACTGAAAGGGAGCTTGCTAATTACTTATTTAGTAATTGCCTAACGAGGGAGATTGAGGTTGGTAATTAGCAATGAAGGAGAAAGAAGGTGAAAGACGTTGCTGCACGTAGAACAAAAGTGTCCACAGAAGCTTTCAGTGATCACAAGGCAAAATGAGATATGATTATCAGGTTTCATTTGATTGCCAGGACCACTGGAGCTTATGAGCAAACAAGGATGAAAACCTAGTCTCCATTTTGAAATATTTGAATAAACATTCACATTGGATAATGACAAACATTAAACAATGCTATTTCTGCAAATGTTACAAGTTGTGGTTATGGATAATAGTGGTTGGAAAAGTCAACAGTGTGATTTTTTCAATGGCAGAAAGTATGTTAGAATTTGTCCATTATAGTCAAGATATGACTGATCCCGGTAAGTGTGTGTGTGTGTGTGTGTGTGTGTGTGTGTGTGTGTGTGTGTGTGTGTGTGTGTGTGTGTGTGAGACAGAGAGGGAGAAAGAAGACGAACAAATAAAGATTTACATTTTAAAATGTAAAATACCAAAAATAATACAATATCTGGATATGATGTGAATGTTTCAGCATCTAAGTATTTAGGCCCCACTGGTAACTTGAACCAGGATGGTTAATCTGAAACAAGTGCTGACCCTTAATTAAAGAATAAGAAAAAAATAAAGAAATAAGACGAAGACTCCACATCAGTATTCCACACATGACAAGGGCACGATAAAATATTAAATTATATTTTCAGTGATGCTATAGCCGGCAGAAAAATTAATTAGACAGAAGATAAATAAGTTTGCCCGTCTATAACTCTGCAGACTAAAAGATGATCTCAAAGCTCCTGACAGCCATTCAGCCCCTGCCAAGTTTCACTTTGCGTTTCCTCCCTGATGCTAAAAACACAGTGACCACTTTTCTCAGCACATTGTCAACCTGTACTTGATGATGAAAAGTGACCAGTTAATATCAAATTAACAGTATACTTAAGTCCTGCCTTTATCGAAGCATTAGCGTACAACACAGCAAAATTGCCACAGTACTAGCACTCTCTCAGCACCAAAACATAAAAGGCCCACATTTCCTCACAGAAGATTCATCAAGCAGTCATCATTTTACACATTAAAGCACACCAACAATATATCTGAGAGAGAGATAATATCTTTGAACACGGTAATCTGATCATCGTGCTCAAGTGAAGTGAAAACCATTCTGTTGTCGAATGATGATGATAGAATATAGCCTTGTAGGAGAACGAGACTCGCTGAGCAGACTCTGTATCCTAATTAGTATTTTAGAAATGTTTGCCTTATCTCATTAAAAAACCTCCAGACACCTGGCCACTTTCCATAAGAAGGCTCCCAAAAGCTGTAATTGAATCATTGTCCATTGCAAATGACTTCCAAATTCCCTCCATGCGGATATAAGGGAGTACAAACAGCAGTACGTCTGACCACTTCATTGGACCACGTCAAAGAGTGAGTCCTCCTAACGTCTTTTTTTATAGACTATTTTATCACAGTCTTTCTCTTTCTAATAAATGTGGGAGTGATTAAAAAGTCGTATAGCTGATGCTGTCATTCCTTGAGCCAGGATCAGCATTTGAATATAGAATTAGAATTGAATTGTATTACATATTTTTCCTAAATTCTTAAATTAAACAGTGAGAGAAGGAGAACCAAATTCAAGTGTGGTATTCCTTTTTACAGTATGAAACTCCACGGCAACCAGTTTGTTAAATTGAGTGGTGAGGGACAATGGGGGTAGGGGGGGGGGAGAAAGAGAGAGAGAAAGCAGAGAAAGCAAGACAAAGAAAGGCAGGCAGACATCAATCTTTGCTGCTTGGCTCCAACCTTGGAGAAATCTCTCCCCTGATTCATGGCCGACTATCAACAGGCCTCTAGCTTAAACACTCCTGAAGGGCAATACTAATGGAAGAAACAGGGGGTTGCCATATTTCTCACGTCACAGACTCTGCATTTTCTCGTCAGCCTCTTTATGTTTCATCATTTACCGCCAATGTGTTTGGCAATCTCACAAAGCCATGCCTAGATTCAGTGTACAGGCTCCCCTTGGGATTTGCCCAGACAAAGAGTCACCTTACAGATATGAGCTGCGAGATTACATTATATTTATGGTTTATGGACCCACAGGCCTGACATGGAGATGAGAGGAATATGTTGCTGGTCGGTGGGAGGAGCCCATTGAAAGTAGTTTTATGAACTACTTCAGCTCTGACCCCACCGCTGAAAAGGTAACATCTATATTTCATAAGTATTGCTTTCGCTCAACTTTCATATTGGCTGAATGATTGTGTGTTTTGCAGAGCACTTTCTTGGAGCTATTTTGATTTTCCAGGCCAGCTGACGGCTGATAATCTTTATAATTCCTTTTTCATCTTGGAAACATGCTCTCTCACCCAGACCTTTCTTCATTGTTCATGAAAGGAATAACACTGCAGCAAAAGTTACCCAAGTCAAATATTTGCAGAGTGGAACTCGGCTATTGAAAATCTGGATTTCATATTAAAGAATTTAGAATGTCTACGTATCAATGAGGACTTCTTTGAAGTCGAAACATGTTGGTATTCCACTTAAGGCTGCCGTTATGGTGGGAAGCAGGGGGAAAAGAGGAAGGAGGACAGCCGGTTACAAACTGGAGGTTTAAGAGGGGTTCCTGATGACCACAAATATCCATCAGCACATAAACGATTAAACGTGAATGATTTTTCACGGTGCCCACCCACATCCATTGTATGACCAAAACAGTGGTAGAGCAATTATCAACTTTCTCAAAAGTGCTAGTTTTGTCAACCTTTTCATCTGAACCATTGTATATGATCATAAGTAACCTTAAAACAGGGCTAAACATGATTTTTCCCTTTACTACTCCTTTAAGTTCAAATCCTAGTTAATTGATACAATTGCAACCCCCCACAACAACTATTATCAGCTATTAGCCTACATACTTCCACCCAGGAAAAGGGGTAGTAGCCCATTAGCCTACACACTTCCACCCATGGAGTGGGTAGTAGCCTACATTCTACCCACTTCATCCAGGGAGGGGGTAGTAACCTACATTCTACCCACTTCATCCAGGGAGGGGGTAGTAACCTTAAGCCTAGGGAGAGGGGAGTAGTCTATAGCGTACACACTTCAACCAGGGAGAGGGTAGTAGCCTTTATCCTATACAATGCCGATTTTTATTAATCTTGGTACAGTGGTACCACGGCATGCCTAATGGTGACTGGAGAAAAGTGAAACGAATTGCCCACAGGGTGGCGCTATAACAAGCCAAAATGCTAAAAAAATGCTCTATAACTTACTAATTGGATGCAAAATCGTCAGATTAAATTTTGATGTCGATATAAGTCTTTTTGTGCAACAACACCCACATTGCACTTTCATTGTATTTTTCTTGACATCAATGGCTGCGTAGCTCAAATGTGGCGAGGGCGTGTTTCGCTTGTTGGGTGTTTCGCTTGTTGGCTTTGATGCGTTCGTTTGCGCTTGGCCCCGTTATTGCTGCTTGCAGCTATATTTTAAACTTGTGATTCATCATGATTAATCACAGCATATTATTGTTTAATCAATTGACACTAGTGTGACCCTAATAAACACACACACACACAACTCTTGACGATTGCATGCTCTCACACGTGCATAAAGACCGACAGACACACACACACAAAGTCCCTTTTCACTGAAGACAACTTTCAAACAGCCTGCTTTCTCAGAAACAAACTTCAGGCTAGTTGTATTTATTCAAGTCACACTAAGGACTACGCTTAGCTATCGGTTCCACAGGACTGCATCTCCCATCAACATGGTTCCTCCCAGAGCGGTGAATACTACATGTGGGTGGTTAGGAACATTCCAGGGAACGTCTGACTTGAACGTCTGAAAGTACTACGTACGTTACTTAAACGCCATTCGCCCAACACACTAAGTCCGTCCTCCCCCCTCCATCTCTGTCACTCTCTCCTCACCCTCTCTCATCCCTTCACTCTTCCTCTCCTCCTCCATCCCACTCTCCCTGCCTGAAAGGCCATTATCTATGAAGATAGGGTCGATTATGCATCGGACAGTGCAATCAGTTGATTAAATGCCGCTTTAAACCCCAGAGTCAATCAGTCACTAAGGTTGTAGTGGGCGAGCGGTGGGTGGGGAGAGTGGGAGCTGGAGGCCTCTCTGTGTCTACATGTCATGGGATTAGGTGGGACGCCCCTCAACATGTGACTCACATCTACCCATGAGTTCCACTGATCAACATGAGGAACACGTACACTCACCCACCATTGTTTACACAATTGTTTGATCTGATTTTCTCTATTTTTGATGGTCTTTGACAGTGACAGATGGAGGGAGCACATTCGAATCGAGGAAGCTTTATTTTAAATGCACACATACAGAGAGAGAGGGTGAGTTCATTTTTATTAAAGAGCAACAAACCTCAGCATCCCTGAATGCGGAATGATGATAGTGAGAATGATGATAGTGAGAATGATGATAGTGAGAATGAAATGCACCAATCTCGCCTGCGCAGTTCTGCAGTGTCAACGCAGATGAAGAGAGGAGGCGAGGAATCATTGTCCCAGCCCAGTACACTCTGATGGTTAGGGCTGGGAATAGGGATTACACTCTTGTAGTTAGGGTTAGGGCTGGGATTGTGGATTTCACTCTGATGGTTAGGGCTGGGATTAGGGATTACACTCTGATGGTTAGGGCTGGGATTAGGGATTACACTCTGATGGTTAGGGCTGGGATTAGGGATTACACTCTTGTAGTTAGGGTTAGGGCAAGGGGTAGGTTTTCTCTAGGTTTACACATGCACATGTTTTAAAGCAACACTATGTTGTGCCCCCACGCCCGAGCCAGTCTCGTTCCCAGTCCCACTCAGCGCGTCACCCTTGAGGTTGGGCCAGGCGTCTCCTTCCGCAGCAGACATCTTGAGGTTGGGCCCGGCGTCTCCTTCCGCAGCAGACATCTTGAGGTTGGGCCAGGCGTCTCCTTCCGCAGCAGACATCTTGAGGTTGGGCCCGGCGTCTCCTTCCGCAGCAGACGTCCGCTTCATCCCACCAGCAGCAGAGCTATTTCAACTGCAAGCTCTACCACTCAATCCAGCTGCAGGCTGTGTGTGACCATGACGGTTGCTTGGTCAACATCTTTGTTGGCTACCCGGGATATACATACCACTCTACATGTAAAGTTCCCTCTTTTTGTATAGCATTTCTACCAAACTGCAGTATCTACTTACTGTACACCTACAAATTGAGGGCATGAGAAATGCTGGTCTATTGAGATCCATGTCATGTAACTTGAAGGGTCTAATCACTCAGCGAACAGGAGGAATGACATTAGGAAGAGTGACATTTGCTCTCTTTTGACTGGGCATACATTAAAAGGAATGAGACAAGAGGCCGATGTAATTGAACAAAGTTTAATAAATAAATTAACACAACCCATCTTCATTTCCCTCAGCTCCTCCCTGTAAGCTGCCTCCTTCTCTCTTTTTCTCTCCTCAATCTCTCTCATTCTCCTTCTTCTCTTCTTCCAGCCTGTTACTTTCCATCTTCCTCCTCCAACTCCCCACTCCTAGATCGCCTCTTCTCTCTCCTCTCCCTGTCCTTGCTCTGCCTGCCGGTGGGGGTGGGGTCAGCGCAGAGGGAGGGGAGGCCACACCCGACGACGGGTACGGGGCGGACGAGGAGATGAGGACCACTGGGGCAATAACGTGCCTGGCCCCCATCGCCTCGTCCAACAACCCGTACCACTTCCAAGACGCGGCTGTGGTCTCCCCATTCTCTGAGCTGACCCCCGTTCTGGGGCTCTTCAGATCCTATGAATGGAGCTTAGAAAAACGTTTCTAGTGTCATATAAACTCTGAATCCATATATATATATATATATATATATTTATTTATTTGCTAACATGCAGCCTAACATGGAACAGAGCTAAACAGTTGAACAACAAAATGTTAATCCATCACCTAAGAGGAATAAATGCCACAATGTTGTAAGACAAAATCACCTGATATTTTGCCATTAGTTTCTCCTTTTTTTTTTTCCCAAGTAGCCTGCCTCTACCTTCCCTCACAGGCCACTCTTCAATGTAGGTCCTGCAAAATCAATAATCAAGTTAACGGAAAGGTAGGCTACATAATACATCAGATTAATCCCAAACAATGCACAGTTAACGTACTCAAATCCCTTTACAGTGCCGTTTCTCATTGGCTGTCCGCCACAGGATGAGCTGTCTGGTGTCATCGTCGCTCCCTGTAATAACGTTACACCAGAAATTATTTTGGATGAATACGAATGTTAATATTAACTTGTTTAAATCACAGAATAAATTGAATTGCTCGACAAGTATGTTCAATTGGCTAGTCAGTAACGTTAGTTAAAACTAGAGTTGCAAGATGCTGGGGGCTAGCCAGCTAGCTTACATTTAGATAGATAACGTTAGCTAACGTTGGGTCAATGAATGGTACCAGCTAGCAACGAGATCGGCAAATCGTTTCGAAATCAAAATTTGACCTCATGTGTGAACACAAAAATGCTTGCTAGCTCTGAATCATTATAACTAAGAGATTTATAGAAAAAGGCAAAAATGTTAAGGCAAAATGTAACTAATACTTAGGCCTACATTTAAAAGGTACCGCTACTCCGGCCGGCTCCGCTAGATGATTCCGCCATTTTTTCTTGAAATAAATCGCTGAAGCGGAAGGTGAACAGTTGACGACGTCATTTGAGGCATTACTTCCAGAACAGTATGCTATCGACCTTACTACTTTTTTGCACTACATTTCGGCAAAATGTAGTACCTACTATACAGTATGCCAGATGCAGTATGCACAATTTTTATGTAGCATACTACATTTCGCCTACTATATAGTAGGTAGTATGCACATTCGGACACGGCCCCTCTCTATCTGGTATAGCCATCCATGCATCGTTCTACAAAGTTCTCCACTGCCCAAAACAGCAGTCCCTTACAGGGACAAAATTAAGAACCCTTATTCGGTACTAACTTGATCTTTTTTTGAGTGTATTGGTGTCAGTGAAAATGGAGGGGAGGAGAGGACATGGAGCCAGCGGAGACTATTGAGGTACACCCCTGGACCAAGGCAGGGAGAGAGTGATGATGTATGTACAATAGCTCTGGCTGCCTGCTAACTGCTAACAGCTAACAGCCTGTCAGGGTGAATGTGATGGCTGCTCTCTGTCCAGGAAATTAGATTAATAAAGAGGCCTTTGTATGATACGAGCCCCGCCATGCCAAGCATGCAGACACACACACAATGCACAAAGGCACACAAATACAAACACACAGAGAAACAGACACGAACACACACACGTCACTTTCTCTCTCTCTCTTGATCGATCTTGATACACACACACAGCCCCACCATGCCAAGAGCATGTATATAATGTGTTTGTACAGGACTGAGGTGGATTTATTTCGCACATTTGCAGTACACAGATGGATAATTCATAGTGTGGACAAAAAGGGATTTATAATGTTGATTTAGTATTGGCACTGTGACTAATGAGGTCTGGGTGGTTGCTGGTTAGATGATTAGACCAGGATCACACCCTGATCTCTGGCTCTAACCGACCCATGCATCTCCCACTAGACCAGTATGGCATCTATGGTCTGTGTGTGGCATAAACAACATTCTGAAATATTTCAGCATTCTACTTGCTACACTTTGACACTGTCGCTGTAAATAGCTCCTGGAGACAAATTGGCATTTCAAGCCTGACCAACTCAGAGATATCATCTGTACTTTGAAAACATGGGTTGAATCCCCAATGCTTGCCTAAGATGTGTCCACTCTCACTCCACAATCATGTCAGAAAGGCGTTACCAGCTATCCACCTCACCCCTGTATGACCTCCGACATCACATGACCTCTAACACAGTGTAGGGATGCTAACATTCAACACATTCCCTCAGAATATACTCAAATTGATACTCATGCATGTGTTTAAGGCTCAAGTGCCCTTCAGACCACGTTTATATGAACTGCCACATCATCCATCCCAGTGTACTTAAAGACATAGTAGCCGCCGAGTCAATGGAGTAGGCCAGTGATTCATAGCATATATGCACAGTGCACCGTAGTCATAGCATGTAACTGTTGTGTAGAGTGTAGAGGACCTCCCATTGCACTGTAATGCACCCCCCCATCCTCCCCATCACCATCCATCTGTGTAGCAGTTGTCCTGGCGAGGTGCTGCTGTGTGGCGTCCCCGTCGCCACCATTATCTTATCTCAGGATTGACCCTCATCACGTCAAATTGTCTTAATCTCTGCCCTCCTCCTCTTCATCCCCGGGGATAGATTGAAATGTAACTTGCCGCATGAGCATCCCAATCGATTTTCATTTTGGTCAGACCACTGGAAGGAGAGCGGAAGGGAAATCCAGAGAAGGGCTAACAGGGACTCCGCGGCTAACAGAAGCCATTATAAACAGCAATTACCTTCACCTGCTATGATGGGGGAGCTTTGGTGAGCAATAGCAAACAGCTATGTGTTGTATATAGGCTTACTGCTGCCGCCAAATCTGGCTGGCTGGTTCAGTTTGACTAAAGTGCCCTCTAGTGGTTTCTCTACGCTACTGTACCTCTGCTGCAGGTTTGACTCTGAGGGGAGGAGCAGCTCTCTTCTCCCTTTGAGCTTGCTTGTACATCGAATGGATCATCCTGTTTCATTACATCCAGCAATACTGAGAGAAGAGCTGAGGCACACTTTTCTCTCTCCTCTCTCAATCTCTTTTCTCTCCATCTCCATCTATACCTCTTTCTATCTCACTTGCTCTAACCCCTCTACAGAGACGCAGACACTCTGACTCCCTCTCTCTCACACACACTCACACGTGCGCGCGCACACACACACACACACACACACACACACACACACACCAAAAACACACACACACACATAATGACAAACTCTTTCTCTCTCTCTCTCTCTCTCTCTCTCTCTCTCTCTCTCTCTCTCTCTCTCTCTCTCTCTCTCTCCCTCCTTGTGTGCTTCTGGTGTAAAATGCTGTCATGAACTGAGCTCATGAAATATTCTCCACATTCCTGCCCCTCCCCTGAGGCTCTCACTCCATCAAACCAAGCTCTTCGTCCAATAAGCAGGCTGTTGAGCAGGCGTAATGTTGAACATTATTGGCGACCATAACAGCTTGGTCTAAGGCAGCCAAGCGCGCAGAACATTAAATCTGCTGTCATATTGTCTATTGTGTTAATGTTGGCTATGCTGTACAGCCATCGCGTCAACATGATTTTACCATCCTGTCATTATATTCTGAGACTCTGAAGTTGTGAAAAAAAAGTGAGGCATTCAGTGCTGTGCAACAGATTGGAGGATGGCGCCCGCTATATCAAGGTTGTGGGCTTAGATCCTAGGCTATATGGGTGCTACGTTGTGAAAAGACTATACACTGTAGGCGTATATATATATATATATATATATATATATATATGGGTGCTTGCAAATGCCAAGGTTGTGGTTGTTTAATAAAGCTAGTGGTGGTGTATAGTGCAACAGGTTGGTGCCTTGGCTTTGCATGCTATAATACTAATACTACGCGTGTTGCGGGATCAAGTTCTAAACTAGAAACAGCATTTATAAGGCATTTATCTGATTCAAATCAATATACCTGTGTGGACATAGGACGGGCATGAGTCTTCTATTTCTACATGGCTACAGTAGGCTACCGTAGCTGCTGCCCGCAATGTGAGAACTGCAGTCTGTAACGCTGCCCTGGCCTCTTTACCACGCTGTCTTCAGTCTCTCTGTTAAAAACCTGCCCCAGAATGCAGAATTAGAGCGCAGCCCGGCAGCACTCATTTTTAGTCTCTCCAAGATGAATTCTCTTCAACAGAGACCTCAAACTGTCTCTGAAACCATAGTTTATTAAAGGGACAGCACTCCAAAATCAAAATGAATGTCAGATGATTAAAGCAATGCTACCTCACATGGGTTACTGCATGTGTAACAGAACACAATTCCACAAATGGATCATAAAGTGTCAATATTCACATTTGTTAAAGTGGCTTCAGGGGATTATTTATTCAAAATGAATCAGAATTGAAAGTACCACGTTACATTCACACACTTAATCTATTTTATTTACATAATTGTTAGGTTACGTTTAATCAGGAAAATTGAATGGTTTGGATTGGGGTTAAGGTTAGAAATAAAAACTGGAAGTGGAAAATCACTTTGCAGGTTGCATATGAGACAGATGCACTGAAAAGTAATGTGAGGCACAAAGTGGAAGTGAGTGCTCTTGCTGGGAGTCGAACCTGGGTCGTTTCCTCCAAAGGTACGGTAAGTGTGGAAAGAGGTGAGAGGTTGCAACCCCCCGGCCTCCGTCCTCCTCTCCAAAGTCGTGAGTCCTCACTCACGTGAAGAAAGAGGCCCTGAATATTAATCAATCTCGTGAGATGGGGAGAGTGCAACTTCCAGTCACCCCAGAGACCACAGTCCAGCCAGTGTGTAAAGAAGGACGACGGAGGTCATCACCTGAACAACGGAGGTCATCACCTGAACAACGGAGGCCATCACCTCATCATAAGCGAGTGAAGTCTCCTGGAACGCGACCAAGTGAGCCTGCAATACCGCCCACTCCCCCTAAACGTACATGACGTAAACCCCGAGAGACTGCACGTGATGCACCTAGAGGGTCTGACTGACTGAAGTGTGAGACCAGGTAAAAAAGGGGGTTATGGGAAACGTGACTGGTGCCAAATTCAAATTAAATTTTAAATTAAAATTATATTCAAGTTGAAATTCTGCATTTAAAGAATATTGTCTACTGTCACCTCTTTCTCCCCTTGGAAAGCTTAACTTCCAGGGGGAGAAGTATTACTACTTCACTATAATTGTAAAACGCTAGGTATATGCATTCTGAATAGGTTATAAATGGATACTCCTCACTGGGGCCCCAGCGTCAGCCATTAAACCCCTGGAACTTGTCCAGAAAGCTGCTGCTCGCCTGGCGTTCAACCAGCCCAAGTTCTCCCACACAACTTCCTTTCTCCGTTCCCTACACTGGCTCCCTGTAGCGGCTCGCATCCAGTTAAAAACTCTGGTACTAGCCTACAGGGCAATGAAAGGAACAGCCCCTTCCTACCTCCAGGCCATGGTCAAACCCTATACCCCCCCTCCTGACCGCTACGCTCTGCTACCTCGGGGCGACTGGTTGCCCCGTCACTCCGAGGCCCCTGCGGTCGATCGACACGGTCACGGCTCTTCTCTGTCCTGGCCCCGCAGTGGTGGAACGAACTGCCCACTGATGTCACGACAGCAGAGTTGCTGCTCATCTTTCATTGCAGGCTCAAAACTCATCTCTTCAAGAAGTACTACAACGATCCTCCCTCTTAAGAACCCATTGTATTTTAGATTGCTATTCTTGCACTTTGCCTTCAGCACTAGATTATGCTCTTAGTCACTTATTTTAGAAAGGAGATGCACTTATGAGTTCTGGCAAGTAGTAGTACATTGGCTTTTCCTGCATTAAATGCAATTAGTGTTAGTCGCTTTGGATAAGCGTCTGGTACTCTAGACTCACATTATAACACCCCCTTACAGTAAAAGTATGCTTATTGTTAAATTCAAATCTAGCAACCCCACCAACAGAAGTCTTACAGAGTTAAGCTGTCGTAAATCAAAGTGTCTTATAATATGTCATGCTGATGAAGGTCACAGTCAGGAGGCGTTCATGAGGGTAAGCAGCGGGGGCTCGGACATGAAGACAGAGGCTAGAAGGAGTCAGCTCAAACCCAGCTTATATCATTATTCTTTAGAATCTCAGTAATAGCCTACTCTGTGAGCTTGATTAGCTGGGATTGTGCCCTCGTATTGGAGCCACGGGAGACATTTTTGGTGTTCCTGGGTGGGCACGAGAAAAGCCCACGTCAAGTTTATTGTTGATTTAAATCTATAAAGCTTTAAATTAATTCTTCAATTATTTTTTTAATAAATATTTAGTTATATATATATGTTTGTATTGTTTGGCATTAGCAAATAGGCATTAAATAAAAATTAACAGTGAGTCATAAGAGTAATAGCACGTGTTATACTATTTTGCATGGATATGAACATAGGTGTGCCTTGAGATTTTGGCTTGCCCTTTGGTGTGCCTTGGGCAGAAAAAGTTTGAGAACCACTGGTCTGGACAATCTTTTTATCTTAGTTATGTTGATTTAATGTCAAGGGCATGCAGCAGCTATGGTTTTCTGCCAAGGGATGATAACCAGGGGAGTTGCAAGGCAGTCTGGCCTTTATGAAAAAATCAAACCCAGATTGTAAAGTAAGCCATGTGGGTTTATGATCTCTACTGCCCCTGCTGGTGTGCTCATGCTACGAACAGACATACACTCAGAGACATGGACAGACACACATGTCACATACAGTATAGAAGCAGCTGCACTGCTTGAAAGCTGGTCCACTGCTTTAAAGCTGGTCGCACACAAGCTCAGAATTGCAGCAGCAAAAGGCTCAAGCGCTGAGTCGATTAGCCCCGCACCAATGTGACAGCAATGGTTATTTCAATGCATGTCATTATATCTCCAAGCAACAAATACAAGCCATAGGGATAGGGCTACGCTTCAAGCTAACTTTAGTCACTCTTCAAACAAATTAATGAGAATAGGCCTATATGGCTGATATATATATATTCTTGGCTCCCCCCCAAGAAAAAATCTACCAGCGATTGAGATTGTAATACAATAAAGTTTACATTGAGCTATTTTGCTAACGTGTTCATGTATTGACATACATAAGCTACAGTAGCTACATGAAATGACCATTGCTGTGAAGACAGTTTTTCTTAACACTAGAACTGCCGCGGCTCACTATATACCTATATAACAACGCATCGTTTATTACGGTATACGGTGTTAGGATTGTACTGTACAACTCAAGGCTTAATGTTGTCCTTTCATACTACTCACAAAATGACTATATGGCAATAAAATAACAAACAAAATGTTATTTTCGCACTTTAACAAGATATAATCACTCTATATTTGAAATTGTACTACAGGTGAGAGAATCCTTTAATGATCTCTCTCGTTCGCTCTCCTAGGTGTGATGTCAGAGTTGTCCAAGACTTGGGGTTCTCCTGCTCTGAGTGCCCATTCTCCTACACCTCCCAGATCTACCTCCACAAGCACATCAAGAGGAGCCATGACAACCTCTGTCTCTGCTGAGGAACACACAGAGCATTATGAAGTAGCCAGTGCCTTGGCAAAGGTGTTTGAGCAGCAGTCATCAATGGATTAACTCCCAAGACAGAAGGAAGCAACACGCGCTATGACTCCAGTGACGAAGGTAATACAATAAAGTGCATTCAACAGTCCCAAAAGAGTACTACTTGAGTTGACTAATCTGAGCTAATTTACCTCTACTATATGTTCCTGTGCCCAGGCAGCCGGTCGGCAGAACTCAGACCAGACCTTGTGATCTCTATGTCTAACATCTGAGAGAGTGCCACCCCAACCATCTCCCAAAGGGGTTTTAAAGTTGGGCAGTACCATAGAGAGTGCACCAGCGTGCCATTCTTCCCACAGCCATGCCAGCAGAGGCCAGGCAGAGATGGGTCCATGTTTTCAGTCCGGAGGGAGTAATGAGAGCTCTATGCAGGATCTTGAACTGGATAACCCTAAGCCTTACACTTTTTGATTTAGTTAGTGAGTATTTCCAGATAGTGTCCCATTCATCAGGGGAGAGGGAGATATTGAGGTATTGCTCCCACTTCATCTGTGTCTGGAAATTAGTGTTGGGGATGGAGAGGAGAAGACGCAAATATATGTTAGAAACCAGTCCTCTCTCATCTGTAATCCTTTTAGGATGGACATCTAGCTCACTGTGGCTACCCACCAGGGTGCCGCTACATCTCAGCTTTTTAACAATATATCTTAGTTGCATATATAGAAAAAATTAGGAGGCATCTATTTTGAATTTTGACCTCAGTTCTTCAAATGAGATTATGGCCCCATCATCCACAATCTGTCCTACTTGGTGAACACCCTGATCTTGCAACTGTTTATTATCTAATGTGTCGCCCCCCGCTGAAAAAAGAGGGTTCCTCCAGACTGGGCAGGATGGGAGGGATGACCCGGATATTCCCAGTCTCTTGTGTAGCATTTTGGCCCCCTTGATAGAAAACTGGATCTATGGATTATCCAAATTGGCAATGTCTTTTGGACAATACCATAAAGAGGTTAGGGAAACAGATTTACAATGTTTCTTAATGATCTGTTCCTCCAGCCAGTCCCAATTAGGTTGGGACTGTCTCCTTCCATATCCCCACAACAAGGGAACCTAGCATTAAATGATAAATAATAAAGAAACATGTCAGGTACACCCATTCCGCCTTTGCTCCTCGGCATAGACATCTTCTTATGATTAACTGTCAAGATTGAGAGGATAAATCGCAATTCCATCAAACTGTGATGCAACAGCATGCAAGCCAACAGCCGTGACAGCCTAAGCGATTAATGCTACTGCTACTTGCTACTACTGCCCATCGGATCCGTAAAATACCCGATCCGACTCGGGTCTCTGTCCTACTCCTGCTTTCGGACAAAATCGGGTCCGGTATACTTTTTTTTTTTTTTTAAATCAGATTTAGTCGGATCTCAGAACGAATGTCTCGGGTCCATCTCGGTTTCGGGTCCACATTTTAGACGTGAGAAGACCTCTACTTTGTACTTTGATATTTTGCCAAAGTTTGCAGTAAACGTTGGGGTACTTTGCAGTACTTTGCAGAATACTTTGAGGTACTTTGTGATGTGCTTTGGAGAACTTTGCAGTACTTAGTGGTATACTTTGTGGTTCATTGCAGTATACTTTGGGTACTTTGCGTTATACTTTTGGGTACTTTGTAGTACTTTGTGGTATCATAAGACACACCAAAGTATACCACAAGTACCAAAAAGTACACCAAAGTATACCACAAAGTACCCTAACAGTATTGTTCATTCGCTTTTTTAGATTATTACATTACCAGTTTTGAAAAAAAGACCCACCTGATAATGTAATAACTTGACCAATAATGTAATAAGTTATTACATTATCAGAAAAATGGTATTACATTATCAGTCAGGAAATGTTATTACATTATTGGTTAAGTTATTATATTATCAGGTATTATTACATTTTCGATTGAGTTAAGTCAAACTTTTATTACATTATAGGGTGTTATTACATTATCAGTTAATTATTACATTATCGGGTGCTACAAGGCCCCATCCATACCCAGACATTTATGGGCCCCAACCTGGTGCCCCAAAATCTCTCCCACTGTTCCCCCAGAATCCCCAAAACATTGCCTGGGCAAGTAATTTTGATTTATTGTCATAATATTAGGTTGCCATAATAATCATAATAATAATCATAATCACAATCACAATCATAATATATTGTATCGATAAAGCACTTTAACAAAACTCAACATGTGTAATAGAAACCTTTAGATAAAGATCACACATAAAACAGTGTAAATGTATAAAGTACAGATATTATACATTATAGGCATAAATACATGAATTTTTAGCTCAAGTTTGAAAGCCTCAGCTTCATCAACCTGAGTGACACAGTGGGAAGGCTGAGCTGCTGCAGAGGAAAAGGCCGTCTCCCAGTTTAGTCTTGGGGACTACAAGTAGGCCAGAGTCAGAAGAACGGAGACATTCTTACATGGTTCTGCATCAGCGAGGTTCCCTTGTTGTGTTAGTTTGGCCTCTCTTGGGAGGCATCGTCCCCCTGAGAGAGAGGGAGGAGCTCACTGTGAGGTGACCCACTCTTCTACGCGTTCTATGACCTGGTAACAAACCATTCCATTGCCAGATCGTGGCTGCTCTCTGCTTGCTGCCTGCTTGAGGAGGACAGCGGGCTCTGACTTGATAGGCAAGCTCTGAGCACACTCTGCAGGTTCCCATGAAGGATATGAAAGAGTTATGCCATCCGGCTAATCCAAAACATTGACTTCATGCTTAGTGGCAGTGGGCGGCCTGAGCCTGTTCTGGTACACCACGGCCCATCTGAGATCCCTTTTTCACCACAAGCACTGAACCCCCCTCCCCCACTGCCACCACAGAACCCCCCTACTGTCACCCTCCTCTTCTCTCTTTAAGTGTCTACTCCCCGCAGAGTACCCCTCCCTGTCCACACACCCCCACCAGCTCTCTACGATGGTTTGCTCGCCCTGTGCGCACCCCCCACGCTCTGTCTCTAGTGGTCTGTTCCCAGCAGGGTCTATGTTCCTGGTGTTGTTCCCTTATCTACAGCCTCTCTTCTCTGCACGACCTGACACCCCCGCTGTGCTGCTGGAGCAGGACCAGGAGCTAGGGTCAGGGTAAGGATGGGAGGAGGAGGAGGAGAGAAGAGGAGGATGAGAGAAGAGGAGGATGAGAGGTCTATCTGGGTCAGCGGGCCGCCCCCCCCCCCCCCCCCCCCCTTCAGGAGTGGGACAGAGAGAACAGGTCAAGACTCATTAAGCTTCCCTCTTACCTTTCTCTCTCTCCTTCCTTCCTTCTCTGTCAATTCTCTCTTTCGCTCCGTCTTGCTCTCAACAAATCTATCAATTTCCTCTTTTTTTACTCTTGATTTCCCAGTGTATCCATCTGTTTTTCGCTTTCTCTCTCTCAACCTTTAGCTCATTACTAAATATAAAGGTCAGACACTATTCCACTGTACTCTTCTCTTTAGCTACGCTTGTTGAAAGTTGAAAGGGGAAGGAAACCTTTCACTCTTCTTCCTCTCACTGCATCCATCCATCCAACCATTCATCCATCCATACATCCAACCATCCATCCATCCATCCATCTGTTATGTTATGTTATGTTATTTTTATTTATAATGCGCCCCCCAACCAACTGTTACATCAGCCCGGGGCGCAGCCCGGGTACAAAAAAGAGACAAACAAAAACAAGGGACTGCAGAGACACAAAATGAAACTACATTTAAGACACAAGACAAGGACATAAATTATAGATCATCTGTAACAAAGAGGTGAGTTTTAAGCTGTGCTCTAAAAGAGTCCAGGGTGGTGGCGGACTTGATGTTCAGAGGAAGCTTGTTCCATAGCCCAGGTGCCATCACAGAGAATGCACGGTCTCCCTTTGTGACAAGTTTTGACCGTGGGACCTTCAGGGTCATCTGGTTGTCAGATCTGAGCCGGCGACCAGGCCTGAAGCTGGTAGGTTGGTCCAGGAGATCTTTGATGTAAGCTGGGGCGAGACCATTGAGGGCTTTGAAGACATACGTGAGGATCTTGAATTTCACTCTGCGCTTCACTGGGAGCCAGTGAAGGGAGGAGAGGACAGGAGAAATGTGTTCCCTCATCTTAGTGCCTGTCACCAGCCTGGCAGCGGCATTTTGGACTAGCTGCATGCTGTGGATGGTCTTGTCGGTGACCCCGGCATAGAGGGCATTACAATAGTCCAGTCTGGAGAAGATGAGCATTAGTACGACCCTCCGTAGGTCGCTGGAGGAGAGGAAGGACTTGATTTTGGATACTGTGCGCAGTTGGAAAAAACAGGATTGCACGACAGATTTCACTTGCTTGTCAAACTTGAGGTCTGTGTCAAATATGACCCCAAGGTTTCTGACGTGGGATTTTTCAAGGGTGGACAAACTTCCTAGATTATTTCTGATCTGACTGATCGAGGTGAAGTTGCCGATCAGAAGGATTTCACTCTTGGTGTCATTGAGCTGCAGGAAGTTTTGTGACATCCACTCCTTTATTTCCCGCAAGCAGTCCTTCAGACGGTCCAGCCCAGAGGGATCGTCTGCCCTGAGTGGAAGATAGATTTGAGTATCGTCGGCGTAGCAATGGAAGGAAATCTTATGGCGATGAATGACTTGGCTGAGGGACAGCATGTAGATGGAGAAAAGGATGGGACCCAGTATTGAGCCCTGAGGGACCCCGCAGGTGAGGTTGACACGGCAGGATGAATGGTTGGCTATATTCACTGAAAAGGTCCTGTTGTTGAGGTAGGACTTGAACCAGGACAGGGCTGTGTTGGTGATGCCAACCCCCTGTTGGAGGCGGTCGAGGAGGATGGTGTGATCTATAGTATCAAAATCTATCCCTCTCGACTCCTCCGTACAGCTGTCTGACTGGGGTGAATGGCTCAGTAATTGGATTTGAGGGAGAAAAGGTCTTAAGCGATGAGACACAAAATGGGGAGGAGAGGGCGAGTCCCTCTCATTCCCGCCGCTCGCTCTCCAGCTGTTTCCCGAGATGACAAAGCCAAGACACAGCTAGGGGACAGAGGATGGAGAGAGATCTTTATTTTTCCCTCTCCCCCTCTCTGCCCCTCCTCTCTCTCTCTCTCTCTCTCTCTCTCTCTCCCTCTTTCACTTTTTCAGGAGGAGAACAGACTTCTCTGGGCTCAGGAGAGCTGCTTTCCCAGGTGGAGATGATCCCCAGGTTCTTGGCGGGGTACCAGGCCCGGGCTGCGTCTGGCAGAGCAGAGATGGATGAACATGGCAGAAGGATTGAGGACACAGTGAACCGCGACTGCTCCATTTCCTGCCTCGGCATGTAGCGTGAGGAGCACACAGGAGGAGAAAAGCAGATAATCCCGAGATGGGCAGGAGAGGAGAGGAAAGGAGGTGAAGAGGGGAGGACATGACAGGAGGATGGAGAGAGGATGAAAAGAAGAATTAAAAGAATGGAAGGAAGATGAAAGGAGAAGAGCGGGAGATGTCTCTGTGTGTCAGCTAGCCTGACAGGATGACGAAATGATCCCTCTCACCGGGAGCCCAGAGCAGAGACAGGCTCAGACTGGGATTCAATCACAATTTCCCCAGCAATATTTACACACTGTCTGGATTATCAAACTTCCAACGCGCTTTCACTTCTTATTGTGAATTGAATGTTAGAATAATCTACCTGTGATATTTTTCTGTGGTTCAGTAGGTAGTTATTTTTGAATTGTTTACATAAATGGTTGGTCACATATTGAAGGAAATCATGAAGAGATTTTTGATGTATATACATGGGTATC
Source organism: Borostomias antarcticus (assembly GCF_949987555.1). Lineage (NCBI taxonomy): Eukaryota > Metazoa > Chordata > Actinopteri > Stomiiformes > Stomiidae > Borostomias > Borostomias antarcticus. The sequence goes on along the minus strand of NC_140247.1, from coordinate 26,054,113 downwards.
CATGCACAGTTTAGATCTTTGATCACCAATAATTTTGTCATAATCTTTTGTGTTTTTAATCATTTTAAATTGTAATGTGCATTGTTTCTATTGTTTTCATTGTTTAAATTGATTTATTTTTATTTGTGTTCTTGTTTTACACATTGTTCTTTCATATTACAGAATATATGTATGTTCTCAATGTTATTGTAAATGAGAGTTTTCAATAACCGAAAATGAATGAATGAATTTGGTTTTAGAGGTTTTGCTCATCTGCACCAGCAAAATAAGGCCCTGAATTTAGCTATTTCAGTCTGATATCATTAACAACTAGAAAGTACATTTCCTGGAGAAAATGTGAGGTCGGCTAGCTGCTGCAGCTAATTGTAACAACTACTGTTAGTATTACAGACTGGGCAATCTCCATACAGATAGATATAGATATAGATATAGATCCGGTCCATTGTCTCTATTGGTCAGTTTGCATTCCAGCCGTGGCGATGACCACGATATCCCCACGCTAAAATGGAATGTTCGCACATCTTTTAATATCAATCCACCTCTTATTAGTAGCCGTGGCAACGTCCAGATCAATGTTTACAAAGATGTGCTGTAGCATTGTCCTTGCCTGGCAACGTTCCCTTTTTCAGCGAAGTATCCGCAAATTATTAACAAATAGTTCCATTAAAAATAAATTTTAAAGTGCGTATTGTCTTTCTTTTTGAAATATTAACGGATAAATGTGGCAACCGTTGTATAAAAGCATTATGGAACTCGAAGCCGTGGGAAGTCATGGATATCGCCACGGCTAGCGGGGTGTAACGGTGTAACTCCGCTGCGCGTCGTGCCTAACCACTCCCGCTAGCCGTGGCGATATCCGTGACATCCCACTGCTTCTCGTTCCATAAGGCTTTATTCAAGCTCTCTCCTGTGAACTGTCACCATAGCAACCCCAGCGCAGCAGCACAGCTCTACAGAACCAAAGCACAGAACACACAGAATTCGCTGACTCACTCGCCATACGTTTCAATTGGGAGCGCAGTTGCCGAACAAATTGTCATTCAGCGAAAAATATAAGTCACACATCTTAGATACTTACATTGTACGAATCAGCACAGTTGTGTGAACGTTTTGATGTATAATGTGTATGAGCTGTTAAAACTGTAGGCATAGCAACAAGTTAGAAAGAGTAAAAATGCAAAATTAGCAGCTCAAAAGCTAGAGTGCAGCACCATACGTTTCAATGGGGAGCGCAGTTGCCAAACAAATCGTCATACCTCAGAAACTGTAAGTCACACAGCTTAGATACTTACATTGTACGAATCAGCACAGTTGTGTGAACATTTTGATGTATAATATGTGTGAGCTTTAAAAACTGTAGGAGTGCCACCAGTTTACAAAATGTGTGGATATTTTCAAAGCAACAGCTGCCACTACTCTAAAAACATAATGATACTGAACATTCCACCAGCAGTTTCAATGGCACAACAATTAAATTAAACTATTACAAGTTAAATTACTAAAAAAACTAAAAAATATCAAAAATCTGAATGCATCCAGGAAACAGCTAAACATTGTGACCATTTTAAAGTTTGAATGAAGTTTCTAGCACAAAGTATGAAGAAGTTATAAAGGGCCAAAAAACTGGGGAGAATAATAATAAAGAAAGAAATAGTGGGAATATCACAAGTTGGGCTAGCTTCTACAAGCTAGCCCACCTAATAGTACCATCATCCAGATATTAGTAACCTTTGACACTGTCTTGTCTTGACACATTATCTACACTACAGTATGCCATCTAGGTGTATCCAAATGAAATGCCATTTATCTAAAAGCAGAAAACTAGAAACGATGCTCAGAGAGCACAACCTTCCACCCATGAATGCATCTTGTGGCTCCGTGCGCGTGTAACCTGCGTTGTGTTTTGCTGTACTGGAGGGATTGGGACACTCTCAGGATGAAGCAGCATTTATTGCCTGCACAATGGGTCCTGCACAATGGCTCATGAAATGCAGAATGAACATGGGTCTGCCTGCAGCAGCTATTGTCCCTTCTGCTCTGGTGTATAATATTTTGAATAATATTCTATCCTGGTGATCCTATCATTCATTCATTCATCCTATGCACTATAACATACAACTTAAGATCAATGACATGTCAAAAGTATTCAAATGCTATGTAAATCGGACACAGCATAGAACTCAGAACAATACTTCATCCATTTTCATATGTATCCTACAGAGCAGCACTCACACTCGTGTAGCGGAAAAAGAAAAAAATGTGGAATGCAACTTGACATTACTGGCTAGCCATGCCCTAGATCGCAGATGCTAGCTACGCCACGAGTGGACTTTTATAAAGTGCACAAAATATAGAATTCAACCGACATATAATAGATTACCTGCACAATGGGTCATGAAATGCAGTATGAACATGGGCATGAATCTCTGGTCCGCCTAGACAAAATAAATTCAACATTAGCTTTTCATCCAGCCAATGCAACCATACTTCAAGGTCAAACAGAAATAGCTAATCAAATAAAAGTTACATCAGAGTGTCAAATATCACAAAAATGTGATTCATAGGTTGGCTTATGTGTCATACAAAAACAGACATTTAAGTGACATGTGAAATACAAAGTTATTAGGTCTTTTCGTAACTTTTTTTATGTGGACCCTTTTGTTTGCCCAACCTGCAGCAGCTATTGTCCCTTCTGCTGCAGGACGACAACGATGCCACAACTATATAGAGATTTTCAAAATAAAAGTCACAACCCAATGACGCAGGATTTAATATAAACCTCAAGGAACTTCAACTCCGTTACACGCGCAGGACAGGTTTGGTATTGCTGCATTCATTAAGTCGAGAGCTTTGTGCCAGTCCAGCCCCCGTGTCTCTGTGACCTTCCCATGTTGCGATATGGCCATTTCAATTCCCCCCATTGACAATGATGAAATCCTAAAATGAATTGAGGTGAATGGTCGGTTATGTGTGATTCAGATTTGCTCTATAATGTAAGAGGTTCTAAGTTGGCCCATGCTACAGCCCTCCTCTGAGTTTCAAGAAGATCGGCCTGCTTTTTGCATACACCTAATCCACAAAATGAAAAATGAATGAAGGTGAATGTACAAACCAAGAAACAGCTCGTGGACCCGCTCCATGATTCGGATCTGCTCCAAAATGTACAGTAATGGGTTCTAGTTGGCCCATGCTGCACCTCTCCACCGGGTTCCATGAGAATTGTCTGGTAGTTTGAGCGTAATCCTGTCTGTGTTTGGGCGGCTCGTGCACCTGCCCCTTGATTCAAATCCACTCAAACATTTTAAGGGTTTTAAGTTGGCCCATGTTACACTCTTCCACCGAGTTTCAAATCGGTCTGGTAGTGTTTGTGTAATCCTTCTGTCATCCTACTAACGGATGTGTGGACAAACACGCCACCGAAAACATTCTCTCGTCCTGCGCTGGGGCACAGTAAAAATCTATCCCGATGCACAAAGGATACAGCTGATGTTTGTTTGTGTGTGTGTCTGTGTGTGTGTGTGTGTGTGTGTGCGCGTGTGTGTTCAACCTCAATATTTAGTCATTACAGTAATCTTTAGTGATTACTGTGATATATTCCAAACATCTGTGCTGCTACACTTGTTTTTTAGGTAATGTGCCATTATAATTTGCCTTCCACTTTAACTTTAGTTTGATTAAAGCATTCGTCACTGACATGCAGTGCCACATTTTAATTTTACAATTTACAGAAAAATTAGCTGAGATTAGGCCATGCAGTTCTGAAACTGTGTATAACTGATTGGAAATCCAGCTGTACATGTTAAGCATTGTCCATGTCATTCTCTCTCACTCAGCTCTCACAGCTTGATTTCATCTTGCTATGAAAATGAATCAAAATAATTGTATGATTGTTACGGTAAAGTGGATATTTGTAACCAACGCGGTTCGAGAGTTGGGTCGAACACACGGGTGCAAATTTAGAGTGACATGGACACAACACAGTGTGTGAGCGGCAGCTACCAGCTAGCTAGCTATTCACAATGTACACAAGCACCATCCACATGTACACAGGAGCTAGACGTGGACTCAGCGATCAGGCTGATTTACGAGGCTGGACCCAGGAGCAAAGACATATTACCTACCGAGCCTACCGGGCCCAGAGCTCAGGGGGCCCTTTCTTGTGACATAGTCAAAGAGCTTAGCCATTCATGTCAGTAACAGAGCCTCATAAATCCTGCTGAAAAACTAAAGCAATGGCCTCAACATTCTCTTTGAAGGTGTCTCAAGAAAGAAACCATCATGATACTTTTTAAGGGAGTGTTTATCTATAGTACTTTAGAGGGGCTGTGTACTCCGTGCAATGTGGGCCCTTCAACTCTTTTGGGGAGAAATCCAAAAAGCAAGTCCTCCCCACAGAGTTGAGGTCCCTCGAGTCAAAACCGAGCTGTGCAAAGCTGTCTTATTTGGCAAATTGAAAAAGGTGATACATTAAATGGGTGGGGGGGCCCTTTACGTGTCTGTGCCCAGGGGCCCATCATTTCATAATCCGTCTATGCCCAGGAGTGGTGCCACTGCGCACTGAGTGGGCGCGCTCCACATATCGAAATGTCCCCTGCGTGCCTAGTCACCACCGATTTCTCAATGCTCGCTGCCAGCACGCCTCTATGCATTTCCTCATTGCATTTACAAGGAGTCTTATGTATAGAGCACAGAGTATTATGTATAGCTAACAAGTTGCATAAAACATGTATATATTTAATGTGTAGCTTTTCCAATGTGTTCTCAAAGCCTTTTACACATAGTGCATGCATACTCTATGCACTGTAAAGCAGCCACTACACATGGTGCAGAAAAGTAGCGCACACAGTCATAGAGACATAACAGTGAAAAGGTCAATCCAGGAACAGTCCGTTTTTGGTCCTGAGAGGCGATACTCAGTGTAGAGAAAGAGAGAGTGTGTGTGTGTGTGTGTGTGTGTGTGTGTGTGTGTGTGTGTGTGTGTGTGTGTGTGTGTGTGTGTGTGTGTGTGTGTGTGTGTGTGTGTGTGTGTGCATGTAACAGCAGATCATCCTTCAGCCCACACATCCACCCTCCCCAGGATAATTAAAGGATAGCCAGAGTGGGCAGAGGAACACGACGAGTGAAGCATCTGTCTGTTTGATGAACTGCTAGCCTGTGTGTCTTTACTCACCCAAACCCACCTCCCTCCATACTTCGTCCCTCCTCACATCCTCTTATCTCTTCTAACTCTTCTCTCCACTAGCTGTGAACAAGATGGCAAAAGCTTCATCCACCTACAGTACCGTGACAGATACTGTAGATGGCTAGCAAGCAGGTGACGTTTGCGAGCTAACGTTAGTTAGACAGTGCTAGCTAGTAGTAGTTAGCTAGCTAGTGCAGCACATAGTAGCTAATGTTTACACCTGCTATAAAGTTAGCTCCATAACCTAACATGATAGGATTCACTAGCATTAATAGCAACTAGTTGGCTTGCTAAAATGATCCAAGTCCTGTGCCCTCTCTTCTGAGGTGAGTGTGTGAGACAGTATGTTTGTGGGTGACTAAAGTATCCTCTTTCTGAGCATGTCAGAGGCTCTGTATTGTGTTGTCTCACATTCTTTGTCATTCACAGGCAATCCTGCAAAGTCTACAACCACCAGCCTCTGTCCCAGGCTCTCTCCATCACCACACTGCCCCAAGCCTCTCCTCACCAGACTGCCCCAAGCCTCTCCTCACCAGCCTCTGTCCCAGGCTCTCTCCATCACCAGACTGCCCCAAGCCTCTCCTCACCAGACTCCTATGCCAAAGTCATATGCCCTCTTTAATGAAATAATGTTAGATAAAAATTGTTGGTGTTTCACCACACCTCAGCACCATACAGTAACTTAAATAGGTGATTATTTTTTTTAAAGAACAGGGTAGTACACAGAATTACATTTTCATGTATGTGAAAATGGAGCTACCTGTCGTCCAGGTCACAGAGATGCTATTTTAAAGGCACTCAATCAAACAGTAGATTTAAACTGCGGTGTTCCACAGGGGAGCTGCCTTGGCCCGCTCCTTTATTCCATATTCACAAATGATTTGCCATCTGCTATTAGGGAAGCATCCCTGACAATGTACATGGAGGATTCTACTCTTCATTATGCCGCTCCCACGTTTTGAGCTCAACCAGGTTTTGACTAAGGAGCTTAGCATCATATACAATAGGATAAAGGTAAATAAACTTGTGCTGAACACATCAAAAAAGGTTACCATGATATTTGGCTCTAAGCATAAACTAGCGAGAAAATGTGCACCATTTCTTCCATCATCTTTGCGAAATCAAATTGTTTGCTCATTGGTTCTCTGTCATCTGGATTATTGCTCAGGGGTGTGGTGGTCATCTGGCTCTAAAAGCCTACTCAGGAAGTTACAAATAATACAAAATAAGGTAGCTCGACTGTGCTGCTCATCTAGGGCTAATGTGGCTGAAATGCATGTGAAACTAAAATGACTGAGTGTGGAGAAAAGGTTGGGTTTTCTAGGGGGGGGGAACATCACAGAGGGAAATAATTTATATATATATATATATATCAGTGGAGGCTCGTCCATTGAGGCAGGGGAGGACAGTCCTCCTCAGTTTTTGGAGAGAAGAGAGGGATTAAAATATAAATATATGAATTTATTTATTCATAATTAATATTATCTCAGTTTTGTTCATAAAGCAGGATAACATATATATATATATATACATATTTGTGTGTTGACGTCATCACACTTACACAGCGGAGGAATAGCCTAGCCTACATAGATACAGCAACAACAACAAAACACCATAACATAATGGCCTGAAGTAAGTCAGCAATGTGTGCATTGGTCACGGCTTCCGCGTAGCTCACGCTAGCTCACGTAAGGAGGAGTAATTATGGCCCGTGTGGATTTGCTAACTGAGAAGACAAACCTGACAAACGTCGCTATCGCTTTCACATGTGTAAATTGAATTTGTGAACTGAGCAGACAATCGTCGCTACTTGTCCACATGTGGTATTGCGAGCGTAGCTAACTAAGCAAACACTCATGAGGAATGTCGCCGCTGTCATCATCAGAAGGTAATTTAAGCTGCTAGTTGTCTTGTTAGCTCCGATATGGCTAGCCAGCATAGTCTCTCCCTGGCAGTTGAATCGCCGCGCTCCACATACTACATAATAGAGAGATCAGCAACATGTAGCAATGTAGTTAGCGTGCAATCCACCTGTGCGCTGTGCGCATGCGTGCTGGAGCAAGTGGTGAGATATTTCGTTTCTAAAGACGTTTCTAAAGATCATATAACAGAGGCATGTGAAAAACCACAACAAACCCTCGCTCTATGTAAGCACTAGCGATTCATAAAGACAGATTGATGAAAACAACTGTTTCGCGGCAGAAAATAGATTTTTTAGAAGCTGCATTCTTAGTGCCCCGTCCGCTGCCATTACATGGATATACTTGGCTCGCGCTGGATTTAAAATTTCTTCTACAGGCCTCCAAATTACACCAAAGTTATCTCGGTGAGTCAAACGTCTTATAATATGCCGTAAATAAGGTCCAGGTTGTCAAAAACGAGCATTCTCCTTTAAAGTGGTAATCTCAAAGATTTCACTTTCATTGTCTTTGGCACCACCTTTGGTGATAAGCGGTAATTACAGGTGAGTTTTTAGACCTCACTTCCCAGAGTTCATTTTGAAATCAAACTGTATATTCTGTTTGATATCAGTCAGTTGTTGTTGTTTTTTTGCCTATTTGCCTTCTTCCAAACATTGACATTGTTTCTTTTTCTTGGGATTTGCACTTATTTCACCGTCTGTAGAAATACATTTTTTGTTGGCTTGTTTGGCCATAGTAGACTAATCAGAAACTGGAGAAGAACAGTACGCTGCTCAGTGAAAGTTGACGAGTGAGCCTGTTGCATTAGCTCTGCCTTCCCTCTCTGGCTGATCAAACACTGCTGACTGATGTAAAATGTGTCACTAGCTGCTAATGAATATTGCGCAGGAATGTCACCACAGTCACCTAATTCATTTGGCAGTGCTGCAAATGGAAAGGATTTCATGAATGGGGAGTAGGCAGATGCATTACTGTGTTCACTCAATCAGCGATAGATAGCGGGACATATGAAAGAGTTCAAAATTATGACTTTAAAGGTAGGGTAAGATATGGAAGACCAGGAAGAGTAAAGTAGATTTTAAAAAAATGCAACTGACCCCCCCCCCCCTCCAAAGCCAGCTCTCCAAAACAAATGACAGGTAGGCAGGTTGACAGGCAGGTACCTTCAAATGATTGAACCGATTTATTAGTCCTGCAAGTTCCACAGATTACAGATTTTTTTTTAATTATATAGTGTCAGAGCATTTTATTTATTGATTGCTGTCGGGATGTACAAATTGTAAAAAGTAAAAAACGTGCTTCTGAGCCAAATTGCCTATCCCAACTCACAACATGACTTTTCCCAGTGAAAGTGCAACGTGACTGTTTTTTGACTACCAGTTTTTCTCCTTTCTATCCCAACCCTTATCCGAACCGTTTAATTTCACTGCCTAAACCTATGGCAGTATTAAACACATGGCTAGCATCATGACAGGTGGGATTAAGGTGTCTTATCTAGAAGCTGGCATTGGGCATAGGCAGGGTCTTTCTCCATTTATCCAGAGGTGGCTAAAAACTGCTACCATTTTTTTCTGTCTCCCTCTTTGCCCTTTCTCCACCCTTAATGAGGATAAAGCGTTACCATGGTTACCCCGGCACTCAGGTGCAATTTATCATTTTGGAGCCGTTAACCAACAGAAGCCGGTTTCATGAAAAAGCAGTGAAGGTTCTTGGCTTAAAGCAATAATGTTGGCGCGAGAGACACGACTCTGGCCAGAAATGCGTTTTTATTCATATTTTTAATTAGCAAAGTTATTTTCTCTTTTACGGCTGGAAATTCAATTAATTTACAGACACTTGCATAAATAGGCCTACACAAACATACTCTCTCTGTGTACACCTTGCAATTCACTCAGAATGCTCAACTACTTTTTTTTATAGTGTATAGATGGAAGGAACCCAGTGATTTTCCACTCCATAGCATCTTATCCGACTCTTCGTCTTCCCCCCTGCAATTATAATTAGGGTAAGGATATTGCCTTCAAATGTTAATCTCTTACCAGCTCTCAGGGGGAGAACAATGACTTATAAACCAAACACCTAAAATAACTGCAAAACTTCTCTGTCCCTTGGTGCACCAGATATTAGTTAATCCCCACACCCCTGCTCACCATAATTACTTAAGATTTCACCGGTATCCTCTCCTTGTCGCCTACCTCTTCATTTCATCTTCTCTACCATTGACAAGCTGAAATGGAGTCGGATGAATAATGGATGGAGTTTGATATTCTGGCACGGCGACAGCAGCATTTCTCTCCACTACTGACCCACCCCTCTTCCCCAACCCCCACCCTCCTCTCTTTCTGCTGTGCCAGCAATCCCAAGTGTCAGAATATATATGTATAATTTGATTTTAGCGGCGAGCCCACGGGAAAGAGGTCTATTACGCCCAACCTGGCTGAGAGAAGAGAAATGCTGGCTTTGGTGCCCGGAGAGAGAAAGAAGGGGAGGGGGAGAAATGAAAGACGGCATGAATGAAAGAGAGGGAGATCCTCTGAGCTGGATGGAGACGAGCCCTCACCTTTGAGTTACCTCTCCCCTCCTGGTGCCCTGTTATCTACCTCTCTCTCTCTCTCCCCTGACAGACAGACAGGAAGGGAGTGAGTGAGCAGAGAAGGAATTGAGAAGCTGGAAAGGAGATTTATAAGAGCCTCCACTCAGCGTATAGCGTTCAGACTCTCAACACTTCACACCTCTCTTGCCAAGCCTTTTTACTTCTCTACAGGGGAGCTGCCAGTGTTGGCACATGTACACATGTAGTCTCACACTGACTATAGAAGCCTCAGGACACACATTACTGTCATCTGGCAGATCTCACACCACACATGGGTCAAATATAAATACTAATCATGTCACAAGTTGACATTTCTGGTCTGAAGACAGAGTCCTTATACTGTACCATGAAGCAGGAAGGAGTCATATTGTGATGGATTTGTTCTCAAACCTATAGTTTAAGTTTAAATACAGCATACATCATAATCCATGTGTCATATCAAACGGTTCCATACAGCATGTAAAAACGGGTCTATGCACACGTTTGCATGGAGGTGCTGGCAGCAAGCACTGAGAAAGTTTTGTTTTCATTTGAGGATCCGCCCTGTTATTCGGATCCACTCCAAAATTCAATGGGTTGAAACACTGTAGGCATGGCGACAAGTTAGAAAAAGGGTAAAAATGCAAAATTAGCAGATCAAAAGTTAGTGCGTCACCATATGTTTCAATAGGGAGCATAGTTGCCGAACAAATCGTCATACCTCAAAAACAGTAAGTCACACAGCTTAGATACTTACATTGTACAAATCAGCACAGTTGTGTGAACGTTTTGATGCATAATATGTGTATGAGCTGTTAAAACTGTAGGCATGGCGACAAGTTAGAAAAAGGGTAAAAATGCCAAATTAGCAGCTCAAAATTTAGAGTGCGGCACCATACGTTTCAATGGGGAGTGCAGTTGCCGAACAAATCGTCATACCATGAAAACTATAAGTCACACAGCTTAGATACTTACATTGTACGAATCAGCACAGTTGTGTGAAGGTTTCGATATATAATATGTGTATGAGCTGTTAAAACTGTAGGAGTGCCAGCAGTTTACAAAATGTGTGAATATTTTAAAAGCAACAGCTGCCACCACTCTAAAAACATCAAGTTACTAAACATTCCACCAGCAGTTTCAATGGCACAAAAATTACTATTAAAAGTTAAATGGTAACACTTTACAATAAGGGTACATTAATAAACATTATTTAATGCATTATTAAGAATCAAGTAAGTTAACTAATGTCTCTATTAACCATTTACTAATGTTATTTATGTTAACTAAGGTTAACTCACCTCAACCCTAACCTTAACTAAGGTATTAATTAACATTAGTAACCTAACCTAACCCTAAATAAGCATTAGTTAACAGTTAACTAATGTTTTTGTGACCCTTATTGTAAAGTGTGACCAGTTAAATTACTAAAAAACTTTTAAAAAAAAATAATAATCTGAATACATCCGGGAAACAGCTAAAGACGATGAACATTTTAAAGTTTGAATGAAGTTTCTAGCACAAAGTATGAAGAAGTAGTTAAGGGCCAAAAACTGTTGAGAACTATAATAATACTAAGTAAGAAAGAAAGAAATAGTGGGAATATCACTATATCTAGCTTCTACAAGCTAGCCCACCTAATTACTGACTCACAAGACGACACCCATACTGTACATTCCCTCCGGAATATGACCTGAAATCTGAAGGTTCTAACTTCTATGCCTGAAATAAAATGGTGCTACCGTTTACCATTTTGAGTGTTTATTTTCTAATTTAGCAAAACCTTCAAGCCATTATGGAGAACACATGCCAATAGACGCAGGCGGATACAACTTTTACAACAACAATGCGCCTGTATGTGTCAGTATGCACTAACGTTACTGTGCAGCAGCAGCAGGCTGGGGGAAGGGGCAGAGCCTAGATCAGCAGGCTGGGGGAGGGGGCGGAGCCTAGATCAGCAGGCTGGGGGAGGGGGCGGAGCAGCAGCAGGCTGGGGGAGGGGGCGGAGCCTAGATCAGCAGGCTGGGGGAGGGGGTGGAGCAGCAGCAGGCTGGGGGAGTGGGCGGGGTGTGATGCAGTGATGTGGGTCAGCCAGCTGCTAATATTATGCATTTGTTATTTTCTTTTAAAAATACACATATTTCGCGAGGGTTGGCAAGTGTGGTGGCAACCAATTTTATAGGGGTGGCCTGTGCCACCCTTGGCCGCCTCTTGGGAGTGCCACTGAGAGGAAAACCTTGAAGCTTACGTGTATCAAACATGTAACTTCCCCGATGGATGCCACTCCACTTCACAACCCTGATGCTCCAGAGAGCTTAAAACATTAGTTAAATTGATTCACATTTCATTTCACACATTGGGTCTCCTTGGAGATACTTAAATGCCTGTTAGGAGAGGCGTGATAAAACCCCCTGCATGGTGGCGGTACTGACAAAGACAACGGATGTGAAGCTCTGATCCGCTGTTCAGCTGAGGAATAGCATGGTATGGCACACCGTACACCCGTTATGGCGGAAATAAACTTACAACTTTCTGTCTACAGCATGGATCTCAAACTCTAGGCCCGCAGGCCAGACATGGCCTGTGAGACAGTTTCTCATGTCCCCCTAGTGGACATCAATGTAATAGTGTTAATTCGGCCCGAGAGAGAGTTTCTCATTGCCCCCTATTTGATATCAATGTGTGTTAATCCGGCACACACATTTTCTCATGCTGTATCGTTGCGTTTCTATGCTTTGATATTTTTATCCCTCAAGGGCTGTCATATAGCCCAGGCTCGCTTTGGATATCAGCAACGCCAAGCGCTAAAGCTAATCCCAGTGTGACACCAAGTGGAAAGAAAAGTCACCCAGTCATGTCTTTCTCAAAACCTTCAATGAAAAGAAAGGTTAACGACGAGCACCGACAATTTCAGGAGAAGTGAGAGACAGAATATTTTTTGATCGAGTACAGGGGCAACCCGACGTGCCTTATATGCGCAGAGAAAGTCGCCGTTCACAAGGAATATAACATCAAACGTTATTACTTAAGAAGACATGCTGACGAGTATGCAAAATACCATGGAGATGAGAAGGAGAAATGAGTCGCAGAGTTTAAAAATGTATATTGAAGCGAGAAAATATCTTCAAGAAAGGAAGCAATGAGGCTCATGCAGCAGTCGAAGCCAGCTATGTGGAGAGTGAGATTATTGCTAAGGCGGGAAAGCCGTTTAAGGAAGGCGAGTTTGTCATAAAGTGCATGTTGCAGGCTGTTATAGTCTGTCCAGAAAAGAAGGGTCAGTTTGGCAACATCAGCCTGTCAGCTAAGACAGTGGCAGAGCGCATTTCTGACATATATGATCAGTTGCGTGACAAAGCCAAACATTTACGTGCATACTCTTGATGAGAGCACGGACATCACTGGCACAACACAGCGTCCAACGTATGCCCATGGTGTTGACGACAAGTTTTAAGTGACAGTTTAGTTGCTTACAGTGAATCCAATGCATTGCCAGACCATAGCTCTGGAGTTATTCCAGCAACTGTGTGATGCCATTGCGGATGCCGGTCTGGTCTGCCATGGAAGAGGTTTGTTGGAATAACAACTGATGGAGCGCCGACAAGGACAGGGAGGAGAAATGGGCTGGTGGCACTGGTTCAAAGAAACTGGAGGAGGGTGTGGAGGAGGCTACTGCTCTGCACTGCATTATCCATCAACAGGCCCTCTGCAGCAAATGCTTGAAGTTTGACAACGTGATGTTTGTTGTTGTGAAATGCATCAACCATATCAGATCCAGAGGCTTAAAGCACTGCCAGGTCCGTGCCTTTTTGGAGGAAATTGATTCAGAATTTGAGGATGTGCTCTACTTCACCGAGATACATTGGCTCAGCAGGGGAAATGTCCTGAAGAGGATTTTTGAGTTGAGAACAAAAGTGAAAGCCTTCCTGAAGAAGGGTGGGATGGCCGTTCCTGAGCTGAGTGATCCCAAATGGCTGATGGATGTAGCTTTTCTTGTTGACATCACACAGGAGCTGAGTGCACTGAATAAGACGTTGCAGGGCCAGCTTGTCAGTGCAGCATATGACAATGTCAAAGCATTCTCTGCAAAACTGGTGTTATGGAAAGCACAGCTCTCTCAGAAAAAACATTTCCCAGCATGCAAGGCTCTCATGGACAGGGGCACAGCATTCAGTGGTGAAGCTACAGGAGAAATTGATTAGCGGTTAGCAGACTTCAAGACAAACACACTTTCCAAATTTTTGCAGACCCCTTCTATTCGTTTTAAGAGTCTCTTAAGAGAGTCTAGAGTGAGTCATCCAATGATCGTAGGGTCAGTGGTTCGAATCCCAGCTCCTCCTGACGACATGTCGAAGTATCCTTGGGCAAGACACTGAATCCCAAATTGCTCCCAATGAGCAGGCTAGCACCTTGCATGGCAGCTGCTGCCATTGGTGCATGTATGTGTGTGTGAATGGGTGAATAAGAGGCCTTCATTGTAAAGCGCTTTGGATAAAAAGCGTTATATCAATGCAATCCATTTACCGTAACCATTTACCATAAAAGAGTCCAGCTCACTGGCCAATTGTCGGTTGCTGCATCAAACAAGGCTGCACCAGAAAGATTATTCTACCTTTGATAAGGCAAGCTCCGTTGCCATTTCCTCACCCTACCTTCTTCCAGCGTTCCTGTGTTTCCTGCGTGTTTTTCAAGCATCTCCCCCGGACGAGAGCTTTCAAGTCGCAGCCTCTCACGCCATGGCAGACCACTCCCCCAATGTCATAGGCAATTACAACCACGACTGATCATTATCATTTCTGTATGCAGCAAGCATTATGCCATTGATATTCCTGACTCCACAGATTCATTTTATGCTTCACTACTAAACCAAAATATAACTGAAATAATATAAATCCTAGGCTTTCCTTCTCTACTTCGTGAGACCATCAGGCACTGCTACTCTATAGGGGTAGTCTCAATGAGCGAAAATGTCTGTTGTATTGTCATTGTATGTAACAGTTATATATCTCAATAGGTAAAAATGTCTTGTACTGTATGTAACATTATTGTATGTTCCCTGATTCATTTTAAGGCCCTAGCTATTACTTGTGAGAGTTATTTCTCTTTTTTCTCATTGGACAAGTCATATTTTCCTCTGAGGCGGCTGGAAATTAGTATGTTTAGCTGGGTAATCCTTTACATGATATGCCAAAAGCGTTCAGAGTGGAGTCTTTCTCTTGTGTTCACATTCCGTCTCTTTCAGAAGAGGGGGAATCGATGGGATTGAGGGACAGGAGAGACAAGCTTCACTAGAGTGCTCTCTCTCTCCAACACAGCCTATTAGAGCTTTAATCAATATGGATTGAGTGAGTTCCATTCAAATTACTGAATTCTAATTAATGCAAAAAGGAAATGTAGTCTTTGTGGAACTCAGCAGAACTCTTTAGACTGCTTCCCTCACTCTGAATGAAATCAACTTTAATTATTCACACAATGTTGAGGAAAGAGATGGGCTGTGTTTGAACACTCAGGCAGCGTTGTGGATACTCTCTCATTCCTAGGTATATTGCATTTGAAAAGTGTTATGCCAACACCACAGGAGCATTAAATTGACTGTACATTTACATTACAGTCATTTAACAGATGCTTTTATCTAAAGCGACTTACCAATAATTGCATTTAACGTAGGTAGTCGGTGTACTACTACTCACCAGAACTCACAAGTGCATCTCCTTTCAAGACAAGTGACTAAGAGCTTACTTAAACAAAATGTATATTTAATATAAATGCAACACGTGCTTAAGAGGAAGGATCCGGGCAGTAGTAGAGTTGAGTTTTGAGCCTGCGGTGAAAGGCAGTGACTCTGCTGTCCTGACGTATCCCAAGGTAGCAGAGCATGGTGATCAGGGGGGGGGGGGGGGGGGGTTCGGGTATAGGAGGGAGCTTTTCCTTTCATTGCCCTGTAAGTTAGTACCAGTTTTAAACTGAATGTGAGCTGCTACAGGGAGCCAGCATAGAAAATGGAGAAGGGACGTTGTGTGTTGCCATCCACTCTGAGATATTAGCCAAACACGCAGTAATGCATGCCTCCTCTTGTTTGTCAAAGGAGAAAATAGCAGGACCAGCTGGGTGCTATCGTCATAACCGACAGTACAGTATACTAAATACCATTTTAAATTGGGTTTCAAATACAATTTAAAGTCCATTAAAGCAACTGTTTTCAATCATTAAGCATAGCATTGACTATATGAATGCATTTATGCCCAAGCATTTTGTTAGACGATGTATATACTGTATAAGCAGGGACTTAAGCTTTGAAATCAAATAAGTACTGTACAACCCTGGTTGTATTATTACATTTTTTCTACTAACCCTAACCCAATCTGTAACCCTAACCTTCTTTTAAGTTTTAACCTTCTTCTAAGTAACCAACTTCTATGTTTTCTTCTAGTAACCCTAACCCTCACTACTCAAGTTGAATACCTGACCTTAATGCTCTAAGAATTGCACAAATTAGGAATTTTGCCTTCACTACCAGTCTTCCAAGAGGACATCTGTAGGGATATGATAATCTCATCAGTGTTTTTACACTATGTCCACTTGTTGATTTAACATTAATTATGTAACACAATTGTCAGTAATTAATCTAATTCCATATACTGTTTTGATCAAGCTCAGTACTATGGTGTGGTAAACAGACCAGCGTGAAATCTGTACTGCCTTTAATAGACATTTTGCTGCTGCTGGGCACCTTTGTAAACTTGAAGTGGTCCATTCTTCTCTAGCTGAAACGGTCCAACCAAACCTTTTCAGGCCCACCTCCTTCAATTAATTTCCAATTTGATGTAGATCCTGTCTAATTAAATGCTGTTTTGGGGTCTCTTCTCGCAATTGATCCTAGTAATTCTATTGGTGCGGATGTGCTGGACCCTTTTTTTCTCTGCCTCTCTGATTTTGATTGCTGACTTAATTACCCACGTTTTCAATCTTCTATTTTATCTGGCACAATTCATCTAGTCTGGAAATCCGCCCGCGTCGTCCCCCTGCATACTGTACGGGCAGTGATAGCTGTGACCCAAACAAGTATAGGCCTATTTCGTAGTTATGCTCCCTGGCTAAAATCCTGGAATCACATACAAATGTCCAACTCAAATAATTTATTTTGTCCAACTCAGTGTTGAATCTGCATCAGTCTGGGTTAAGGCCACAGCACAGCAACAGGAAGCAACATTTCGCTATGGTCTTTGCTGATCTCTCCAAGGCATTTGACACAGTAGATCACCCGTTGCTCCTTGACAGAGTAAGACTAGGTTTAGTCCCACTGCTTGCTCTTGGTTCTGGAACCATCTATCAAATCAGCAACAATCAGTGTCTCTTGGATCTATTGAATCAGAGTTGTGCCAATCACCAAGGGTGTACCCCAAGGCTCAATTTTGGGTCTTGTTTGGGTCCTGTTCTGTCATACCCATCTGTCATACTGTCATACCCATCTATACGCGGATGACACAATGTTGTATTGTATTGCTGACTCCTGGGGGATATTCCATCAAGGCTAACTATAGCTGCATGTCCAAAAATGTCCCAGAGCCAAATAAAAAAGACATTCAACCTTATGTGATGAAAATCATTCCTCACCACTTTCACTGTCTCCAAAACGAATCATATATATACATACATACATTACACACATTTTCAGAGAAATGTTGCTCATTTGACATTAAAGTCTAAAATATCATAACATTTTGTGGATTAACATATCTTTACTGATGGGAGGGCAGTGAGGGACCTTTACAGGGACACATGTAGCTCAATATCATTGCTGCGTATCACACTGTGACCCTTGTGTTGTTGCAGCTGACGGCCAGCTCCTCTGCTGGAGTGAATTCCTCTGCTGGAGATCCTCCACCAGTACCAGCGGCATCCATCTTTTTTTTTTTGCTACATGATACATATTTCCAGCTCAACCTCTATTTTGTAAAATTTAATAATATTAATATGTTATTATTTTACTTACATCAATACTTTT
This sequence comes from Borostomias antarcticus, assembly GCF_949987555.1. Lineage (NCBI taxonomy): Eukaryota > Metazoa > Chordata > Actinopteri > Stomiiformes > Stomiidae > Borostomias > Borostomias antarcticus. Next base: position 26,036,435 of record NC_140247.1, on the reverse strand, counting down.
ATTAGGCTACTTACCACTGTGGAAAATGTTCTATTTTACTTTTACTTGCTGCCATGTTGGCTTTTCAATGCTAAGACGGCTCCTGTTGGGATGTTACAGTGAAGAATAAATAGGTTGATTCTAAGTGCTTTACATGAAATTGATATGACAGGCAGAGCAAGACGATTATACTAGTGAAATGCATGTAGGCTTAACTCACGCATTTAGTCTGTCCGCAATCTTTTGCCACCCCATCTCCCTAGTTTTATTGATAGCGATACTGTTCCCTTTTCTTGTAATTTAATTTGTATATTCTTCATATAACTGAAGAAGGAGGGTTTGCTCCGATTGGCTAAAGAACACCGCTCTCTGCTTCCCGCCCATTGTATCAGCTTTTCGACCATCTACTCGCGAGGGCTTCTTATAAACCCCACAAAGCGAGGCTTTGCAAACCTGACTTGCGTTAGCGCTGAGTAGATGCAGCTGAATCGAGTTGAGGGAACGACTTTATGCTTAAGCGGTAGTTGGCGTTAATTCAAGTTTGACTTTTTCAAATAAGTCGCTTTCTTTAGCGACTTTGATGGAATACCCCCCTGATTTGGCCATGAAGAACATTATTCAGGTGGCTTTTTCTGACCTTAGTGCATGTTGTTTGAGATATCAGCGGCTTTAATTTAAATATTTCCACAATGCTTGGTTGCTGTATTGTGAGTCACATTGTATACAGTAAATATAGTATTTGGATTGACGACAAGCTGTCATTCAGTTCCTATATTGACAAGCTTGTCAAAAAACTCAAATATTTTTGTTTTTGTTCAGAAACAAATCCTATGCTTCTATTTATTGTAGAAAGAGACTTGTTGAAGTTGTTTTTCTGTCTGTTTTAGATTGTGGCAATGTTATTTACAGGCATGCCTCTGCTACTGCTCTCAAACCTCTGGGTGCTGTTTGCCACTGGAAGTCCTCAGTACACACCACTGTATTCTATATTATTTAGCTGGGTGGACCTCGCTTGCTCAGAGGCGTGACTTACATTTGTTTTTATTCATTTACAAGGCCCTCATTGGAAATCTCACCAACTACATTTCCTCCATGCTGGTCTGGTCTTCTGGCTCTCATCCGACCCCCTCATGTGAATGGCTGCTGTTAAAGATCCTGAAATTTCAACCCGAAAGGTCTGGGTTTATTCCCTCTCTGCCTGGAACTCCCTTCAGAGTAGAACTCCCTTGTGCCCTTATGGTATTTTAAATACCTTCTCACAAATCATGTTTCCTCTGTTTGCACTTGTTTTGTTCATGCCCCTTCATTTGTCTCAGGTTTATATTTTCTGTATACCTTTGTATTTGTGTTTTATTTTGCTTATTTTTTATGCTTTATGTCGACTTCAATGGTCTTTCGTTTGAATAAAATCTAAATAAATAAAAGTAAATAAAGTATTGTTTCATAGATATGACCCAGCTGTCATTCAAACATACAGTACAGTGGAAATATTAAAGGGAGTTGAGCCATATCACATCCCTCCCTCATCAAGGCTCAAGACTCTTCATCATCACAGCACTACATCATTGTTTATCCAGCAGTATGAGGAGTCATGTACAATTCAATTCAAATATTCATTAATTCCTTCTCCCTCAGGAGAAATCTGGGAAACAGCAAGGGCTGGAAACCCTCTGCCAACTCTCACACTCTCTCTGTCTCTCTCTCTCTCTCTCTCACACACACACACACACACACACTCCTACCCTGTTGCGGTGCTATGTATAGGCCTACTTCCCCCTTGATCTCCCAGTTAATCCACCTTGGCCGTGACAGTTTATAGACTGTTTACTGGAGAGGAGGATGAATGGAGAGCAGAACAGAGGAGAGGAGAAGACGTGTCCTCTGAGGCTAGCCTAGTTTTGCAGGGTTGAGATCAAGGGGCTCTAACTGCTCTCGACATTCCCCTGCCTTTGTTGGCATCGTTCAGCACAGGTCACTAATCGACAACAACGTCTCCGATTAGCTCGCCGGGCGTCTTCCTTATCTGGGTTGCCAGGTCAGTGACCACTCCCACTCACACTTAAAGGCAAAAACCAACTTCCCACACTCTCCCAAAGATACCGGCATTTCCCAGTGAATCCACGAATAGACAATATTACACAATAATATGTGTTTTAGATACAAACAATAAGAACTATCCCTGCATGGCCTGCCTATCACTGCACTGGCACTAGTAGGGAAAGAATCGGGGGGTCTGCACGTAACAATATAGTGTGTGTGAATGAGGAAAAAATACCAATGTAATCAAATATATATATATATATATATATATATATCCATGCAATAAAAAAAGTATCCATACAACATATCTTGACAAACAATATTATATAATTGACTTGATTTGAAAGAGCAGGCCAATTTCTACAATATTTCAATTCTTCTCGGCACATTTGTGTTTATCCGAGGCACAATTATTGCTTGTTGACACATCTCTAACACTCCTATAAGTAATTAATGTGATTTAGCATAAATTGGCCTTCAGAATTCTTCAGAAGTTGCTGTGAGGATCAATATGAATGGCAACCATCGCCAGGAGCGATCATACAATGAAGTGTGAAAACCATCAAGACTCTGATCCTAACCTCAATATAGCAAATAATCACAGAAACATACAGTATAAGTCAATACAAGTGAGCTACAGATGAAGAAACATGACTGTATTATAGCCATTTTACATGTATTATTGCCATGTCATGTTACACGTAATAACATATATACAAGGCCTCCAAGATGTGAGGAAATCTGTGAGCATTTCTCCATCAGAATCTGTAGTCTTCTCATACATATGAAATGAGGACTGAGTATCTCCCAGACTACAGTAGCTAGTAGGCTACCTGTCAGAGAATATCGGATTCCTTTGTCTTCTCTTCTTCCTCCCCTCTTCCCTTCTTCTGTCCTGCCCTCACCGACCCACAGTGCTGACACTCTGCGGAAACACTCCGGCTCACTTAACAGTACCAATCAACAGCTGTCGAACCAACCAGCCAGTCAAAAGGCAGAGTATCACTGGGGGAAGGGCACGAAGGGACAGGCGATGTTGACACCGTGCTCACTAACAGCTCCGGAGGACGCGGGTGATGGATGGGAGCTGGAGGAGCAGCTCCCTTTATGCCCGGTGCCTAGCCACGGAGGACTTAAACATTCATCAAATTAATGCCCGAGTGTCACAGAGAACCGGGGGAGCTGAGCACTGTTCGTTAGGGGGGAGAAAACGGGTGCTAAGCAATGCAGACGGGCTTGGGGTGGGGGGAATGAAGAGGAGGAGGAGGAGGAGGAGGAGGCAGGAGAGGATCTCATAACGTGACAGAATCAGCTGATTGACAAACCTGTTTCTCATTCAAAGAGGGGAAACATTTAGAGGGGGTGTACATAGCGAGCAGATAGGCCAGGGTGGAGTAGGGACTGTGCAGGTTGGAGAGGTAGCAGAAGAGTGAGAGAAGAGGGAGTGAGGATGGAGGGGACAAGACCAGAAGAAGGGGGAGGAAGAGGGGAGAGGTTGAGGAACACAGAGGGGGACGAGAAGCCGTGGACAAACATGGAGGGAGGGGAAGAGAGGAGAGATTGGGAGGGAGGGGAGAGAAAGAGAGGAAAGATGTGGGGATTGAGGAAAAGAGAAGGGTGACAGTAAAGTACGGTGGATACGGAAGGAGGGAGGAAAGAGAGGACAAGTAGGGGTGACAGAAAAGCATTAAGGCTGAGCCAGAGTATCAGTCTTGATGGGAGACACCATGTTTTTAGATAAGCTGTGTGAATTACTGGTCATATTGGGCCAAAACTAGCTCCATTTGCACCCTGGCTCTCCTCCATTGGTTGCCTTGTCCGATCAATAAAGTCATGGGGAACATAAACAACAAATACAGATTGCGAGAGCCAGCAATTCAACTGAATGGAAAACTTTCAACTGAATGTTCATATTGTTCTGATAATTGTAGGCTATAGCAACATAAGAGTGGTAGCTTTGACAACAACCCAAATGAGCTAATCCCATAGCTGTACCATTGCTAGCTAGCCATGAGCGAACTGTTGGATACTGCATTTGCTGTGCAACGTATTCCATTGTCCAGTTGTCAAATCTATTTGCCAACAAACTGTTTGAGAGCCAGCACACCTCAGTGTCCCCTAATCAAAAACATTTTTCATATATCACCTAACCTCTCCAGCACTTCACCCATATCAATTCTTTTCTCTCTTTAGAGAAGAGTACAATCCATTACAACAACTATTGCCTACAATGTTTTAGTGTTGTTTTGTAATATTTTATCATGAATATGATAAATAAATGCTGCATGTAGTTAAATAAAGTGTTATTCAGTTTTTCATATGCTAAAATTGACTGTAAATCCACTTTAAAGCTGACATTTAAAATAATAACTGACTGAGGGAAAGTGCCCCCCGGAGCCCATGAGCGGTTCGCCTCTCTTCCTCCTGTCCTCCTCAGTTTTTTGAGTCAACAGCCGCCACTGGTAAACACACATACACCATTCACACGCACAAGCACACATACAGTACACACACACACACACACACACACACACACACAAAATGACACCTCACCCACTCCTGTTCCTGTGTGGCTAGTAATTTAGGCAAACTGGGATGTGCTGACCATTACTGTCAGATGCCATGCTCAGGGATGTAGAGAGAGAGAGAAAGAGGGAGAGAGAGAGAAGGAGGGAGAGAGAGAGACAGAGGTCCACTCAGCCTGCAAATCCTCCAGGATTCCACAGCCACTACAGCACAGATTATAACTGGAATAGAGGTAAACGTTCTCTCTCTCCTCTCTCCTCTCATCTACCTCCTTCCTATATATATATATATATATAAAAAACTACAATGGCAATAAAACAAATTCTGATTCTATAGGAATTTATGGAAGGGGGGCAACCTCACACCCCTCCCCGACAGAGACTGCCAAATTAATTCCATTTTAGGGCTCCCTAAAACCTAGAGTCAGCCCTGTAAATAGAAAAAGTCTTTATTTGAACTTTGCGTAAGGAGAGTGCCTGGTGATCCAGGAAGTCTTCAAACGTGGCTATGTCTCTCCGGAACCTTCTAATGTATTCAGGTCCTTCATTAAACCCAGCTCACGAATATAGCTGGGGGTCAAAGCGCAAGCATCCTGCCAGTTGATGATTATTTTGATACTCTTGAGGCAACCAGAGTATTTCAGAAGATAGTGATGTTATTGAAGCACCTTAACTCTCTGAACTCAAATCTGCAGGGTTGCTTTGGGAACCTGTGTTTGAGAAACCCATCTAATGATGACAAGCATACGGTATGTTTACAGAATTTCATATTAAAGTTATAGTATTTTTCACATTTAAGTGTGGGGTTAGTATTTTACTGGAAGTAGATTACTTTGTCATTATTGTAACTTTTGTGGGGTAAACAGCAATTATTTTCAAATTTAAAATAAAAAAATCACCGTAGGTACAGGGAGTAGAACAGTCAATTTCATCCAACCACTTGGCTTCTAACTGTAGTGAGCAAAGACTGATTAACCTCATTGATGTAAACAAAAACTGTTTTTTTATTGACTATACAGACTTCAGAATGTTTCCTCTCCTGAGTGAAATTAAATCAAAACTTTCATTTGATTTAATTGATTTGGTTTGACCATGGCCTGGAGGTAGGAGTGGGCTGTTCATTTCATTGCCCTGTAGGCTAGTACCAGAGTTTTAAACTGGATGCGAGCCGCTACAGGGAGCCAGTGTAGAGAACGGAGGAGGGAAGTTGTGTGGGAGAACTTGAGCTGGTTGAACGCCAGGCGAGCAGCAGCTTTCTGGAAAGGTTCCAGGGGTTTAATGGCTGACGCTGGGGCCCCAGCAAGGAGGGAGTTGCAGTAGTCCAGGCGGGAGATGACCAGGGCCTGGATGAGCACCTGTGCCTCATGTGTCTGAGCAGCACAGGTCACAGGGATAGCCTGCCAGAGCTGTCAGAACTGTCACACAAGTACCTGTGTATCCAGGCATCTTCTACATCTGCAGAACGCATATTTTCCACCGCAGGAGACACCATCACGGTACAGCTCTCTTGTCGCAAATTAATGTTGTGGACGATTAGATGCTTCCTTTAGTTAGAGGTATTTCCTCCAACTCTCCCCCACAACTCATGCAGCAGTCTCTCCCCCGGGAGCGAGCGTGTCTCTTGCCTGAGAAAGCAGACATGCTCATATTCTTAAAGAATTGCTAAGCTGCTAGTCTGTCAGTCACAGTTCATACATCCCCACTTTGTAGTTTGTATGGCCTTTTTTGTTTTTAATTGCATAAATGCACATTGTTTATTTAGAACTACTAGTGTATTTTGCTTTATTGAGCCAGTTTTGGCTAACCAAGACATTCCAGTGTCCTTTGTCGTCTGTCTAGTATTATATTATTATTGTATATATTAAAGTAGTATAGCTGCTACCTTTCCAGCACCACCACACAATACATAACATTTGGAATTTATATTGGGAAAAAATATTGTAAAAAGACTTTCATAATGGTAAAAACATTTTCAGGTGATTGCATTACAAAATGTGCTTTTATTAGTCTAGGTATCGAAAAAGGTATCGTTTTGGTATCGGTATCGAACTCAAGGTAACGTATCGGAAAATTTTGAACGATACCCAGCCCTACTGGCTTGTTTCTGTTCAGGACTGGTAAGACAGAAGCTAGTCATGCCACTGAAATACCTGTGAATTGAAATGACATGAAATTATGTCTGATAAATTAAGATAGATCTTGTCGCCTGGATACATCAGTTCCAATGCTTCCCATGCTAATCCAGCACAATAAGAGTGGGATAGCCAGTTAGCTCATGAGCTCACAACAACTAGCAGCAGCTTCACTAACATTAATGGTAGCAGTCAGTGGCTAAAGCAGTTACACTGATGATAACATAAAGTCATCCCCACCGGGATGAACCCCGGTCTCGCGGGTGGGAGTCCAATGCTCTGACCACTACTCTACTTGTGCAGTGGAGATCGGCGGGTTAGTTTTGGTGTCCTTCCAGTCCCTAGTGAGGGTTGGGGCTAGAATAAGGGTTGGGGTTGGGACAGGATCTGACCTATAAAGCAAGGGGTATAGGTTGGAGTGAAAGGATGAACATGTGGATGTTTAGGGTATAGTCGCAGAAAGTCATCCCCACCGAACCTCAGTCTCCTGGGTGGGAGTCCAATGCTTTCACCACTACTCTACTTGTGGAGTTGATTGGCGGGTTGATTTTGGTGTCCATATTGATTTTGGTGTGCTGGGACTACTGCCTCTTGTGGTGCCAACAGAGAAATGCAGGCCAACATTGTCCAGAGTAACGGAGGGAGGGAGTGAGGGAGTGATAACTGGACAAACACTATACTACTGTAGGTGTGCTGGCTTACAGCCAAGCACAAAAATAAACTGCAGTTTTCCTTCCTGTTCCCTCAGGGGCTTCACTTATCCGACGCTGCAGCTGGATAGTATTTCCTGAGCCATGACCATGAGGTTGTTGGAGTCAAATCTGAAGTCTGGTACACAGTCCATCTATTACATCAAAAACACTCAGTAGTTAGACCAAATACAGTGACAATAGCACTCCAAGCCAGTACTGCAGAACATTCATGCAAATGTATACCGTATGGCTAGCACACCACCA